>NC_064629.1:145105208-145441875 GCF_023864275.1 Schistocerca cancellata
ACATAAAAATTGACAGAATAATTAAACTGGCGTCCAAGTATAAGTATCCAGTAACCACATAGTTTAAGACGACGATTAAGAAAGTTAAGCACTTAGTAGTTTCAAAATAAAACGCTTTTATATTATAAACTGTCAAATGGAAGTAGATACACTACACAGATCTGTTCATAGAATTTGAGATACTAATTAATGGTTCTCAATATATTCATTTCTTAATGAATTTGACATAAAAGTATTTCTCTTTTTCAAACCAACAGCATAGCTCATGGAATCAGTACTAGAATTAAGAATAATGTTCACCTAGATTTAAAGTCGCTCAGTTTGGTCCAAAAAGTTTCCCATTATTCATAAATACATATATTCAATCACTTGTCAGCAGCCATAATAAATTTAACTACTGATGAAGTTCAGTTTGAGAGGAGCCTAAAGCATTTACTGATGACCAAGTCCTTCTATTCGATTAATCAATTTCTCATTAGAATCGACTGGTATACATATATCGTTAACTAGCTTAGTGCCTGCAGCCAAGATGGCGTAGACTATAAGATCTGCACCTTTTTTTTCTTTAATCGAAGTTTCATTTTGTTCACAAATTGCAACACCTTCTAAACTTTTCACGCGAATAAACACCATAGAAGCATGGTCTTTTCCGAATGTACTCCTGACCAAAAAGTGATTCTCGTAGCTGGTGTCCAAGATTTTTGTTAATCGGGCTTTTTGCGTTCTTGTGATGATATTTCCATAGAAATTTTCATCCCCTAACGCATATTTCCTTGTATCATGGAGAAGTGAAATACCAGTTTTCATAGATTTAGTTTTAAAATTTTTTTAATACAACGAAATACTTTCTTAAACATTTTCATCCCCTGTTTCGCCCCTTTAGGGGTTGAATTTCCAAAAATAATGAAATATGATTTTTTTTAAATTTCTAACAGAGAAGCCAAGTACAAATTTTCGTAGACTGAAGTTCAAAAACGGTTGCATAATAAAATATTTCTATAAAAACTGTCATCCTTATGTCACTCCATTAGGGGTAGAATTTCAAAGCACTAGAACATTTTTTTTATTTTGTAACCGAAACGTCAAATACCAATTTTCATAGCTGTAGCTTTAAAAATACTTCAGTAGTTCTTTAATAATGATTAATTTTTAAAAGAAATTCATCCCCATAGGGATGAAATTTGCAAAACTGCTGAAACACAACTTTCTTTAATTCGGACCGTGAAACGAAATACCAATTTTTATAGGTCTAGCTTCATAATTGGCTTAATAGCGAAATATTTAAAAAAATCATTCCCCATTCCACCCCCTTAGTGGTGTATTTTCGAAAAATCACCTTTTAAACGACGCCTACAGTACAAGATGAAGACCCTCTCCAAATTTCAAGTCTATATTCTTAATGGTGTGGGCTGGACGATGATGAGTCAGTGAGTGAGCTAGTCAGTCGGGACATTGCCTTTTATACAGGTTGAACATTAATAAAACCGACAAGCTGCAGAGACGGATTCCTGACTGAAAAGGGAGGAAAAAAGGTCCTACGAACATGTGTCCGCAAATGCATCGTTGCCGTGGTAGATGCGCTGACAAATGAAATTTCCTCTGACCACGTGCCGTGTGTTCCTTGTGTGTTGAAGCCTGCGTGATTGACGCAGCGTATTGCAGCAGCAGAATGGTCCGGTATTGACGTCGGGAACAAGTCGAGATGGTGTTTGTGTACGGCCAAGCAGATGGAAACGGTCGAGAGGTAGGAAAGCTATACCAAAACAAGTACCCTCACAGACACCAACCACATCACACAACATTCCAAGCCCTTTTTGGATATTTGGATGAACATGGGTCCTTCCAGACAGACGAACGTGCAGGGAGACGGTGGATTTTGCGTACACTAGGATATTGAGACGACCCAACTACAGGCTCCAGGCCCGCCAAACATGGTATTTTGATACGATTATGTGTATCCTGCATGACAACCGCTACTACTATCACCTGCAACAACAAGTGCAAGGGTTTTCAGCATCGGATTTCCCTCTACGAGAAGGATTCTGTCGATGGTGTTTGCACCATACCATCAGTGTTAATGGATATCTGTCATCACTCCTCTTTACCGACGAAGCAATATTCACCAGAATAGGCATCATCAGTCTGCATAAACGTCGTCTGTGGGCTACAGACGATACTCAGGTTGGTTCAAATGGCTCTGAGCACTATGGGACTTAACATCTTAGGTCATCAGTCCCCTAGCAGTTAGAACTACTTAAACCTAACTAACCTAAGGACATCATACACATCCATGCCCGAGGCAGGATTCGAACCTGCGACCGTAGCTGCAGACGATACTCACAAGGGAACATCCCCATCGCACCCCTCTCAGATTTAGTTATAAGTTGGCACAGTGGATAGGCCTTGAAAAACTGAACACAGATCGATCGAGAAAACAGGAAGAAGTTGTGTGGAACTATGAAAAAATAAGCAAAATATAAAAACTGGGTCGTCCATGCGTAAGATAGGCAATATTAAGGGCAATGTGAGGCGAGGAGCTCTGTGGTCCTGTGGTTAGCGTGAACAGCTGCGGAATGAGAGGTCCTTGGTTCAAAACTTCCCTCGACCGAAAATTTTAAGTTTTATTTTCAGTTTATGTGAAAAACTCTTATGTTTTCATCACTTTTTTTGGAGGGATTATTACATCCGCAAGAAAACCTAAATCGGGCAAGGTAGAAGAAACTTTTCACCCATTCGCCAAGTGTACTAGTTAGGTGGGTCGACAACATATTCCTGTCATGTGACGCACATGCTGTCACCAGTGTCGTATACAAAATATCAGACATGTTTTCCTGTGGAGGAATCGGTTGACCTATGACCTTGCGATCAAATGTTTTCGGCTCCCATTAGAGAGGCACGTCCTTTCGTCAACTAATCACACGGTTTTGCGTTGCGGTCGCAAAACACAGACACTAAACTTATTACAGTGAACAGAGACGTCAATGAACGAACGGACAGATCATAACTTTGCGAAAATAAAGAAAGCAAAATTTTCAGTGGAGGGCAGATTTGAATCAAGGACCTCTCGTTTCGCAGCTGTTCACACTAACCACGGGACCACGGCGCTCTTCGCCTCACATTGCCCTTAATATTGCCTATCTTATGCATGGACGACCCAGTTTTTATATTTTGCTTATTTTTTCATAGTTCCACACAACTTCTTCCTGTTTTCTCGATTGATCTGTGTTCAGTTTTTCAAGGCCTATCCATTGTGCCAACTTATAACTAAATCTGGGGGGGGGGGGGGGGGTGCGATGGGGATGTTCCCTTGTCAGGGAATGGTTGAATCGTCTCATTAGTATCAGTTCAGTATCACTGTGTGGGCAGGGGTTCTTGGCGACCTCATACTTGGACCGGTTATTATTCCACAACTCCTCGAATGAGGAACGTATCTGGACTTCCCGCGGAATATCTGTCTGGGCTGCTTGAGAATGTGCCTTTCGCAGTTCGACAGGTTATATGGTTTTTGCATGACGGAACACCACCTCACTACCGCACTGCAGTTCGCCGACACCTCACAATATCTTCCCCAGATGTTGGTTAGGACGCGGAGGCCCTGTACGTAGCATGGGCTGCTAGATCACCGCACTGACAAATGAAAGTTCCTAGATTTTTGCCTCTGGGGCATCTGAAAGGCGTTTTGTATGCTGAACCATTTCCTGATTTTCTTCAACAGCGTGTTCATGACGCCTGTGACGCTATTCGGAAAGAGGCCGGAACGTGTGAAAGAGTGCGGCAATCCATAATGCGACACGTGAACGCATGCATTGCATCCCATGGAGGCCACTTCGTGTGGCATCGATAGCTACGATGGCACGGCGTAGGTGCAAGTTCTTAGGTTGGCACCACGAGAGCGGAAGATCTCCGCCGACCACAGCGCCCTGTAGCAGACGCTATGCAGCTCTACGAGCGCCGCTCCAGATTCACCCCAGTTGATCACGAGCAGACGACCGACCAACATTGATTTTCATAGTTGGCGAGCCACTACAAATTTTGCCTGTGTTAGCTTTGATACATCCGGCCTCGCACCTCCGAACTCCTGAGTACAAAGTTATGTATTCACGTATATTAGTGTGTCGAGATATAGTAAAACCACTTTTACCTTACTGGCAGTACCGAGATTTTTACCTCACCTGCTCCTACTCGCTTCCTACATTCGGCCTACCCTTCAGTTTACAGGAGCAGACCCACGCTTGGCCTTCCAGGCGGGATACAAAACTTCGAATATCTGTTGTGACATGGATGCGATGCTGCTCTGTATTGTGTTCCGCGACGATTTGTCGTCGTTGCGCGCACACCGTCCATTCGGGACACATGTTCATAGGTATTTTGCTCCTCCATTCAAAAAATGGTTCAAATGGCTCTGAGCACTATGGGACTTAACATCTGTGGTCATCAGTCCCCTAGAACTTAGAACTACTTAAACCGAACTAACCTAAGGAAATCACACACATCCATGCCCGAGGCAGGATTCGAACCTGCGACCGTAGCAGTCGCGCGGTTCCCGACTGCGCGCTTAGAACCGCTAGACCACCGCGGCCGGCGCCTCCTCCATTATCAGTCAGGAATCTGTCCCAGCAGTTGATCAGTTGCATTAACGTTCACCATGTATAAGGTAAGATTACACATATGGTGTCTCTTTCAGAAATCGCATTTGGACTTTGGTTGTTTGGAAGAAATTTTTGTGGTTGTTGTAAGGAGGACAAACGTATACCGGCACGTACTAGAATTCGATGCTGGCAGGTTTGTAGTCTCTCGAGACAGCGGTTTTTCGTTCCGCGATATTGTAGCTCGTGTTGTTAGGTATCCCACCAGTCTCAGGCTATTACAGAATTGATGGTTTCAGGAAGACCATATTCAACGCTTGCAGGATTTCATTGGCCTCACTTGACTATCATCCGAAAGGACAGATGGTTCCCTCAGGCGTGGAGGACCGTACAGTAACATCACATACCATGTGGCGAACTTGGCTTGTTTACGTCAAGAAAAGTGTCCACACGGACAGTGCAACGAAATCTCGAGCACCACGGACTGTCAGCACGGCGACCGTTGTTGTGGCTTTATTTGACGCGGCAGCGGGTAGAAGTGGTTCTGCGTGCAGCATCACTACAGACGTATGGAGGGTCCGACAAGAACGAACCTTGCTAGGTTTCATTTGTCGTCGTAACACAGGCCCAGCACCAGGCGGACCTGAGTGTTCATAGCTCCTGTGCCGCTATTCGGAAATAGGCCGGAAAGAGCAAAACAGATCTAAACATTCTGCGTGGTGTCTGTTCTATATCGTGTCTCCCTACCACTTTCGCGCAACGACGCTCTGAGGGTGTTATTTAGGGAATTGAATAGTTTGAACCTGGGACCTGTTGCTGGTAAGGAGACGCCAGACCACACATGACATGTAGAATTCAGAAGAGTTCAGTGAGACTAGCGATGATATAACCAAATACTTAAAGATTTCAGCGTCAGCTCCACTGCACTCCATGTAAAAGAATCTTAATACTAACTAAATTTAGTGGAAGGGGTTCAAGGCTTTCCTATTTTTAGTTAGCTGGTAAAATAATGTCGAAAAAGCAGTTAAGTTTACCATTGGAAATTTTATTCGACTCACAAAACATTGTTTATAAATTGCACTATTGATAAAAGGAAATGTTTTAGTACAGGATGGTAAAAACCAACTGCGTTCAACAAAAATGTGAACGAATATTCCCTGAATGGGTTTCAAAGTTCTACAATGGATCGAAGGATGACCTATGCCATATCACATCTATAATCTAGGTTTAAATCAAGTTTCACAAAAGAGAAAACTATCAAAATGGTCTACAGTGACCCTCAATTATCTTTAATTACTTATCTAACTTGTCGTAAATAACAGTGGCTGATGTGGCTTCTCAATAACTATATAACAGAAAAATCATCGCGTTTCAGATTTTTACTTCAAGTGGCAAATGTGAACACCATGAGCTTAAATTGACGATCGACACTAGTATTACGCAAAAAGGGGTTGTAACAGATGAGACTTCTGCAGTTCTGAGTGAAGCCTTATGCGCTCAAAAATGTGGCATCGCGTGCGTTCATTACCTTGTCGGTGTTCGTCAGGGGGCGGTGGCCGGCGCAGCTCCGGCCAGCACGCCCTCTCGGAAGCAACTCTCGCCTCGCTGTCACGGAAGCAACTCTGTCCTAACTTCTCCTTACTACAATTTACCGAAGTTGGTTTAAAAAAAACTATCTGGCTGTGTTTTCATCTGACCAATCAGGGTCTCAATGTTAACCTTAAGCTCCGCCTACAAAAATTCTGTCTATCCAATGAGAAACGTTATACTTTTCATGGTGGGGCAATGTTTTTAAAGTTTGCAACGTAACAGAGACGCGAAAAAGTCTCACGCTAAAACTTGCAGCTGGTATGGTCCTTTTAGCGTTATCGTAAGATATATACTGTTCTTATGGAGGGCTCTATCTTTTAACATGGGCTGGGGGGTGGTCCTAACGTAACAGAGACGCGAAAAAGTCTCACGCTAAAACTTGCGGGTGGTGTAGCCCCTTTTCGTGTTATCGTAAGATCTATACTGTTCTTCTGGAGGGCTCTAGCTTTTAACATGGGCTGGGGGGTGGTCCTGACGTAACAGAGACGCGAAAAAGTCTCACACTAAAACTTGCGGGTGGTGTGGTCCTAGCAGTTAGCTGGCGATGTGGGTGTCCGTCCGTCCCTTATCGTCCCAGCTTAACACGGTTCTGCTCTCGGCTTCTGTTCTCGTTTCTCCCCTCGGAACTGCGTCTGTCTCACGGTGGGAAGGTATGACATGCATTTAGGCATTCTTGTGTTACAGAGTGTGGCAATCTATGATGCAGTGTGTGGACGCATGCATTGTCTCCCATGGAGGCCACTGTGAACATCTGCCATGACGTGGTTGCGATACAGCTCTGCACTGTGTTCCGGGACGATTTGTTGTTGCACGCACACCGTCCATTTCCCCACATGTTCGTAGTTCTTTTCTCCTCAAATTCCATTCAAGAATCCGTCCCTGCAGTTTTGTGACTTGTTTCAAGGCTTCTTGCAGATAGGACTCAACACGTCGCTCTTAACGGGGCAAAATCAACAGACGTAAAGTCTGGAGTCTCATAGGGAAGTGTTAAGGGACGTTACTGTTTTCAGTATACACTGAAGAGTCGAAGAAACTGGTACAGCTGCCTAATATCGAGTAGGGCCCCTGCGAGCAAGCAGAAGTGCAACAACACGACGGGGCGTGGACTCGACTAGTGTCTGAAGTAGTGCAGAAGGGAAATGACAACATGAATCCAGCCGGGATGTCCATAAATCCATGAGGACAAGGGTATGGAGATCTCTTCTGACAGCACGTTGCAGGGCATCCCAGATATGCTTAATAATGTTCATGTCTGGGGTGTTCGGTGGATCCACTCTGTAGCAATTCTGGACGTGGTACGTGTGAGGTATCGCATTGTCCTGCTGGAATTGCCCAAGTCCGTCGTAATGCACAATGGACATGAATGGATGCAGGTGATCAGACAGGATGCTTACGTACGTGTCATATGTCAGGGTCGTATCTAGACGTATCAGGGGTCGCATATCTCTCCAACTGCACACGCCCACACCATTACAGAGCCTCCACCAGCATTCACTGTGCCCTGCTGATATGCAGGGTCCATGGATTCATGAAATTGTCTCCATACCCGTACACGTCCATCCGCTCGATACAATTCGAAACGAGTCTCGTCCGACCAGGCAACATGTTTCCAGTCATCAAGAGTCCAATGTCGGTATTGATGGACCCAGGCGAGGTGTAAGGCTTTGTGTCGTGCAGTCATCAAGGATACACGAGTGGGCCTACAGCTCTGAAAGCCCATATCGATGATGTTTCGTTGAATGGTTCGACGGTGACGCTTGCTGATGGCCCAGCAATGTAATCTCCAGCAGTTTGCAGGAGGGTTGCACTTCTGTCACGTTGAACGATTCTCTTCAGTCGTCGTTGGTCCCGTTCTTGCAGTATCTTTTTCCGGCCGCAGCGATGTTTGGGATTTGATGTTTACCGGAATCCTGATATTCACGGCACGCTCGTGAATTTGTTGTACGGGAAAATCCCCACTTCATCGCTACCTCGGAGATGCTGCGTCCCATCGCTCGTGCGCCGACTATAGCACCACTTTCCAACTCACTTACATCTTGATAACATGCCACTGTAACAACACTAACCGATCTAACAACTGCGCCAGACACTTGTTGTCTTATATAGGCATTGTCGACAGCAACGCCATATGCTGCTGTTTACATATCTTTGTATTTGAATACTCATGCCTGTACCAGTTTCTCTGACGCTTCAGTGTGTACACACATGATGTAGTAGAACGCGACGGAACTCTTTAAGTTTGTTCGCAGAAGGTTCGATTGTATATAAAAAGTAGCAATGCCATCGATTTACAGAGTGGCCTACAGAGGGCTGATGAACGATACATACTCTGGCAGACGACCCTGAACGTAAATAAAGGTAACATATTGCGCATACACATGAAAATAAATCCACTACTATACAATAACACTGCTCTTGACATATTACTGGAAACAGTATCTACCGTAAAGTATCTAGGAGCAACTAGTCAGAGCGACCTCAATTTTAATGACTACATAAAACAAATAGTAGGAAAAGCAGACACCATACTGAGTTTCATAGGAATATCTTAAGGAAATGTGAACATCTACGAAAGAAGTGTCTTACACGGCGCATGTTGGATCGATTCTCGAGTATTGTTCACCAGTCTGGGATCCTTACCAGGTAGGACTGATACAACAGACACATAAGACCGTACGAAGAGCGGCGCGGTTCGTCATGGGATCGTTTAGTCAGTGCGAGAGCGTCACGGACGTGCTCAACGAACTCCAATAGCAAACTCTACAAGAGAGGCTTTGTGGATCATGGAGAGGCTTACTATTGAAATTTCGTGAGAGTACTTTCAGGGAAGAGTCGGACAACATATTACTTCTTCCCACATACACCTCACGAAATGCCTGCAATACGGAGGCTCACCGACAATCATTCTACCATTCGCCATTCGTGAATGTAACTTGGAAGAGGGTATCTTTTTGCGGTATCAGGAGTTTCCTCCGCCAGACACCTTCAGATGGCTTGCGTAGTATTGATGAAAATATAGATGTAGTCGTGTAGTATGGGGTGTCACTGACTACACAAGACAATCACCTATGTTTCGCAAAGCCGGTAATTTCCATACCTGCTGTATTAAGTCCGGTGACAGTGCGCCATATTTGAGGTCTTACTGACGATATCTTGCAATAAGATTACTTAACACCACATATTGACCGTGAATCCTGACCTACACCCATACAGAGGGTGTTGGACTGTTTCACTGGCAAGTTGAGTAGTAAACTAATGGAGCCTGTTAAAGATTCGGGATAGTACGAAGAAGCGATATGAGATGGTACGAAGACATAACATCACTATCAGGAAAGATGAATGTAACGCCTCAGGCACGGTCAACTGATTCTGCTCATATTTGGCTGATGGCTTGCGTACAATCTAAAATGAAAGAATCTGAGATATTCTTTTTAGGCGATGTTACCGTATACGTGGTGTGCATTAAAATTTAATTACCGAAAAATAAATGTTTTCAACCGTAAACCGAGATCTGTTTCTGCCAAAAGTAGTTCCGTGAAGATTGAGTTCATTACATGTTCTTGTTGCCGCGATTGTATTTGCTTCAAATGTTAAAAGACAGCACAACGTAGTTGTTTCGTATGAAAGTGAAGACATGTAACAGTGTTAGTGGAAGAGCCATTGCAAGGCAGCCAGGATTCAATTTTTAGTTCTTCACGAATTCAATTTGTTTGAAACATTTATATGCATACACTGTTGTAATTCCTTATTCATTTTCCTGTTAACCCTCCTATTTTAGTAATTTCGGCACGGAAAAGAATATAAATAATAAAAAAACTACAGGATGCATTTACGTATAGTACGAAGGTCCTCTGCCCCCAACCAGATGCCTCAGTCGCTACACGAGCAGCAGTTTCGTTGTTCAGCATTTGCCTCTTGGGTACGTAGGTGACAGTCGCAACAGTTTTTTTCCTCGATTTCTAGGAAAATGTACGTTTGCAGACCCCACGTATGATGATGAAAAATGCTCACTTTTCTGTTATCTACTGATCCCGCCAATTCTGAGTCGATTACGTGTCATGAACATTATGGGTGGTTTTCTCAAAAAGAGGGTGTTAATCCAAAGTATCTCAGTATTTCATTTTAGGTTGTACTCAAGTTTCCTGTAAATTACACTATGTGATCAAAAGTATCCGGACACCCCCAAAAACATACGTTTTTCATATTAAGTGCATTGTGCTGCCACCTACTGCTAGGTACTCCATATCAGCCACCTCAGAGGCATTAGGAATCGTGAGAGCGCAGAATGGGGCGCTCCGCGGCACTCACGGACTTGGAACGTGGTCAGGTGATTGGATGTCACTTGTGTCATACGTCTGTACGCGAGATTTCCACACCCCTAAACATCCCTAGGTCTACTGTTTCCGATGTGATAGCGAAGTGGAAACGTCTAGGGACACGTACAGCACAAAATTGTACAGGTCGACCTCGTCTGTTGACTGACAGAGACAGCCGACATTTGAAGAGGGTCGTAATGTGTAATAGGCAGACATTTATACAGACATCACACAGCAATTCCAAACTGCATCACGATCCACTGCAATTACTATGACAGTTAGGCGGGAGGTGAGAAAACTGCTCATAAGCCACTCATCACGCCGGTAAATTCCAAACGACGCCTCGCTTGGTGTAAGGAGCGTAAACATTGGACGATTGAACAATGGAAAAAAGTTGTGTGGAGTAACGAATCACGGTACACAATGTGGCGATCCAATGGTAGGGTGTGGGTACGGCGAATGTCCGGTGAACGTCATCTGCCAGCGTGTGTAGTGCCAATAGTAAAATTCGGAGGCGGTGGTGTTATGGTGTGGTGGTGTTTTTCATGGAGAGGCTTGCACCCATTGTTGTTTTGCGTGACACTATTACAGCACAGGCCTACATTGATGTTTTAAGCACCTTCTTGCTTCCCACTGTTGAAGAGCAATTTGGGGATGGAGATTGCGTCTTTCAACACGATCGAGCACCTGTTCATAATGCTCGGCCTGTGGTGGAGTGGTTACACGATAATAACATCCCTGTAATGGACTGGCGTGCATAGAGTCCTGACCTGAAACCTGTAGAACATCTTTGGGATGTTTTGGAACGCCAACTTCGTGCCAGGCCTCACTGATCGACATCGATACCTCTCCTCAGTGCAGCACTCCGTGAAGAATGGGCTGCCATTCCCCAGGAAACCTTCCAGCATCTGATTGAACGTATGACTGCGAGAGTGGAAGCTGTGATCAGGGCCAAGGATGGGCCAACACCATATTGAATTCGAGAATTACCGATGGAGGGCGCCACGAACTTGTAAGTCATTTTCAACAAGGTGTCCGGATACTTTTGATCACATAGTGTATGAGCCGAATCGCTTGGCCGTTGTTACCTTTGTGAGAATGGTTCTGGGAAAATGCAGAGCATTTTGAAAGGAAACAAGAACTTAAATACAACACCACATGCAATGCCAACCGAAGAGAAATCTTTTAAAACAACTCCTGATGTAGCCAAGGAAGTGTTACATTACCCTTACCATTCACAACATATTTATATGACCAAGTGGAAAATGTCAGGAGCCTCATGAGGTTTTCGCCGATGACGCTGTTGTACATAAAGAATTCGAAGCGCTAGAAAACTATAGCGAAATATGGGGAAACCTACAGAGAATCGACGTTTGATGCTGAGATTTACATTTAATCGTCAACATAAGTAAATGTAACGTACTGCGCTTAAATAGGCGGAAATAACCCCTGGTGTATGATTAAACGACTGACGAAAAATCATTGGAGGAGTAAAATCCATAAAATATTTAAGAGTTTGCTTACGGAGCGAGTTAAAGTGGAACGACCATATAAAACAATCGCAGGTGGGACAGATTCAGACTTAGATTGTTCAAATGGTTCAAATGGCTCTGAGCACTATGGGACTTAACTTCTGAGGCCATCAGTCCCCTAGAACTTAGAAGTACTTAAACCTAACTAACCTAAGGACATCACACACCCATGCCCGAGGCAGGATTCGAACCTGCGACCGTAGCGGTCGCGCGGTTCGAGACTGTAGCGCCTAGAACCACTCGGCCACTCTGGCCGGCAGACTTAGATTCATTGGGTGAATGCTCCGGAGGCGCAGTCCATCCAGGAAGGTGATAACATACAAAATTTACGTTCGATCAATATTTACATACCGTTCGTCTGTCTGGGTCCTTTACAAGATAGGATTCATGAATGAAACGGGAAGATCCAAAGAAAAGCAGCGCGTTTAGGTATCTTTTGTAGGGGTGAAAGTATAGCGATGATCCACATTCGCTTCCAGTGACAGACATAAGAGGTGAGGCGTTTTGCATCACGGTGAGATTTACTGCTAAAATTCCACGAGAGTACTTTCCTAGAAGAGTCAATCAATGTATCGCTTTCTCTTACGTATATCTCGCAAACAGGCCACGAAGGTAAAATCAGAAAGATTCCAGATCATGTAGATGCTTACAAAAAGATATTCTTCCCACGAACCATTGGTGACGTATCCGTTAGGACAGTGCGGCGAAATCTGGCGTTAATGGGCGATGGCAGCAGACGACCGACGTGAGTGCCTTCACTAACAGCACGACATCGCCTGCTGCGCCTGTCCTGGGATCATGACCATATCCGTTGGAGTCTAGACAACTGGAAAGCCGTAACCTGGTCCCATGAGCCCCGATTTCAGTTAATAAGAGCTGATAGTAGGGTAGGAGCGTGGCGCAGACCCAACGAGGTGGAACCAGCTTGTCAACAAGGCATTGTGCAAGCTGGTGGCAGCTCCATTATGGTGTTGTCTCTGTTTAGGTGGAATGGACGGGGTCCTCTGGTGAAGCTAATCCGGTAATTGGCTGGACATCGTTATGTTCGTCGACTTCGAGACCATTTGCCGCCATTCATGGACTTCATATTCCCAAACAACGATGGAATTTTTCTATATGACAATGCGCCATGTCACCGGGCCCCATTTCTGCGTGATTCGTTGGAAGAACATTCTGGACAGTGCGAGCGAATGATTCGGCCACCCCGATCGCCCAACTTGAATCCCCTCGAACATTTATGGGACATTATCGATATGTCAGTTCGTGCACAAAATCATGCACCGGTAACACTTCCGCAATTATGGACGGCTGCAGGGGCAGCATAACTCAACATTTCTGCAGGGAGCTTCCAACGACGTGTTGAGTCCGTGCCGCGTCGAGTTGGTGCACTACGCCGTGCGAAAGGTCAGACACGATATTACGAGGCATCCCATGACTTTTGCCACCTCAGTGTATTTCTTTTCTTCCCCTTCCGTGGGATATATCTGTGGTGTCACCGCCAGACACCACACTTGCTAGGTGGTAGCCTTTAAATCGGCCGCGGCCCATTAGTATACGTCGGACCCGCGTGTTGCCACTATCAGTGATTGCAGACCGAGCGCCACCACACGGCAGGTCTAGAGAGACTTCCTAGCACTCGCCCCAGTTGTACAGCCGACTTTGCTAGCGCTGGTTCACTGACAAATTACGCGCTCATTTGCCGAGACGACAGTTAGCATAGCCTTCAGCTACGTCATTCTACGACCTAGCAAGGCGCCATTACCAGTTACTATTGATGCTGTAAAACATGTACCGTCAAGAGCGATGTTCACCAATTATGGATTAAAAGTTAAGTATTCCAGCAGCTACGTACTTTTTTTTGCTGCTATAATTCCTTGCCCTGTTCCAGGCCTCACGCCAGCCTGCGTGACTTTTTTTTGCTACTATAATTCCTTGCCCTGTTCCAGACCTCTCGCCAGCCTGCGTGAGCTTAAACGCGTGCCTTTCGGCTTCCTCATAGTGGATTGGCTGTCTTGCCAGTCCAAACAATATCTACGTGCCGAGAACATCAGGAAGAGCGCTGTCAAGCCGGTCTTCTTGCGATTACAGGGACGCACTGTGGAGATCCACAACCGGTTTTGGCGGTCAAAACTTGGCATATAGTAGGTCTTATAATCGCACTATAAGAGAGGTAGGTGGTAATGTTTATGTAACTATTGTGGATAACAGTAATAATTCATTAGCATAGAACTGTTTCCTATGTGGGACTGTATCTTACAAGATGGCAGTACCCCAGTCCACACGGTTGCTAATTTTCAAGACTACTTTGATGAGAGTGGGTATAAAATGACATATCGTTTTCTGTATCTAGTGAAACTTTTTCTGAACGTTATAGAGCCAATATGGACATAGAGTGAGGTGGCGCAGTGGTTACCATACCGGACTCGCATTCGGGAGGACGATGGTCGAAATCCGCGTCTGACAGTACATATTTAGTTTCCCCGTGACTCCTCTAAATTGATCCGGGAAAATGGAGGAATGGTTCCACTGCAAGGACACGGAAGATTTCCTTCCCCATCCTTAACTAAAACAATCCGAGCTTGTACTCCGTCTCTAATCACTTCCTTCTTGATCATATATGAAGACGGTATCTGTTCTTTCGAATGCACACGCATTGCCCGAACTCTTACGGGACTCGGTAAGATTGTCTGCCGCGTGAGTGTAATGGTCAGGGGCACTACGAATGTAGTGTGTGGACATTAAGTTGGGAATGTGGATCTCACAGGAAGCGTGCAAGGGCTAAGTCCCTGCAGTCGCTCTATCCTGTGTGCTCTTGGTGGCTCAGATGGATGGAGTGTCTGACATGTAAGCAGGCAATACCAGGTTCGAGTCCCGGTCGGGGCACACATTTTCAACTGTCCCCGTTGATGTATATCAACGCCTGTCGACAGCTTAGGGTCTTGATTTAATTATCATTTCCTTCTTGATCGGATGTTAAACCGTAATCTTCCTTTCTCCTTGGTAAAAAATTAAGTACCCACTTCTCCTGTCCAAAAACTCTCTCAATGAATTGCGACAGTTATTGAGCTGAATGATAGAAAATACCATTGACCATCCTTCAGGATTGTTAGACACCGGACCTCAGCTCGATCGATGCTGTATAGAATGACAAATTATTAGAAGGGTGTTAATATTATTTTGCCCATCGTTTGCAGATAACGTGGCTACATCTCAAATTGCAGAGAAAAACGAAAAAGAAATTCGTGGATGGAAACGTAAAAGGAAGGATTTACGTTGTTTTCGCATCTCACTACACTGAGAACATGGGACACGTATTGCTTTCACTTAATTAATTTCTATATCATGACAGAGAACTTTCAGGTCTGTGGCACAGGTCAAAGTAAATGCCCAGAGGGCTGTCAGAAGAAATTCTGCATCCCTTTTTAACAGTTTGTTCTGTTAATAGTTTGTGCTTCCAGAGGCTAAAAATTAAAACAATCAGTAAGCAATACAGCTGATACGATTAAAACAAAATCATTCCGCTTCTTTAGTTGTATAGATTAACTGTTGGTTGCTGAATCTGTGCACTGTTACAGTGATAATTAATAAGCAATAACAGTTAGATGCATGCTGCAAGTATAAATGATTCTTTATCATTAATATTTATTAATTTGTTCGATTGTACACAGGTTGGTGTACGACCCTCTGACTCTTTCTTGATGTCAGACAAGAAAACTTACCTTTCATGTGTGTACGTACACATCTTCGTGACAAGTAAAGTACCTGATAGTGTGTTAGTGATTTATATTATCATAAAGTTCATACCTGTGCTGCATTTAGTGTAAATACAAAGGCTAAATGTATGACGAGGAAGAAAAAAAGAAATAAAGCAACCACAAAAGCAAAAGCTGAAAAACAGAGAAGGAGGCAACGAGTAAATATAATTCTAAGATTTCGGGTAGCAAGATTGTGACTGCAGGTATTTATGTATATGCAATCAATGAAACGTAAATCTAGACCTACCACCATTTGAATAGGCAGGCTATTATTTTATTTTGCTGCCAGAGATTTTTTTAACTGTCATCCATACCCTAACCTGAAACGTTTCACGGAAACATTAATCACTAAAGGGATTCAACTCCATTACCCAAGAATCTGAGTCCAGTGTCATAATGTTACGCACATTCGTTTGTTGGATGTTGTTGTGTACATAGTTCCGCGTAGTCAGCGCGTACACAACTTTCCCACTAGAGCGCGTCCCACTAAGCACAACAGCGCAGGCGCAGCACTCGTCCGTCTCCGCACTACGAGATGGCGCTGCCTTAGAGACGGACCAAATTCTGCTTCCGCCGATCCGCGTATTAATATGTAACACAGCCAATGAGATTGCTGCTAACGTAGAACCTTTTCTCCTCGCAGACGACACTCGCGCAGTGATACCTGAACATGTGCGGTATTATAACGAGTGAACAGACCTCCGAATTAGTCAGTCTGCATTTGTCAGCACCAGTCTGTACCAGACTGCATTAGTCTGTACCAGTCTATAGGCAAGTTTCAGTCTGCACCTAAGAAGATTATCATATTCCTGTACATAGCCATGAAGATAAATGTATAGACACTTTGTCAAGTATCAGAGATATGTGAAAATAAGATTAACGTACCAAGACCAAAGGAACTTCAGATTTTCAATTGCAAATAGCATCAAGAATCAAATTACGTAATGTTTATGCTTGTTATTATTTTAATAAATATGTGTGAAAATTAATCAAGTTCTGTTTAAAGTTGGTCGCTGTCAATCTGCTACTCTAAGCGTGCAAGTGGCATTTCTATCGTCTGACCTAACAGCCACGATAAGACCACGAGACATATTGCTGACACTCGCCTACTTCGTTAGAGCGACAAGTCAAATAATCTGATGGTGTGTGTACCGAAGGTCTTACAGTACGCCGGCCGGAGTGGCCGAGCGGTTCTAGGCACTACAGCCCGGAACCGCGCAACCGCGACAGGTTCGAATCCTGCCTCGGGCATGGACGTGTGTGACGTCCTTAGGTTAGTTACGTTTAAGTAGTTGTAAGTCAGGGTCGGCCAAACGCTGCACAGTGTGCAGACGTGCGGAAGTGCTGCACATGTGCGCACGTGTGCGACAGCAAGCGACAGCGACATCTGTTATTAGACATGTGTCCTAAATGAACGGCGGCGGCTCCACTTCCCTGTTTATGTGGTACATGCAAGAGCTTGTTTGTGAAAGATTTTTCTCGGTGATGAAAATGAATAAATCAAGGTTTCGATCAAGCATAAGTGATGAAAATCTTCGCAACTGCTTGCGTTTGTCAATGAACCGTGCTTTTGCGCCCGATTTTAACTATATCATTTCTCATAACGAGTGATAAACGTGTTTGGATTTATTCCTTTCGTAATTAAAAATTATTGTTTACTAATTGTGCATTATTGCCTCATTCTGCTCCATGTTACATTATTATCGGGAAAATTGGTCATTAAACCGATTGTTCCAATGTATACTTACATTTAGGAGTTTTTATTAGTGTGAGAACGGCTGCGCTCAGCTGAAGTCGATAAAACATAACATTCATCTAATTGTCGGTTACTGACGGAACTGATGAAAGATATAGCAATAATGGTATTGAAATAACAGGTGATCATCAAGAGGTCTGCGGTTATCATTCTGTTCAGAGGTCAGTGAGACAGAAATTATGTGGGTGTAACTGAGGGCACCAAGAATTAGTTATAGGAAACCTTGCATTAGTTTAATGTTATTTGAAATCATGAATAAGGTTAGTTGGAAGTCGCTAAGTGATCTCTTTCTTAAATACTAGATCAAAAACATTACGCGTATTTACGTGCCGTCAGTCAAGCTGCCTTAATAAAAACCCACGAGTGTTAACTGTATTGCTTGTCTTACTGGGTTAAACTGTTAACATAAAAGTAGACGTCTCAATGAGCAGACTGTGACAGTAATGTTTAATACGCGAAATACCTTCCTATGGTTGGCTTGCAAGCTGTGAAAAGAGCACAAGAATGCGCCGGTACAGAGTATCCCAGCAAGTGGATAAAGCGACATCTATACCTAGAAACATGCACTGCATGAACGCTGACGGCTGCGGCGTGCACGCTGTGACCCGGAAGTTGCACATATGCAGGAGCACCGCACGCGTGCAGAATTTCTGGCCGGCCCTGTTCTAAGTTCTAGAGGACTGATGACCTCAGAAGTTAAGTCCCATAGTGCTCAGAGCCATTTGAACCATATTTACAGGACGCACATCACATGTGTGGTGGGATAAGTGGAAGAAGACTAGATTCACAGTACGAATCTCACGAAGCGTCAACTCGCGCGCGACAGAGGAATGCCGTCCATTCGAACAGCGCTCAGTCTTAAACGCAAATATTTTGGCGGGCCGTTTGCCTCTCGGTGTGAAACTATGCACGAACTGGAGGCGGGCGAACGGCAGTCCTTGGCATTCCCCGGGAGCAGCATGTCAGGACGGTTTTTTCCGCGAAGCCCGCGTGTACAGGCGGCGCTGGACCAGGAAGTGGCGCTGACGTGACAGTCGCGGCGGCGCCTGCGCAAGGACTCTCGTTACATCACCGACAAAGCCCGCACCACGCATGCGCGCGTCTCACGTCGCCGCTGCACGGGGCGCATCTTGCGCCCGTATTTGGGAACGAGCTCCCGGGAGCAACTCACGCCTTTAGTTAACGAGCGGATAGGTACCCACCGCAGTTCAAGCCAAATACGTAAATTGTTTAACTTTTCCCTGGATATTTGCACCCGTGTCCAAAAGCTATCTCTCCTTTTTTCACTTTATTGGCATCGAACCATCACCATACCATTCATTTTACCATACAATAGTACCACAAAGTAACAGCACAGCTATCATTATACAGGGTGGTCCATTGACCGGGCCAAATATCTCACGAAATAATTGTCAAACGAAAAAACCACAAAGCACGAAACTTGTCTAGCTTGAAGGGGGAAACTAGATGGCGCTATGGTTGGCCCGCTAGATGGCGCTGCCACAGGTCAACTGCGTTTTTTAAAATAGAAACCCCCATTTTTTTATTACATATTCGAATAGCACGTAAAGAAACATGAATGTTTTAGTTGGACCACTTTTTTCACTTTGTGATAGATGGCGCTGTAATAGTCACAAACATATGGCTCACAATTTTAGAAGAACAGTTGGTAACAGGTAGGTTTTTTAAATTAAAATACAGAGCGTAGGTACGTTTGAACATTTTATTTCGGTTGTTCCAATGTGATACATGTACCTTTGCGAACTTATTTCTGAGAACGCATGGTCTTACAGCGTGATTACCTGTAAATACCATATTAAGGCAATAAATGCTCAAAATGATGTCCGTCAACCTCAATGCATTTAGAAATACGTGTAACGACATTCCTCTCAACAACTAGTAGTTCGCCTTCCGTAATGTTCGCACATGCATTGATAATGCGCTGACGCGTGGTGTCAGGCGTTGTCGGTGGATCGCGATAGCAAATATGCTTCAACTTTCCCCACGGTAAGAAATCCAAATCCGGGGACGTCAGATCCAGTGAACGTGTGGGCTGTGGTATGGTGCTTCGACGACCAATCCACCTGTCATGAAATATGCTATTCAATACCGCTTCAACCGCACGTGAGCTATGTGCCGGACATCCATCATGTTGGAAGTACATCGCCATTCTGTCACGTAGTGAAACATCTTGTAGTAACATCGGTAGAACATTACGTAGGAAATCAGCATACATTGCACCATTTAGATTGCCATCGATAAAATGGGGGCCAATTATCCTTCCTCCCATAATGACGCACCATACATTAACCCGCCAAGATCGCTGATGTTCCACTTGTCGCAGCCATCGTGGATTTTCCGTTGCCCAGTAGTGCATATTATGCCGGTTTACGTTACTGCTGTTGGTGAATGACGCTTCGTCGCTAAATAGAACGCATGCAAAAAATCTGTCATCGTCCCGTAATTTCTCTTGTGCCCAGTGGCAGAACTGTACATGACGTTCACAGTCGTCGCCATGCAATTCCTGTCGCAGAGAACTATGGTACGGGTGCAATCGATGTTGATGTAGCATTCTCAACACCGACGTTTTTGAGATTCCCGATTCTCGCGCAATTTGTCTGCTGCTGATGTGCGAATTAGCCGCGACAGCTGCTAAAACACCTACTTGGGCATAATAATTTGTTGCAGGTCGTGGTTGACGTTTCACATGTGGCTGAACACTTCCTGTTTCCTTAAATAACGTAACTATCCGGCGAACGGTCCGGACAATTGGATGATGTCGTCCAGGATACCGAGCAGCATACATAGCACACGACCGCTGGGCATTTTGATCACAACAGCCATACATGAACACGATATCGACCTTTTCCGCAGTTGGTAAACGGTCCATTTTAACACGGATAATGTATCACGAAGCAAATACCGTCCGCACTGGCGGATTGTTACGTGATACCACGTACTTATACGTTTGTGACTGTTACAGCGCCATCTATCACAAAGCGAAAAAAGTGGTCCAACTAAAACATTCATATTTCTTTACGTACTACACGAATATGTAATAAAAATGCGTGTTCCTATTTTTTAAAAAACGCAGTTGATATCCGTTTGACCTATGACAGTGCCATCTAGCGGGCCAACCATAGCGCCATCTGGTTTCCCCCTTCAAGCTAGACGAGTTTCGTTCTTTGTAGTTTTTTCGTTTGATGCTTATTTCGTGAGATATTTGGCCAGGTCACTATCAATGGACCACCCTGTATATACAGTACAAACAAATAACGGTGATACCAAGACACTGTTATATTTATTTAAATGTACAGTATTGAACATAAGGGTCTTCTAGTATTATTGGTTTCTCACAACCAAAATATTATTTTACAGAAGGAAATCAGTTGCGTTACACATCAAAAAATTACTGGCACACCTACACAAAAATGAAGTTAAAGTCTGAAAAGGTTTTCAAATACGGCTACCAGTCACAAAATTTGTTGACTACTAAATTATATATTTGGCGACTTGTTTCGAGGTGATACCTGATCATCAGGTGGCATTACAAAAACATTTAACATACGTCTATACACACATTAAAGTCTTTTCATAACTGCGGTGATCATCCTATGGAGAGAGAGAGAAAGAAAGAGAGAGAGAGAGAGAAAAGAAACCTAGTAACAGGCGATGTCACTTTGTATATTGAACTGCTGTTCATATGAAAATTTTTATAAAACAATCCCGCACTTTGCTCTTGTGGTGTGGCAGTGCTTTTGCGATGTGCTGAGATATCACTATTTCCATGGTACTCTTGGACTTCCTCACCAATGTTCACAAACTTCACAAGGGTAACTTTAAAACATAATAACACAAGACAAATCATCAGTGCAGAAAAGATGATGGCGGCCAAAACAAAACTTGTTTTGATTTGACTATCGATATGTCGATGCTGGTGTCAGTAGCAAAGCAATGTCTTCTGTATGCTTCGTTGTCATATCAGTGATGTTGGTTGGTGTAATGTATTAATAAAAAAAAGAGCGACTCTGAGAATTTTATAATACACATGACAGTATAAAAACTTTTTATTTTAGGAATGGCAAAGATATTTCTGGGATCTATACTTACACATAACGCCAATGGCATGTACTTACTATTTTAGGAGTACTGAATTGAAATTCGTAAAGAAGTGTGACTTTTTTAATCTCTTATTTCATTTAGGATCTGGTTTTATGACTTACGGCCATAGATAAATATTTCCATTTCTTCCAAGGTATCCATTCTCCAGCTATTTTCCAAAGTATGCAGTACATTGAGGTCGTTATCTGTTGTAATGTGTCCTGTTTCATTTATATGTTTCGCTCTAACTGACTTACTAGCTTTATCCAGTCTGAAACAGTTAACGTGTTCTTTAAAACGAGTTTTGAAGTTCCTTTCTGTTTGGCCAATGTAGTATGCAATGATTGCATGTAATTTTATAAATTCCTGATTTGCTCAGTTTCTCTGTATGTTGTATGATGTCACAGACCAGTGTCTTTTTTAAGCTATTGTTGGTCGCAAAAGTGATCCTGACAACTATGTTTTTAAATTGTAATATATTAAGCCAACCACCATCAGTGATACGACAGCAAGACCTGTAGAAGAAATTGCTACTGGCAACACGAGCATCGACATTTCTATAGTCAAATCAAAACTAGCCATGTTTTGCCCGCCATCTTGTTTTCTGCTCTGCTGATTTGCCTTGTGTTATCGTCTTTTCGAGTTAGCTTTGTGAAGTTTGCGAGCAATGGTGAAGAAGTCTAAGAGAGCCATGGAAATAGCGATACCTCAGCACACCACAAGAAGACTACCACGCCACAAAAACAAAGTGAATGATCGTTTTATAAAGACTGTCATGTGAACAGAAGACCAATATACAAAGTGACGTCACCTCTTATTAGGTTATCCTTCTATTTCTCTACAAAATTATCACAGCATTCGTGTAAAGAAACTTTAGTATCAGTGTACACTTATATGTTTTTGTAATGCCACTATAGCCTGATGATCAGGTATCATCTCGAAACATATCGCTAAATAAATAACTTAGTAGTCAACAAATTTTGTGACTAATAGTGGCATTTGACAACACTTTCATATTTTTGAAACAGCCAGGGTCGGTTATTGATAAATATCGCTTCAAATTTAGTTAAAGTCTTAGTTCACGTACATACCGTTGTCACTGATGACAGCTTGTGGACGTGTTGGCACGGAGTGAACCAAGTTGCAAGTAATATCTGGTGAGATCTTTGACGATTCCTCTAACAACACAGTCTTAAACTGCCGCTTCCCTGAAGAACGACACTATCGAACTTTTGTATCCAAGTGTGCTCCAGAATGCTTTATTGGGTTAAGATCAGGGCTATGTGATGGAGTGAAAGCTGTTCTTGGAGCATTACATAATAACCACTCCTGAGTTCGCGGAACCGTGTCTTTAGGGTCGTTGTCTTGAAAGTAAAAGACGTCGTCAAGACTCAGTTTCTGTGCACTGATACGTAAATGGCCTCGCAACACATCGGTATATTTACAATGATCCATGACACTTTCAAGAATTGCCAAGTTACCAACACCAGAAGCTGCGATGCATACCCAAACCATTATGCTTCCTCCCATATGTTTTACTGTAGGTAGAACATGTTGTGATTGGAGCTCTGTATTTAGTTTGCGCCACACTTTCCCCTTTCCGTCAGATCCGTACAAGTTAAACTTTGATTCGTCAGAAAACAGCACAGCAATTCAATCGATTTATTGACAATCTTTGGCGAACTGCAAGCGTTTTCATCGGTTAGCTTCCGAAATAAATGATTTCTTTCTGGGAGATCTGCTATGAATGTCAGCTGTGTTCAAAACATTCCTAATAGTTTGAGCACTGACCTGTTTGTTGAACGTTGACTGGATAACCGACAGAAACGGCCATGCACTTTTAAAGGGTTCTTTTTGTGCTAGTCGAACTATCCTTCGACGCTCCCTACATGTAAAAACTCTTAGACGTCCGCTCCGCATTTGTTGTCTGTCATAATAGTCTCTTGAAACATTTTGATGATTACCTGTACTGTTGTATTATTAACAGAACGTTCTTTACCAATCTCATAACTTTTATCCTGAGGATGCGATAAAAGCGCCTTGTAGAGGTACGGCACAGAATGCTCCTTCCCCTTCGGACTCTTCGTGACAAGTGGATGCCTTTTACACTGGCCATCAGGCGAGCGGCTGAACTGTTTGTCATCTCTGATTGCACAAATCTGGTACGTGCGGCGCTGTCTATCTGGCACAATAATAAACGTCGTAAAATATGGCAATACTTTTTTGAGCAGGAGAAAACTCTCATTTCATTGATTACAAAATGGTTCAAATGGCTCTAAGCACTATGGGACTTAACGTCTGAGGTCATCAGTCCCCTAGACTTAGAACTACTTAAACCTAACTAACCTAAGGACATCACACACATCCATGCCCGAAGCAGGATTCGAACCTGCGGCCGTAGCAGCCGCGTTTTTCTTGACTGAAGCGCCTAGAACTGTTCGACCACATTAATACATTAAATACATTTGCTTCTGTTGTGCTGGAAAAATGTTTTAATGTACGAATTATTTCCTTACACATTTTGTGTTAAATCCGAAAAGGTGCCTGTTCCAATACATTTTGGTGCCACTGAAAGTCTACGTGATCAGTCAAACAATACCAGGTAATTATCACGATAATGCATGCACTAACAGACGTCCCGTCAACGTTGTGGCATGTGACGTAGTAATATGGATACCAGATATGAGGCAAAAGGGACTAGCGGTTCTGTGTGCCCATTAATGTACGCGGTATCCTTTCGGCGATGCCAAGCGGAACACAGTACGGAATACTGTAAGTGGCAAACAGTCTCACCTTCGCATTACAGCGTATTGATGATCGGTTTCGAATGGCAAACTACCATCAATAATTAAAACTTGATGATAGGTGTCACAGGAAACAGGCCGTCGGTGATTTGTGAGGTGCAACAGAGGCTATGTGGTTTATATTACACTGCGTGCCATCACACCTGCAACACCAAGAAGGATAGCGAATAACGAAAATTTACGTATTATGCTTTTAGAGTACTAGTGGACCCGGCAATGCTTCGCAATTGCTAAATGTGTATGGGAATCGGCTATATACTCTAATTTATTTCTTCCCGTCTCTCTGTTCATGTTCTCCAAATGCAAATCTTTAAAATCTTCTTTGTTATACACAAAGCTATTGTTTATAATACGAAGAACTCTTTTTGTTGCCTTCCAATGCATCCTAATATTCTTACAATTATATTGGCTTAAAATACTATCTGCATACGATACGTCAGCTCTTGTCATAGTACTGAAATACAACAAACATCCCACAAGTTCCTGCTATGACACTTTAACATTATTAGCCTGCTCACCTTAGAATTTAATCCAGCATCCATTGGTGTTCCTACTAGGGTAGAATAAAACATATTAAAGTGTCTCTGCAATATAACCCTTTTGGTTAAGTTTTAACATGCCTTCTCCCCAGTTTCTAATTATACTCATCCCTAAAAAGGACTTTGTTTTGCCTAGATTTTTAACAAATAAATGCTCCGATAATCCCTGCTATAACCTGTGTTTTATCACAGTGCTTTTACAAAGGACATAAAAATCATGTACATACAAAGCAACAATTTTAAGATTTGTTCCTGATCTTTTAACGAACATAAAATCTTCATCAGCATTTACAACGTACCCTAGGTCTGAAAGTACACTTTAACCTTTTCATTCCACTGTATAGCTGACGGTTTTAAATCATAAAAGGCCTTAGATGGTTCAAAGACTATACCTTCATTACTTTTTGATAAAAAGCCGTTTGGTTGCTTTATGAGATTAGTTTGCTCCAAGTCCCCATATAGAAAACCAGTTTTAATATCAAAATGACTGAGCTTAAGATCACGATTTACAGCTGAAGTAATGAGGGTCGCAGTCTCATAACTGGTGAAAAGGTTTCATCATAATCTATACCAATCTTCTGAGTAATTCCCTAAGCAAGAAGTCTAGCACAATAGAGTGCTGTACCATCTGCATGCCTTTTCCGATTAAAACCCCACCTTTTACCTATGATACTTTTACTTCCTGGTGAGTCCACAAGTGCCCAAAAACCGTTCTTCTGTAAACACTATTTCCTGTTTCATGGTCTTTATTCAGCCTTCTCAGTCATTCACTGACATGACATCTTCTAAGTTCACTGGATCTTCTGCCAAACTGGAAAATACGCTTACCTAATAGGGGACGTAATCTGGGTACGTCTGGGGGATGGATACACAAGCTGACCAGCTGATCATCTTCTGCAGCATCAAAGTCCATCGGCAGCATCCCAGTCTCCTCTACATCTATCATTGACTGAGCATCCGGGTTTTAATGTGCACCTTGATAGGTGTCTGCGCTGTCATTCCCAACATGTGTGACTTCTACTTCTTCCTCTTCCTCAACCCATTCAACATACTGTTCACTCGGCCGGAACTTAGAATAATCTTCACTTACGGCTGGTGTCCTGCTACTGTGAGTCCAGCACTCATTCTCTAGAAAAAGTGCTTTACAATTTACCTGGGATTCTGTGGATTAGTTTGCCTGTAATATTTAGTCATTTCACCGTAACGGATGAAAACAAGTTCCCTAGCCGTGGCATAACACTTTGTTCTATTTTGATCTGGTATACAGAGAAGAGCTTGATAATTAACTTCTAAATAGTTCAAAGAAGATACTTTACTCTGCCATAACTCCTGTGGAGTCTTACCATTAAGTGATCTGTGAGGAATGCGGTTCCTTATATAATCAGCTCTATTTCAAGACTGTGCTCAATGTTTCTTAGGTGGACCAGATTAAAAAAAACGTACACTGCGTCATTTGACAAAATGAGCTGTTAGTACTTTCCATTACAACATTCTGTTCTGGATCCTAGGGCACACTAATCTGATGCTGAATCCCATTCTCTTTGAAAAATTAAACAAACTTAGAGTTCATAAATTCACCGCAATTGTCTGATCTAACAACTTTAATTTTTGCACCAAACTTATTTTCTGACCAAGGGGAAATAAAATATTTGATCTATACTCCTGAGAAAGTGACAGAATTTTCATCTGAAATAGTCATCCACTAATACAAACGTGTACTTAGTCATATCACATGACATTTCCACAATGAGACTACGTAAATCCATACCCGCCAAGCCAAGCACCTCATATAAACTTAGTCCTCCAATCTTAGGAAATAGAAGTTTAGACATGATTTACACTTGTCAACACATAAGAACCACAACACTCCAACTTTATGCCTCCATTCTGTAAACATAAGTTAAGTCCAGTGTCAGTTCTAACATGACCAAGTCTACGATGCCATAAATCTTCCATGTTACTAATTTTTCTTACAGCTAGGGCATGCTCAGCTGACAAGGGGTCAATATTTTTTAGTTTATAAATGTCATTTAACTCTGGTTCAGAACAAAATAGCTTACACCTTTTCAACATCTTACATTGATCACTGTCATAAACAACGTTTATGCCCTTCTTAACCAAAGCAGAAAAAAATGGGTGGCTAAGCCAGGGACAAGAATAACATTTCTGACTGACGATATACCTGATGAATTGAAAACAAAATTTCGTTTCTTTTCACTTACTAATTCGAAATCATAAGTACACTTCACAGTTTTTTGTTTGTAATTTCCCGATACAAATCTTGAAGCCATTGATTTCTCGAAGTCATGTGTGACGAAGCTCTGGAATCAATGATACCCTCGTTCTGGTTGAAATCCGACGCACCAAGTGCACAAAACAATGACTTGTCTGCTCACTTAGAATCTTCCTTTGGCGATTCTTGTGTGTGTGGTAGTCGGACTTGAAGTGACCATACTTGCAGCAATTCAAACATTTTCTTTGCTTTTCTTCTTGTTTGTCTTTTGGCTACATCCAGAATATGAGGTATATCATTCCGAACATTTCCTCCAAATTGGGATAATGCAGTGTCCAACAGAGCGTTCCATAGATTCATTCACCTAGTTTTATTCTTACTAGCAAGCAGGTTTTCTAGGGCATCCAAAACTTTTTTTACGTTTTTTTAAATTTCCGCATCTGCATACCGAAATGAATCCACATGTAAAAGCATAAGTGTACACATATCTCTATACTTATTTGTCTTCGTACCAGCACTTGTATCTATTGCACAGTTCCATACTTTTTCACGCATTCGAATTACTTTAATCCAAAATTTCAGTGTGCTGTAGTCATCCTAATCTCTTAGTTTGTTTACCACTGAAGTAGTCGTTTTTATACAACTTACATCTGAATACATTTTGGGACACTCGAATTCACGGGCACTAGATCACGTAACTTCCAAAGAATAAGAGGTCAAACACAGATGAATCTGGCCGGCCGGTGTGGCCGTGCGGTTAAAGGCGCTTCAGTCTGGAACCGCGTGACCGCTACGGTCGCAGGTTCGAATCCTGCCTCGGGCATGGATGTGTGTGATGTCCTTAGGTTAGTTAGGTTTAATTAGTTCTAAGTTCTAGGCGACTGATGACCTCAGAAGTTAAGTCGCATAGTGCTCAGAGCCATTTGAACAGATGAATCTGACGAAACACAAATCACAACAGGTCTCCCACACTATACCATGTTCACTTATTTATATTCATACCAGTATAACATACATAATTCGCTTCAAAGATTTTTGCTCCTAGGCTCACAACCTGTTAGAATGTAATGAAGCTTATGGTGGTAAAGGTAAGCAGCAATTACCTTCTTCATAATACTTGTATTCACAAATTAGTATGAACTCACATACACAGACGACAAAGGTAGAGTAACTCAAAGATAGCCCCCACCTTGTAGATGGCTACGACAAACGTGAAATTAGGTGCCAGATTATCAACATAACAATATATCACAATAATATTGCGCCGTTCTGGGCCTCGCATTTTCACACATCATATTGACAAAATATTATTCTGTCAATAATATCGAGCATACGAGGACTCCCTTACAGTCGATGGTGTTCCGGATGTTGTCTCACTGTCTGTGTGAATATTTGTGTTGATGCAATCAGACTGGACAAAAGCAGTAATCACACCAATCTTTAAACATGGAAACAGAAAAGATTGTATCAACTACAAAGGTATCTCTTTAATCAGCGTTGTGGGTAAAATCTTCTCAGGTATTGTTGAAAGGAAAGTGCGAGTATTAGTTGAGGACCAATTGGATGAAAATCAGTGTGGGTTTAGGCCTCGTAGAGGTTGTCAGGACCAGATCTTTAGCTTACGGCAAATAATGGAGAAGTGTTATGAATGGAACAGGGAATTGTATCTATGCTTTATAGATCTAGAAAAGGCATATGACCGGGTTCCTAGGAGGAAGTTATTGTCTGTTCTACGAGATTATGGAATAGGAGGCAAACTTTTGCAAGCAATTAAAGGTCTTTACATGGATAGTCAGGCAGAAGTTAGAGTTGACGGTAAATTGAGTTCATGGTTCAGAGTAGTTTCAGGGGTAAGACAAGGCTGCAACCTGTCTCCACTGTTGTTCATATTATTTATGGATCATATGTTGAAAACAATAGACTGGCTGGGTGAGATTAAGATGTGTGAACACAAAATAAGCAGTCTTGCATATGCGGAAGACTTAGTTGTGATGGCAGATTCGATTGAAAGTTTGCAAAGTAATATTTCAGAGCTAGATCAGAAATGTAAGGACTATGGTATGAAGATTAGCATCTCCAAAACGAAAGTAATGTCAGTGGGAAAGAGATATAAACGGATTGAGTGCCAAATAGGAGGAACAAAGTTAGAACAGGTGGACAGTTTCAAGTACTTAGGATGCATATTCTCACAGGATGGCAACATAGTGAAAGAACTGGAAGCGAGGTGTAGCAAAGCTAATGCAGTGAGTGCTCAGCTACGATCTACTCTCTTCTGCAAGAAGGAAGTCAGTTCCAAGACTAAGTTATCTGTGCACCGTTCAATCTTTCGACCAACTTTGTTGTATGGGAGCGAAAGCTTGGTGGATTCAGGGTACCTTATTAATAAGGTTGAGGTAACGGATATGAAAGTAGCTAGGATGATTGTAGGTACTAGTAGATGGGAACAATGGCAGGAGGGTGTCCACAATGAGGAAATTAAAGAAAAACTGGGAGTGAACTCTATAGATGTAGCAGTCAGGGCGAACAGGCTTAGATGGTGGGGTCATGTTACACGCATGGGAGAAGCAAGGTTACCCAAGAGACTCATGGGTTCAGCAGTAGAGGGTAGGAGGAGTCGGGGCAGACCAAGGAGAAGGTACCTGGATTCGGTTAAGAATGATTTTGAAGTAATAGGCTTAACATCAGAAGAGGCACCAATGTTAGCACGGAATAGGAGATCATGGAGGAATTTTATAAAGGGGACTATGCTCCAGACTGAACGCTGAAAGGCATAATCAGTCTTAAATGATGATGATGATGCAAAGAATCCCACAGTGCGACCCAGGGTTCGTGACGTGTCTGTACGACCCTTCATGGGCGAGTGAAAAATACACTGCTGGAAAAAGTAATTTATATACGTGGAAAGACGACTTCGACTTGTATCTGGTGACAGCATATGCCATTTGGAGGATAGTAGACGTACTGATAAAGATTTCTACGTCGTCCACAACCAGATAGTGTAGTGGCATAGCTACCAGAGCGCTATCTGTGTCTACCGTTTAATAGGGAATACTCATTGCCAGAAGGCTCAGTGTGGTGCAAACGTGTGAAGCAAGCAGGCAAGCATGGATATGCACTCGTGCTTCCTACAGCCAAGTGCGCCAGTTTGAAAGGGGTCAGATTGTGGCCTTCTGAGCGACGAACTGATCCTTTCGGACAATTGCCACAGAAGTTGGATGTGTTGCGTCAACTGCGCAGCGATGCTGGAGTCAGTAGTCGTGTGGACAGTCTCACGCCCACAGACTAGATTCTGGACGTCCACGCAGCACACACGCTCGCCAGGGTCGTCGTACTGTGAGGGCAGTGGCGGCAGATCGTACAGCTACCACAGCTCACATGAGGGGGCTTGTGAGTCCACACATGTCAACAAGAACTGCTGCGAACCAATTTTTAGCAGTGGGACTATGGGCTCGCACACTTGTACGCCGTCCTCCACTCACGCCACGGTACCGGCGTGCAAGACTCGACTATCGCCGTCACAGGACCATCTGGAAGATGGAATGGCGAGCCGTGGTCTTCAGTGATGATAGCAGATTCTGTCTGCACGCAAGTGATGGTCTTTGGCACGAACGACGTAGACCTGGTGAGTGCTGTCTCGTAGAATGGATTCGTCCAAGACCAACACCGACTCAAAGGAAGGCCTCGGCGCTTGTTAGTGGCGTCACGTCAGCTAGGCACGGCGAACGCCAAGTCTGTTGCAGGCAGAAACGCCTGGGCGTGCTTATCACTGTAAATCTCTTATTTTTGGACAAAATGTTTGGTATTGTTTTGGATTCTGCAGTTTTATTTAGATGAAAGATTTTCTTACTATCGTAAAGCTACAAATGAAGATCATAGTTCTGTATTACTGAATCCTGTCGAAACAAACGTAGATCAATATGAGAATATGCTTTGCCCCATTGCAAGCTTCGGAAATTTTACATTCAAGTAACTATATTTACTTGATCCATTTTGTTATCGAAACTTACGCCAACCCCCTTACAATTAACTCGTTTGTTTTATTTATTTATTTATTTTCGTTTGACGTCGTCACTGGAAATGTGAACTAATTTACATGTGTAAGTGTCCAACTGTTGCCAGTCATTAGATTACAGTCGTTTTCAACGAAAGGAAAAAGCTTCATACATCGAAAATACTGCCGAGCTTAAACTTTTTTAAACATGCACATTAGAAAAGATAAATATTCCCTCTTGCAACAGAAAGGAGAAACTTTATAAGATAAAAAAATTTTATTTGATAAAACAAGTATCTCTCTTTTGCCTCTTCTTCTGTCCCCCACTCCCTCCCCCAACGCGTACAATCGCAAGATATTTCATTAACATTCAGTGCTCCTCACCCCATAGTCAACCAAGATACCTAAAGAAGAGCAGCAATATGTTCACAGTTTCTTGTAAAAGCAACCCAGTACAAACGTAACTTCCTCAGATTTACAAATAAGGTAAAGAAGCACGAATTCTGTTGCTGCTGGACCATGAAGTTGTTTTTGTATGTCAATCCCTAAAACAGGTGGAAATTTAAGTTCAGGAGTACACTATTTGTTAAGAAGTGTAATGAATTGCACAATTAATTGATTGCAGGAATCTCTCAGAACAATGTGTGTTGGTCAACTACCGCCAATAGTTTCACATTTTCCTGTGTCAGAGAGGGAGACACCACCATTATGAGTATGCCTGCAACAGACCTGGCGTCCGCCGTGCCTAGCTGACGTGACGTCACGAACAAGCGCCGAGGCCTTCCTTTGAGTCGGTGTTTCCAAGACACACTGCCCCCCCCCCCTATCTCCCCCCCCCCCCCTGTCCTCATGGTCTGGGGCGCGATAAGCTACAACTCTCAAAAATGGTTCACATCTGTGGTCATCGGTCCCCTAGAGCTTAGAACTACTTAAACCTAACTAACCTAAGGACACCACACACATCCATGCCCGAGGCAGGATTCGAACCTGCGACCGTAGTAGTCGCGCGGTTCCGGACTGTAGCGCCTGAACCGCTAGACCACCGCGGCCGGCCTACAACTCTTGTTCATCTATGGTGTTTCTGGAGGGAACGCTAACCAGTGCTTGGTATTTGCAGAATGTTGTTACATGCTTTCCTTTGCCCTTTTTGTAACAGGAAGGTGATGTGTTTTGTTCCAACAAGACAAAGAAAATGGCTCTGAGCACTATGGGACTTAACTTCTGAGGTCATCAGTCCCCTAGAACTTAGAACTACTTAAACCTAACTAACCAAAGGACATCACACACATCCATGCCCGAGGCAGGATTCGAACCTGCGACACACGGTCGCGCGGTTCCAGACTGTAGCGCCTAGAACCGCTCGGCCACTCCGGCCGGCCTCCAACAAGACAATGCGCGCTCATACACTGCCCATGAAATTCAACATGCTCTGCAAGACGTGCAGCAACTTTCCTGTCCAGCAAAATCTATGTACTTGTCTTCGATCTAGTACGTGTGGATATGATGAAACGAGAAGTAACTCGTGCGACTTGTCATCTAAAAACTATTAAAGAACAATGTAAACAGGTCGAGCAGGCGTGGAGTAACACATCCAAGGACAGTAATCACCATCTGTACGATCAACTGGATGTCACAGTCAGCGCCTACGTAGCCATCTGTGGAGGCTACACCGCATACTAATATGGATGTTTCAGCAGGGGTTGACATCTGTTACCCTAGAACCGTTTGTGCTATTCGTCTACAGATGAACTGTAAATGCACTGTTGCAGCAATAAATCATTAATGAATTGGAAAACTTTAAAGAGGTGTACTAATTTTTTTTCAGCAGCATGGGTCTATCCTCTCGAGCGCTAGTTGGGTGGGCCGCCGAGATCCTGCCTGTCATAGAATGTGACCCTCCTCAACCCGTCGATTCCGCGTTAGCGTGTCAATCGTAGGTTCCCAGCCAACGCGACCAGCAATATCACAGAATGAGACGCCACAGTCTCGAAAGGCAACGATCGTGGCGCCATCGAACACCACCATGCACTGGTAGACCTGTTTCCTTGTTATACGAGTCGTAAAACGATCTTCTCACAAGCAGCGTTCAAATGCGGCTTCTGAATGAGAAACTGGCTGTGCATTCGTTCCTTATATACAGACCGCATACGAGGGGGCACTAAAAAGAAAAAAAAAGTACGGATTTTTATCACACAAAAATTTTTCATGAACCTCTTCATAAAATTTCTTCAGTCAGTTTCAAGTACTCTCTATTAAATGTGATGCACTTGTCAAACCTTTTTGCCAGTCCTTGATGATGCCTCGAACTCTTCAACTTTGATATCGTCCAGTGTCGTTCGCGAAGCAGCTTTTAACGCCACCACATCATAATAACGCTTCCCTTTTAGCGCTTTTTCCATTCATGGGTTCACGGAAATTAAAATCCACTGGCACGAGCTCCAACTCACGCCTATCTCTGTTAAAATTTGGTCGATCGTGATATGACTCTCTTCTCTCCCCCCCCCCCCCCCTCCTTGGCGGGGCCGCCAGCAATGACACGCGAGCCACCCGCGCCAGTTAGCCTGTACGCTGTTCGTTCGCTTCTTTCGCCAGCTGACTCGACTCAGTCCTTTCCTATGTAGAACGCCCGTACGCGTCATCGTATTTTATACGTTTCTGTCTGGCGCATAGATAGCTAACACTTATCTACGAGAAAAGTCCAACACTGTATAATGTTACGACTGACATGAGAGAACGTTTTGCTGAAGAAAATATTTATCATTTAAGATTCAACATGCTTTTGCCCTCATAACTATTGAAACATGACGGTAATGATCTGGCTCATAAACTGAATCAGTTCTTAACTGAACTACCGTTCTTTGAAGAAGAATCACTCTTTGTGGTTAAAAAGAGAGTAATGGGAGAGACTTTTCAATACAAGCAAACGAGCATAAACGCCCCTAACGGTCGTGGTTCTGTTATGCAAGTACTTTTCGTTTGTCCTAGATCTGACTATACTACTTTGCACACGCTGTACAAAGTATTTGCTTGTCTACCTGTATCTATTGCTACAGTAGAAAGAAGTTTTTCAACATTGCGGTGTACAAGGATTGGCTGAGGTCGACAATGAAGGAGGGTCGACTTAATGGCTTAGCTCTGTTGAACACACACCCTGACATCGATTGTCCTATTGACGATGTAATTAACGAATTTGCCAGGAAGAATAGGTACATAGAATTCATCATTTAAGGAAGAGAACCACAATTGTAACTTTTTTATATCATAAGATGGCATTGTCTTGTATATGTCTATAATCAGTTTAAATAAAACTTTCTTAAGCTTTGCATGTGACTCAATTATTTTTATTACGGTAAAAGAAAAGTTAGCTCAAGATATCTTAGCGCCCCCTCCATGAGATTTTTCTGTATCTGTCACTGATCTCACCACAGTGAAAGCGCCCAAACCAGTCGACAATTTGTGTGCGCCTTATAGCATCCTCCTGGAAAGCTTCTTGAAGCGTTTGGTGAGTTTCTGTTGCCGATTTTTTGAACAAGAAACAAAAGTTTCACACATATTCTTTGTTCTTTTAAAGTTGCTATAACGACTTCGCAAGTGGAACAAGCCAACAGTTTTGTCTATTCAAATTTGCCACTTTCAAACGAAAGGCGATCGAGGTAAATTTAAACTGAAAATTGCACTCTAGACCGTTAACTGTAAATATGTAACTCCTCACCCAACAGACAGGAGAGATGATCCCACCTGTATGAACAACGTGCTTTAGAAGGAATGTTTATTAGTGGTGTTCAACCTCCCTCTACGTAGCTGTCATCATTGATGGGTCTACATAGGCTTCCTCGGTCAATATTTCGTGGTTTGTCGGGTGTACTACCGGATCCTAAAATCGCTAAATCAATCAATGATAGAATCAATGATTTTCAGATCAGGCTGGAAACAGTGAAGAGTTTAATGTGAATAATTAAAGACTTCACAATGGGTATGCTTTAAAGAATGATCGTTCTTTCTTTATACACGGTGTCCCTCCTAAGAGTCATCAATCGCATTTATTTTTGTATTTCAGCATATATCTGCAATTTCGTTTTTGCAGTGTAAAGCTGGATTCCTCTGAAATAAATACTGCTCATAACGTCATTCATGACGCCCACTGTCGACGGGACGAATCGGTATGTTTCTCCTTACGAACAAAATGTTTTTTAGAAGCAGAACTTAACGCACCCATTCGTGAGGCAGTAAACAAAGTTTCAACGTATCAATGCTTGGCAGTAATAGAAATGAGCACAACCGTAATGCGTATTACGCACTATTAATTCAGAGTTTAGGTGTTTGTGTGCTCGTTACGATGTCGCAGCGACGAAAACTGTGTTCTGTGAACGATGAACTAAACATTAGTGATGTTACAAAAGCAAGTACATCATGAGAATGTGGTGTACATGGAAAATCAGTCAGGGTATGGAGGAAAAGAGAGATTAAGTTTTGTAAACACAGCAGCAAAGAGTGATGTGGGAATGAGCAGGAAAGAACGAAACTAGAAAAAGACAGTGAATTTAACGAATGTCTTTACAGGTGGTTTCTAACAAAGCGTAATGAAGGTGTGCCACTTTTCTCGCCAATTGTTAAAGCGCAATCTGCAAAATTTATCATTCATTTACATGGTAATAAAGACTTCATTGCATCCGGCAGTAGGAATTGAAGAGGCGAATGTTGCAGTGGCAATAGCCAATCAAGCGCTGAAGGGGAAGGAAGATCTTACGACACTGAATCTGCTTCACAGTTTCCAAAATTTTAAGCGAAGTAAAAATAGACGAAAATTTAAATGATTTTCAAGTGTACAGTTGAGATGAAACAGCGCTTTACACTGAGGTGGCAAAAGTCATGGGTACCTCATAATATTGTGTCAGACCGCCTATTGCCCGGGGTAGTGCAGCATCTCGACAAATTGTTGGAAGTACCTGCAGAAATATTGAGCCGTGCTGCCTCTATAGACGTGTTCACACTGCAGGATTTTGTGCACGAACTGACCTCTTCATTATGTCCCATGAATGTTCGATTGGATTCACGTCGGTAATTATTCAATCGAATTGTCCATGATATTCTTCAAACCAAACGTGAACAGTTGTGACCAGGTGACATGGCACATTGTCACGAAGTCCATGAGTGAATGCAAATGGTCACCAAGTAGACGAGCATAACCATTTCCAGTCAATAACCCCTTCAATTGGACCACAGGGCCCATTCCATTCCATGTAAACACAGCCCACACCATTACGAAAGCCAGCACCAGCTTGCAAAGTGCATTGTTGACAACTTCTGTTCCTGGCTTCGTGGCGTCTGCTCCACACTCGAATACTATCATTAGCTCTTACCAACTGAAATTTGGTTCCCCAGTCGTCTAGGGTCCAACCGATATTGTCACGAACACAGAATAGGCGCTGTAGGCGATGTAGTGCTTTAAGCACAGGCAGTCGCGTCGGTTGTCTGTCGCCGTAGCCCATGAACGCCAAATTTCGCTGCACTGTCACAATCGGTATGTTCATTTTCAGATGATAGAGCTCAGCAATCAGTCGTCCTTTTCTTGCAGGTTTTCTTCGGCAAATCTAGATTTCTACAAGTGCCTAGCCATTATCAATGCACCATTTCATAGTATCAATGCATGTTCTAGTGCACCAGTCTTGAAAGAACTGTGACAGAAGCCCGAAAAACAGGTGGCTGATGCATTAGAACATGCACTGATGCTGTGAAATGGCACTAGCCGAAGTCTTTACTTGCCTAATAAAGCCTTCAAGAAAAGGTGGACTGACTGCTGTGCTCTCTTATTTGAAAGTCATATCACAGTCGCTGAGTGCACCCACGTCTCTAACTTGACAATATGTTCATCTTAAGTCCCACATTGATTTCTGCGGTTATCTCACGCAGTCTTGCTTCTCTGTTAGGACTGACAACTCCAAGTAAACGCCGCTGCTCTCGGTCATTAAGTGAAGGCTGTTGAACACTGCACTGTCGGTGCTGAGAGGTAAGGCCTGTAATTTGGTATTCTCGGCACACTCTTGACACTTTGGATCTCGGAAGATTGAATTACCTAATGATTTCCGAAATGGAATGTCCCATGAATTAAGCTCCAACTGTCATTCCGCATTCTAAGTCTGCTAATTCCCGTTGTGCTGCCATAACCACTTTAGGAACCTTTTCACATCAATCACGTGAGTGCCAATGGTAGCTCCACCAATTCACAGCCCTTTTATGTCTTTTGTACGCGATGCTACCGCCTTCTGTATATGTGCTCATTGCTAGCTCATGACTCTTGACACCTTCGTGTATTGTCGACTGGTTCTAATTAGAATTGTCGATGAAATATATGTAATAAGATGGGTTTCAAAATTAATTGCCATATGCTGGAACCTTTTCGTATGTGCGAAAGTTAAAGGCTGAGACATTTCAACAGTATAAATATGTCATCAGTACAGTTCACTTACATTAATTCAAAGAATGTTTGGACGACAAGTGGCACCTTCGTAAAGTGGTTTCAAGAAGAGTCTTCATAAAGTGGTTTCAAGAACAGCGAGAAATCACCTGGGCTCACTTAAGCAAAATGAGAAGCTCTACTCATCTTTGATAACTGTCCTGTTCAACTATCTGCTGATGTGTTGCAGTCCAATCAAAATTTCGAAAAAAAAGTGCCTGCCTAGAAACACATCGGATCAGGGCATCGGACAAACATTTAAGGTTCTTTATCACTGTGAACTCATTGCTTCTATAGTAAATTCAGACGTGTAAATAGAAATGTTGTTGAAATCTGTAAATCTGACGACCATTGCGTAGCAGGCGTTGAGAGTCAAAGCACATCAGTCTGACCACTGTTAGTATCTGCTGTAACAAATGTTCCACTGAAGAAAATGCAGCACATAAAGATTGTAGACACATAGCTTTCAATGACAGTGCCATCCAGTTTGCACGTGTTTATCTTCAGTACAATGCTGACCCTGAAGATCTGAACTTATGGACAGTCGTCGGCAACGAGGAATCGTTCTCAGAGATAAAGACATTATTGATGCTGTACGGAATGAGAGTGGTGAAACGGTCAAAGATGAGGATGAAGCAGAAGAAGAAGAAGTAGAAAGGGTAGAAGATGTTCCCAGTACACGTGAAATATTGGATAATACAAATTGTGCGATAACGAGGATGGAGAAGCAAAGGAGCCAAACAATATTCAATTGTTGCACCTGATGTGCATAAAAGAATACGTACAAAAGAAAATATCTGAATAGGTCCGCCAAAAAAATCACTGAATTCTTCAAAGCAACGGAAAGATTAACCTAAGGTTGCTTGCAGATAGTGTCGTAATTAGATGCTTATTTTGTAGTGTGCTTTATATCATGATTCAAAGACAGCGTAAGAAAAACAAGTCCCCTACGAAGGAACTGTCGGAATCATACCGAAGTTAGTAGACGTAATGTACACTACTGGCCATTAAAATTGCTACATCACGAAGATGACGTGCTACGGATGCGAAATTTAATCAACAGGAAGAAGATGCTGTGATATGCAAATGATTAGCTTTTCAGAGCATTCACACAAGGTTGGCGCCGGTGGCGACACCTTCAACGTGCTGACATGAGGAAAGTATCCAACCGATTTCTCATACACAAACAGCAGTTGACCAGCGTTGCCTGGTGAAACATTGTTGTGATGCCTCGTGTAAGGAGGAGACGTGCGTACCAGCAAGTTTCCGACTTTGATAAAGGTCGGATTGTAGCCTATCGCGATTGCGGTTTATCATATCGCGACATTGCTGCTCGCGTTGGCCGAGATCCAATGACTGTTAGCAGAATATGGAATCGATGGGTTCAGGAGGGTTATACGGAACGCCGTGCTGGATCCCAACGGCCTCGTATCACTAGCAGTCGAGATGACAGGCATCTCATCCGCATGGCTGTAACGGATCGTGCAGCCACGCCTCGATCCCTGAGTCAATATATGGGGACGTTTGTAAAACAACAACCATCTGCACGAACAGTTCGACGACGTTTGCAGCAGCATAGACTATCAGCTCGGAGACCATGGCTGCGGTTACCCTTGACGCTGCATCACAGACATACGCGTCTGCGATGGTGTACTCAACGACGAACCTGGGTGCATGAATGGCAAAACGTCATTTTTTCGGATGAATCCAGGTTCTGTTTACAGCATCATGATGGTCGCAGCCGTGTTTGGCGACATCGCGGTGAACGCACATTGGAAGCGTGTATTCGTCATCGCCATACTGGCGTATCACCCGGCGTGATGGTATGTGGTGCCATTGGTTACACGTCTCGGTCACCTCTTGTTCACATTGACGGCACTTTGAACAGAGGACGTTACATTTCAGATGTATTACGACCCGTGGCTCTACCCTTCATTCGATCCCTGTGAAACCCTACATTTTAGCAGGATAATGCACGACCACATGTTGCAGGTCCTGTACGGGCATTTCTGGATATAGACAATGTTCGACTGCTGGCCTGGCCAGCATATTCTCCAGATCTCTCACCAATTGAAAACGTCTGGTCAATGGTGGCCGAGCAACTGGCTCGTCACAATACGCCAGTCACTACTCTCGATGAACTGTGGTATCGTGTTGAAGCTGCATGGGCAGCTGTACCTGTACTCTGACTCAATGCCCAGGCGTATCAAAGCCGTTATTACGGCCAGAGGTGGTTGTTCTGGGTACTGATTTCTCAGGATCTATGCACCCAAATTGCGTGAAAATGTAATCACATGACAGTTCTAGTATAATATATTTGTCCAATGAATACTCGTTTATCGTCTGCATTTCTTCTTGGTGTAGCAGTTTTAATTACCAGTAGTGTATATGTACAAACAAACAATTTATTACAATATCAGAAAAATGTGATGATTTATGCAGCAGAAAGAGTTTGAAAAACTGAGCAAATCAATAATGCGTTGTTCCACATCTGGCTCTTACACAAGAGGTTATCAGCTTCGAATCGATAGATAGAATTGTTGGCACCCGACACCATCACTCTTGGTTGTCGGGCTGTCTGGCGGGTGACACGCCAGTTGGTATCACTCTGCTGTCCGCGATGTCTCCAGAAACGCCTTTGGCCTGGAATCACATTGACTCAAATAGAATTGTCTTCAGTGATGAGTCCGCTTCAAGTTGAGCCCAGATGAGCGCTAAAGACATACCTGGAGACGCTGTGGAAAGTGGTGCCCGTCATACGGCCCAACAACCAGGAATGATGATTTGGGGTGACATTTCAGTTCATAGCAGGGCCCGTTTGGTTGTCGTCTGCGGTACCCTTATCGCACATTGGTACGTAGACAGCCGCTCGGAGTGGTCACGCGGTTTGAGACGGATGTCACGGACTGCGCGGCACCTCCCGCCAGAGGGTCGAGTCCCCCCTCGGGCATTGGTGTATGTGTCGTTCTCAACATAAGTTAGTTTAAGCTAGTTTAAGTAGTCGGTAAGACTAGGGACCGCTGACCTCCGCAGTCTGGTCCCTTATGAATTCACACACATTTGAAAATTTGGTACGTCGACGGTATTCTACGCCCGGTTGTGTTGTCTTACACAGCAAGCCATTCTGGGCATAAATTTCACCAAGATAATGCCTACCCGCACACAGTGAGAGTTTATAATGCTTCTCTGCGTGCTTGTGAGACACTGCCTTGGCAACAAGGTCGCCAGATCTCTCCCAAATTGAGAACGTTTGGAAAATTATGGACAAGGCCCTCCAGTCAGCTCGGGATTTGGACGATCCAACGCAGCAATTGGACATAATTTGGAACAATATTTGTCAGGAGTAGATCGAGCAACACTTATCAACCAACGCCAAACTGAATAGCTGGCTGCATAAGGGCCAGAGGTGGACAAACGCGTTATTGTATTGCTGAGTATGTGACGCTATTTTTCTTGAATAAATCATCCAATTTTTCTTAAAATGTAATCGTTTCTTTGTCTGTACATGTACATCACATGAACCAATTTCCGTCCCATTCGGATAATTCCTTCGTGGTGAGTCTTTTTTGTCGTAGTGTGTATGTTATACCGAGATGAGGAAAGTCACAGGGTCGGACCTCCTTTTGCACGGCTTAGTGCAGCAGCTCGGCGTGACGTGGATTCAGCAAGTAGTTGGAACTTCCTGCAGAAATACTGAGCCACGCAGCCTCTACAGCCGTCCATACCTTCGAAAGTTTTGCTGGTGCAGGATTTTGTGCACCAAAATATACTCCGTTCATTGGAGGAGCCCGAGGGCGGGGAGTTCAAGAGTAGTAATTGAAACCTCGCCATGGTTCCCCCGGACGTCTCCACAATACGATGCATGGGAGAGGAGTGCCTGTGGTATTTACAGCGAGTTGCGGGAGACTTCCTTTAATTTAATCCCGATTCGGGTGCCACGGTGAGAGAGCATAAAGTATCATGGTGCTGCATTACGTGAGCTGTCTCGTTCGGCGGATAAGATAATCTCGTCTTTGGGACGTCCTCAGAAGACGTGAACGAGATATGAAGACGCAGCGAGAATAGCAGGAGGGATAAGTCATAGGGGCGTGGAGTGGGAATGAGGCCCATTACGACCAGTTAACCGGGCGGGTGTCATTTTTATAGTGAAATATTGTAGCATATCGGCGTCGTATGAATAGTAAGCCTATGTACGAGGGTGAGTCAAATGAAAACCTTAAATTTGTAGTAACAAAACGAAATTTCGCGCCGTTATCCTGTAAGTTGGTAAGCGGGCTACAAACAGCGTGGCCTGTGAGTGGCAGCATAGTGCAGATGCACACATACCGTCGCAGTATCAGTATAAAGATGGCCGCCCCACTTGCGACTCGCACCAGGGAAGAATAGCGTTCTGTTATTCGGTTTTTGCGTAGTGAAGGTGTGAAACCTATTGAAATTCATCGACGAATGAAGGTTCAGTACGGTGATGCATGTTTGTCACAGCAGCAAGTCTACGAATGGAGTAGGAAGTTCGCGAATGGTGTGACTTCAGTGGAAGATGCTCCTCGTCCAGTCCAGGTCAGGCACGAGTTGTGACGACACAGAACATTGCAGCAGTTGAAGCCATAGTGAAGGAAAACCGCCGACTGACACTGAATGACATTGCAGCATGTTTACAGATTAGTCATGGGTCAGCGCACCACATTGTGCATAATGTGCTCCAGTTTCACAAAGTGTCTGCAAGATGGGTGCCACGGCAGCTGACTCCTGAAATGAGAGAACGACGTGTTGATGCTTGTGAAGAACTTCTTCGGCGCTTTGAACGAAAAAGTGATGGCTTCCTTGCAAGAATTGTTATTGGGGACGAAACCTGGGTTCACTTCCACCAACCGGAAATGAAGAGAGTGAGCAAGGAATGGCGCCATTCCTCATCACCGAAACCAAAGAAATTTCGAAGAGAACCATCAGCAGGAAAGGTTATGCTGACTCTCTTTTGGGAAGAAACAGGCGTCATTTTGGAGCATTACATGCCTAGAGGGACTACTGTCACCAGTGCATCATAAACAGATCTCCTAAAAAATCATCTGCGGCCTGCAGTCAAATCAAAGCGACGTAGATTGCTGTCAGCAGGTGTCCTTTTGCAACATGACAATGCATGGCACCACACTGCCCGTACAACAGTTGCAACAATCACAGACCTGCATTTTGAGTGTCTTCCTCATCCACCATACTCACCAGACCTTGCCCCAACTGATTCCCATATGTTTGGACCACTCAAAGCTGTAATGGGAGGAAAGAAGTTCCGTTCTGATGAAGAGGTAGGCCACGAAGTGCATGAGCGGTTGCGCGGAATAGCAAAAGAATTTTTTTCTAAAGGAATTCATGCACTTTGTAAACGCTGGAGGACTTGCATTGAGCGTGGGGGAAATTATATTGAAAAGTGATACAGCTTTGTACCACTTATGCACAATAAATAATATTTAAAAAATGTTTAAGGTTTTCATTTGACTCACCCTCGTATAAGGTCCAAGCCAATATGAAACCACACGATCATCAGCTGCTCCCGTAGGTCATGGAAGTCTTTCTGGATACCTACGTTTCCTGAAACCTCTCATTTTAAATGAAGACATAAATTGCTAATAATGTTCTATTCAGGGGATTTTGCAAACCATTGGAGATGTAGAAGTCAGTGTGTGTACTGATCAGGACAGAAGTGGAGGTAGGTATCCGAAGAGAGTTTGGGTTAAATAATGGAGTCATTCAAATTCTATTTCGTATGTTCTTGTATACGAAATACCCTTGGATTAGCCCCGGTCTGAATAGAAAGCGATTATCCCGCCAAGGTGACAATGGGTGGTTGTAGTTTTAGTGTCGGAAAAAAATCGAACTACACTCATGCTCATATATTAAAAATAATTGCAGTATGTGCTGCCACACAACGTGGCACAACACAAAACTGGCTCTAATGACATAGGCACACAGGGAACACACGACACAGGTCTGTAAGTCCATGGTATTGGTGATAAGTTGAGAAAACCGTCCCGAAACACATGTGCTAAGAAACGCCACTGTTTCCTGCGCATGTACCCCGACGTCAATATGGGATATGATCACCATGGACACGTTCACAGGCCGCACAACGGGTTGGCATACTCTGGATCAGGTGGTCGAGCAGCTGCTGGGGTATAGCCTCCCATTCTTGTACCAGTGCCTATCGGAGCTCCTGAAGTGTCCTAGGTGTTTCAAGACGTGCAGCGATACGTCGACCGACAGCATCCCAGACGTGCTCGATGGGATTTAGGTCTGGAGAACAAGCAGGCCACTCCATTCGCCTGATATCTTCTGTTTCAAGGTACTCCTCCACGATGACAGTTCGGTGGGGCCGTGCGTTATCATCCATCACGAGGAAGGTGGGACCCACTGCAACCCTGAAAAGGCGGACACAGTGGTGCAAAATGACGTCCCGATACACCTGACCTGTTACAGTTCCTCTGTCAAAGACTTGCAGGGGTGTACGTGCACCAATCATTATCCCACTCCACACCATCAAACCACGACCTCCATACAGGTCCCTTTCGAGGACATTAAGGGGTTGGTACCTGGTTCCTGGTTCACGCCAGATGAAAACCCGGCGAGAAACACTGTCCAGACTATACCTGGACTCGTCCGTGAACATAACCTGGGACCACTGTTCCAATTACCATGTACCGTGTTCTTGACACCAGGCTTTATGGGCTCTCTTGTGACCAGGGGTCAGTGGAATGCACCTTGCAGGTCTCCGGGCGAATACACCATGTCTGTTCAGTCGTCTGTAGACTGTGTGTCTAGAGACAACTGTTCCAGTGGCTGCGGAAAGGTCCTGAGCAAGCCTATCTGGAGTAGTCCGTGACGTTCCGCGGGCACTGATGGTAAGATATCGGTCTTCTTGTGGTGTTGTACACTGTTGACGTCCCGTACTTTAGCGCCTGGACACGTTTCCTGTCTGCTGGAATCGTTTCTATAATCTTGAGATCACACTTTGTGGCACACGGAGCGCCCGTGCTGCGACCTGCTGTGTTTGACCAGACTCCAGTCGACCTAGTATTCTACCCCTCATAACATCATCAATATGTGTTCTTTGAGCCATTTTCAACACACAGTCACCATTAGCACGTCTGAAAACGTCTGCACACTCACTTGCTGGGCTGTACTCTGATATGCACCAACACACCTCTGCTTATGTGGACTGTTGCCAGCTCCACCGTGCGACGACCGCAGGTCAAATGCACTGCATGGTCATACCCCGAGGTGATTTAAACCCAAAAACCGCCCACCAGAGCGTTGTTTCACCATGTATCAGCATTATCCTTAATTTATGGGTATGAGTGTGTATGGAGGAAGAGAAGACGTCTCACATCATAGCTAGCTGAAGCTGGAACAAGAACGGGCGTCTGGTCTAGGATTGACGCTCCAGCAGCGGCCTAGAGCCAACATGTGATTTCTCTGCCTCGCTCCCTACTTGCTGTACAATGCGTTGCAATGTGGCTTGTTGGCCAGCACGTTTCACGGAAACAAACCATCTCTGCCGAAGCGACAAGTCTTCTTGGTGCGCAGACTGCTCGAACATTACAGACGAATATTTGAGTGAGAAGACAGTTAAAAATAATAATTAAAACTGGCTAGGGGCCGTGTACATTCCGTACACCTTCCGTAAGCCCACGTATATTGGAGGGTTGACCCATGTAAGGGGCTTATAGCTAGGGCAACATAAGCCTTCCAGCTACGGGTGACAGTTATTGAACTATATGAGAAAAACGTAAATTAATTACAAACTACGACTTGCACACATTTTATTCAACATGTAAACGTCAATAAAGATATTCGGATTTAGGTAATGTCAAATTCGATATGCCTGCCATCATTGGTGATGTCGTGGCGCACACAAATAGCGAAATTCAGCTTGACCCGCTGAAGTGTCGGAACATCGATGCTGTCGATGACCTCCTATTGACTGTTTTCAACTCAGCAATGGTTTTGAGGTTATTGTTGTTCACCTTGTCTTTGCTATAGCCACACGAAAAGGAGTCACATGTGTTCAGATCCAGAGAATACGTCGGCCAATCGAGGCCCATGCCAGTGTCCTCTGGGTACCCCAGAGTCAAATACTGTCCCCAGAGTGTTCCTGCAGGACATCAAACACTCTCCTGTCTGATGTGATCGAGCTCCGTCTTGCATGAACCACATCCAGTCGAAATCAGGGTAACTTCGGACAATAGGGACGAAATCATCTTTCAAAACCTTCAATTACCATTTGGTAGTCACCGTGCCATAAAGGAATACCGCATCGATTATTCCGTGACTGGACATTGCACACCACTGTCACCCGTTGAGGGAAACGAATGTACACCTTATACCGCAAAATCCGTGGAATCTTATCCACTGCTTCCCGAGCGGGAAGGCGTGCCGGTCTCCGGCACGAATCCGCCCAGCGGATTAGTGTCGAGGTCCGGTGTGCCGGCCTGATTGTGGATGGTTTTTAAGGCGGTTTTCCATCTGCCTCGGCGAATGCGGGATGGTTCCCCTTATTCCGCCTCAGTTACACTATGTCGGCGATTGCTGCGCAAACACTGTCTCCACGTACGCGTACACCATATTACTCTACCACGCAAACATTTGAAGTTACACTCGTCTGGTATGAGACGTTCCCGGCGAAAGGGGGGGGGGGGGGGCGAACCGCACAATAACCCTGTGTGGGGCGGCTGTGAGGTGGGTGGACTGCTGTGGCTACGGTGGGACAAAGCCTCTCGTCGTTTCTAGGTCCCTGGTTCGGTTCACAATACACCCATCGAGGGCGAAGAGACTTCTCGATCGCGAAATGCGGATTCTCAGTCCCCCAAATGCGCCAGTTTTGCTTATTGACGAACCCATCCAAACGAAAGTGGGCTTCGTCGTTAAACCAAACCATACTGCATGTATTAATTCCCATCGTCCCACGCGGCCAACCGTTCAGTTTGAACGTCCTAACGCAAACCGTAGAAATTATGACGATTTTATTTCACATAGTTCATAATTGCTACCCTGTAGGTTCACAAGACGGACTTACACAAAATGGTAACTGTTGTGGCGTAGCAAGACAGCCACGCCACTCGGAAGTAGCCGAAAGGCACGCGTACACACACGCCGGCTGGCGTGAAGTCTGGAACAGGATACTTAATTAATGCTATAAGAAAAGTATGCAGCTCCTCGAATACTTAACTTTATTCCATCATTGTGGTACATCGCTCTTGACGATACAAGTGAGACTATCTCCAGATACGGTTAATTACAATCACTGTAAGGCTAATGGCGCCTTGCTAGGTCGTAGCCATGGACTTAGCTGAAGGCTATTCTAACTGTCTCTCGGCAAATGAGAGAAAAGCTTCGTCAGTCTAGTCGCTAGCAAAGTCGTCGTACAACTGGGGCGAGTGCTAGTCCGTCTTTCTAGACCTGCCATGTGGTGGCGCTAGGTCTGCAAGTACTGAGAGTGGCGACACGCGGGTCCGACATGTACTAATGGACCGCGGCCGATTTAAAGCTACCACCTAGCAAGTGTGGTGTCTGGCGGTGACACCACAGTAACAATTTGTTTTTGTATTTGACTGCCCAGAACAATCACCGGTGGCGGCTGGGAACGTGAGGTGATGACGTCGGCCCTCCACGGAAGGTAAATAGCTCCAACACTAGATGCATTTAGTCTTCTACATCCGCTCGTAGAACTACGAGGGCGGGCTGAAATGTAATGCCTCAGAACTTTTTTTTGTGAAAACTGTTAAAGCTTTTTAAATAAAAGAAACGTATTAACGTTGTACCTCTATTCTTCATGTTTACGTATTTTCAGCCCTCTGCCTCTAAAGGGCTTCGAACTGTAGCGTGTAACATTGGGGTGTATAATTTAACTATGTTTGTGCGTGACAAACAGCGTGTTGTAATCGAGTTTCAAATTCGAGGAGTTCCTCCACACAATGCCAGACCATACACGAGCGCAGCGACATTTGCAAGCATACTATGGTTTTGGTTCACTGTCACTTACCGTTCTCCATAGAGTCCCGACTTGGCCTCATCAGAATTTCACATGTTTCCAAAACTTAAGGAATGATTTCGATGATTTCACTTTGGTAGTGATGAAGCGGTGCAAGCAAAGGTGAGACTGTGGCGCCATCAACAAATTCAAACATTCTGCAGTGATTGCATGAACAAACTGGTCTATCGTTAAGAGAAATGTGTTTGTCGCCAGGGTGACTACGTTGAAATAAGAATGTAGATACGCAGAATAAAGATGTAAAATGTTAATAACATTTGCATTATTTAAAAAAATTATAATTTTCACATAAAAAGTTCAGAGGCATTACTTTTGAGCACGGCCTCGTAGCATGAGAGAAATCTAGGGTTAAATGTTACATATCAATATGGTGTGCGGGTACTGAGGGAAAATTTTTACAAGTCGAAATACTGAGCATCAAAGGGCATACTAACAGAAGCAAAGTAAAAATGTAAAACTAGATTAATTGTGCTAATCAACTTCCTACATTTCAAAACTTAAATATTTTAACTCTCATAACATAAATAGTAAATGGAATGACTGTCTAAAAATGTAAAAATGACAATCTAATTTTTCATAAACTTAGCATAAAATAGGGAATTCAGGCCATTGTGGTCAATGCCTAAAAATCCGTTACAATTAAAGCCAGTACTCGAAATGAACTAGCACAAGTTAGCACAGTTATTAGATAAAGGTTTCATGGAAAGCATAACGTAAAAATTCAGTGTGAGACAGCAAATAGCAATTAAGCCGATGAGTTGCAGGTAATAAACTGAGTGCCGAAATTCTACAGCAACAATTTAAATCTCTTGTTAAGGTATTTAGACGTACTACAGAAGACAGTCCATTAGTTAAGCAGTATATGTGACGTAACGTAGCGATCTCTACCCACTAGTGTCTTTCTACCCTCATAACTTTCGCTTTGGATTATGTTGAATTTGTCTTTCCTGGCGGTCGATACACTCGTTTGCAGGTGCAAGAGATACGGAACGTCATGGAGCACTTTGGCGCAAGGTCTAGTGCTCGGGAAATGTACGTCATCACTGCTACTCTCTTTGCTACCCAAATGTAGCGCGATGAAAATTTCTTCTAGAACTAGGTTTGGAATTGGCTGTCCTCCGGAATCGAGCATCACAGCGCATGCGTGCGCTAGTGAACTCGGCTACGGAGGTTAGTATTCGATAAGGTATGATCCCGAGGAAATATTGTTTAACATTACAAGGCTTTGCTCTTCTATTAGAGAATTGGTGTTTCAGTTATATCTGTTACATGACAAAACCATGCTGTAACATGAACATGATGATCACAGCATATTAAGTAAGTGTGATGGATCTATGAGAACATTGCTACCTATACTTCCTTAGAAATGACTGATTTAGGTGGGCAACAAAGTGACATTTTTGCGTAAGACACCTAGTTGATTTAAACTTGCAGATATCAGCTAGTATGGTGATCGAACCGTATCCATTACTGTTAATTGCAAATATGCTATAGTTTCACCAATGAACAGCCTTTTCATTGATCAGGTCCTCTCGAAATATATTGTATACTGAGACTCTAACTTGGGAGCTAGGCTTGAACCAAGTTATGTCTCACCATAAACGATGGATAAATTTGATGAACCATGTGTCTGGAATTAGAAATGTAAGAAGGGAGACGTGGAGACGTGTCAGAATGGCAGAAAAGAGTTTGGACGTGACCATCACCAAACTATGGATTTGTCTAATCCGTTGATGTGATCACAGAGACTCTCTAACGTGTCTACAAGGAACGTTGTACAACTTTCAACCATCTGACACGACCGAAGAATAGTGGTCATAAAAATGTCTAGGACTAATAAAAGTAGAATTATAAATTTCGACGTTGTGGAAGGACATAAAACTCATTGGGTGGCATGTATTAGAAAAACAAACAAAAAATAGTGTCTATTACTGTGACTCATTCGTCGATTTACAGCCTCCAGAAGAACGTAATTATTCTACATGCCAGTAACCACATATTTTACAGTTTTTAGCACTACCAGAAGTTCAGTATATACCTCTACGGATACCTGTATCACATGTCAGCTACAAAGAAGATACAAAGTCATTAATCACTCTCATCTTCAGCTGAGCTTGAGGAGCAATGTCGTACACTTTGCCTTTAAATGGTCGATCACCATTACTAAGTGTGAATTACTTCCCACCACGGAACCAAGCACAGGAAATTGGAGTATTGTGCTGATAGGTTCATAAATGTACTGCTCCATTCCAACTGCAAGAGGCGACTATTGGGAGGGCGTGAATAGAGTTGGTTCTGTGTCAGGAGGTGCTCTTCCAGTTCGCTTCTTGTCTGTTTTCCTCGAAAGGATGGTAGAGACCTGTGGTGGCCGGTAGGATGGTTCAAATGGCTCTGAGCACTATGGGACTCAACTTCTGAGGTCATTAGTCCCCTAGAACTTAGAACTAGTTAAACCTAACTAACCTAAGGACATCACACACATCCATGCCCGAGGCAGGATTCGAACCTGCGACCGCAGCGGTCTCGCGGTTCCAGACTGCAGCGCCAGAACCGCACGGCCACTTCGGCCGGCGGCCGGTAGGAGCAGTAAAAGAAGATTCATAATTAGTTATTTATTTCCATAAAAAACACAGGTAGCATCTTGACTCGGTGTTGGCATCATCTGTCAATGTCCGCTGAGAAATCGCAACGCAAGCGGCTTTCAGCGCGCTCATGGCAGATGACACCACACATTTCGTTCCAGTCGGCGGTTCCTCGCTTGCGGTGGCCCCAGCCCTGGCTGTACTGTGACGCCACGGCAGTGAGTGACAGCGGCGCGTGTATTAAGCTTAGTCACACCGACTTGGTAGGTGCTCTGTCCCCCCACCTCCCCCTCCCCTCTCTGCCACGCGGGGTAACCGTACGTTCTAGGGTACCTTGCCACGGTTCGCGCGGCTCCCCCCGTCGAAGGTTCGAATCCTCCCTCGGGCGTGGGTGTTTGTGTTGTCCTTAGCGTAAGTTAGTTTAAGTTAGATTAAGTAGTGTGTAAGCCTAGGGACCGATATCCTCTGCATTTTGTTCCATAGAACTTACCACAGATTTTCAAATCCCCCCCCCCCCTCTCACCACCCATCTTCGTCATCCGTCATACCGTGATGACGGTTGCCAGGCAGCCGTGAAGTTGGACGATACTGGCCTGCCGTCCAAGTAGACCCTATTCAGTCCGCCAGAATGTCAGGAACGCTGGTGTCGTGATTCTAAATGGTTCAAATGACTCTGAGCACTATGGGACTCAACTTCTGAGGTCATTAGTCCCCTAGAACTTAGAACTAGTTAAACCTAACTAACCTAAGGACATCACAAACATCCATGCCCGAGGCAGGATTCGAACCTGCGACCGTAGCGGTCTTGCGGTTCCAGACTGCAGCGCCTTTAACCGCACGGCCACTTCGGCCGGCCTGTCGTGATTCTGGTGGGACAGAAAGACCGCCAGGTTCTCCCATCTGCGACAGAGGTAGACTGTCTTGTAGAACTCTGCGACTGGTAGTTATGGCGAGGTACCCATCTCTCCCAGTAGCAGTTATTGTTGTCCATAGTATACAGGAAATCTTCAACAGACAAGTGCGAGACGTCACTTCGCTGAAATTGGGAAATCAAGTGCGAACGTTGTGTACTCCACCGGTCCGTCTGACCGACTGCCCAATGAGCTAAACTGTTAGGGTATTTATGGAGTGAAGTAGTGGCTTATGTTTACACGGTGTCATTCGTCATGACCGCATTGGCGTCGTTATTACGAATGTATCTGCGGTTTTCCTTTTGCCATGCTTTCTTAACGAAATTGTTATACACTGAAGAGCCAAAGAAACTGGTACACCTGCATAATATCGTGTAGGGCTGTGCGATCCTGTAGAAGTACCGAGATTTAATGTTTTACCGGATTCCTGATATTCACTGTACACTCGCAAAATGGTCGTAAGGGAAAATCCCCACTTCATTGCTACCTCGGAGATGCTCTGTCCCATCGCTTGTGCGCCGACTATAACACCACATTCAAACTCACTTAAATCTTGATAACCTCCCATTGTAGCAGCAGTAACCGATCTAACAACTGCGCCAGACACTTGTCTTTTATAGGCGTTGCAGACAGCAGCGCCGTATTCTGTCGGTTTATACATCTCTGTATTTGGATACGCATGCCTATACCAGTTTCTATGGCGCTTCGGTGTAGCATAGAACTGTTTCCTAAGAGCTGTTGTTACTGTTTGTTGCATTGACCTTGAAACGTCCCCTTAGAAAACTTAATTAATTACTATGCAGATAAACCTCTTACATTATTTAATTTTCAAACAGCTGAGCAGAACTGAACGTACTCAGACATTTCGCTCTTTACCTATTCTGATCAACACTAAACTGACACACAATATTTTTAGCGCAACGCAATCTGACTTTCAATAATCCCTACAAATAATGACCCTGACTATAATTAATCTATACCTTTCACAAATCACTTACCTCACAAAAAACTTCGTTACTCGAACTACTGCAATACAGCGAGCGCCACTACGGCCAGCTAAATAAAAGATCCAAACTACTGAAGGCACTAACTACTGATAGGCATAGTTAGCAAATGAAAGATTTTGATAGAGAACAAACAATGTATTTACCTTAATAGTCATCAAAAGTCATAATATATATATCAGTTCATGACATCCAGTGTTACAAATTTACTGTCTCTGATGGACACACGTCCAGATCATCCGCTCTCAAAACTCCGCTATTTCACTCCCCACATCCACCACTGCGGGCGGCTCACCTCCAACTGCGCAACGCTATGCGCTGTTAACAGCCAACTGCCCAACGCTACAATGACGAGTATTACAACAATGCCAACCAGCCACAGACTGCACACAGCACAGCCAGTGATTTTCATACAGAGCGCTACGTGGCGTTACCAATATAAAAACCTAAACAGCCTACTTACAACCTTAGCCTTTCTTTCGTTACATAAAGAAGGTGACGCGACCCTGTTTAACTGCTCCGACACTACATTCTGCTGAAGTCTGCTGGCTGGCTCGCCAGAAATCTCGATGTTATGTTTTGCTTGATTCAGTCTCGGTGGCGAAATGTTTTCATTGCTACTGCCTTGTGTTGACATTGCCATAATGCAGCGAGATAGCTTCCCTCTGGGACTTTAAAAATTTTACTCATTTTACTTCCCTCTACAAGCTTGGCATGCAACATGAACATCACAGCATCGAACTGCATTTTTGTATCTGTGAAATGGTATAGTTGTCCAAGTAACTCATGGGGCATATGACATTCATTATTTGAAAAATATTTAAAGTGGGTAGTAGCACGTTTCTGAGTTACATGCGAACATCAACACACATAAAACTGAAATAAGGTTGCCGGCCGCGGTGGTCTAGCGGTTCTGGAGCTGCAGTCCGGAACCGCGGGACTGCTACGGTCGCAGGTTCGAATCCTGCCTCGGGCATGGGTGTGTGTGATGTCCTTAGGTTAGTTAGGTTTAAGTAGTTCTAAGTTCTAGGGGACTTATGACCTAAGCTGTTGAGTCCCATAGTGCTCAGAGCCATTTTTGAAATAAGGTTAACTGTGCACGAAATAAACTTAACAGAGGAAAAATTTAATATTATATCTACTACATTTCTCAAAGGAGCAACTTCTGTAGAATCATCTGAATAAATTTTATGAGCCATCTGATTCAGTGGACATATTTCCGCTTAGCACAATTCGACTCGATTGTAGTTGTGCAGTCAATTCAGTTCTCTACAATAAACTGATTCAAACAGTCTATGGATTCTTCCCTACAGGGTGTCCAGGGTATAAAACTGTGGAGCCACCAATCAGTGCGATTTAGCTCCAAATGACTGTTCAGATATTAGACTATCTTACGGTGGTCATATTTCCAAAATCAAAATACGAGACCCAAATTAGAAGTTGAACTGCATCGACATTTTGTGGAAATTTCCATTAATACTACATCTTGTAAGGTGGCAGAATAAATGGTCAGATTCGCACCTTACACGATACCTTTACAAATCGCAATGAGAAGGTGAAGATGACACCTAACATAAATCGATAGTTATGAGAACATTTGCCTATCAATATGTAACGCAGATAAAGATGGCAGTCAGTTGATGGTAATTAACACACTGTTCCTATACAGTGCATGTCTTTGAGCGGAAGGTAGAACAGGGAACGCAAATCGAGTCACTTTTAGTTTTGAAAAGCCAGCTCCACAATGGCGTAGCGAAACTGCGCTGTGTGAATTACGCCGGCGACCACTTAAGGGGGTGGCAGGAAAGAGGACAGCGACCCCGAGCCAGGTGATTCAAGCTGGAGTGACGCCTGTGGCGAGGGCATCGGTACAAGAGCAGAGAAGAAGCTTTAGAAAACTGCGTTTCGAAATTCCAACGGGATACGAACAAAAGCAAGTGACGCATTTTCGTCCACCGAGTGCGACACAAGGTAAGGTCAATGTACTTTAGGCGTCTAGAACGGGCACAAAACGTCCGATTGGCGGAAACCCACTAGGAAGGAGAAAACTACTGAAGTTTCGAAGCAATTTGATAGAAGGGACGTTGCGATTGGTAGAGGGTGTTTCTAAAAAATGAGAGGAACGCTCCTATTGGTCGGAAAAAGCTGTGACGTGAAAAAGGAACCCAAGTGGAGGGAGGCAGTTCTGCCATGAGAGGACAAGAGAGAAATTTTGGTGAGGACTCTTTTCTGACTTCGAGTAATTTGCGTTGGCCGGTCGGGGTAGCCGAGTGGTTCTAGGCGCTACAGTCTGGGACCACGCGACCACTACGGTCGCAGGTTCGAATCCTGCCTCAGGCATGGATGTGTGTGATCTCCTTAGGTTAGTTAGATTTAAGTAGTTCTAAGTTCTAGGGGACTGATGACCTCAGAAGTTCAGTCCCATAGTGCTCAGAGCCATTTCATCCATCTTCATTGAACTGGCGTCAAGTGCAGAACGGAGCGCTTAACGCCCCGTACGACGCAGAAAGAAGTTGGTGTGGACACTACGTTCACAGCGGCTGCACTCCAGCTAAAATTAGCTGTAGCAACGTTTAGCTCCAACTGTGAAGAAACAAACCGGCCAAATTAGTTAATTGTTCTTGCGAGAACTGAGAGGGCACTATAATATGCACGCTGCTCCAACCATGCGCGGGTATATCGCCACATAATAAGACTAGGGCTGAGTACATATTTTCTCGCATAACGAGAAACATAGGGAAAGTTCCTGCTGGAAAGTTCAGCAAAGGCCAGATTAGTTTTGTAGGAATTTCGGTGGGGGCGGCCGCGGTGGTCTAGCGGTTCTAGGTGCTTAGTCCGGAACCGTGGGACAGCTACGGTCGCAGGTTCGAATCCTGCCTCGGGCATGGATGTGTGTGATGTCCTTAGGTTAGTTAGGTTTAATTAGTTCTAAGTTCTAGGCGACTGATGACCTCAGAAGTTAAGTCGCATAGTGCTCAGAGCCATTTGAACCATTTAGCCAATTTCGGTGGGAGAGAGCGGCCTTGCAGACAACAGCACGTCACAACTTAAGGTAAATACCGCGTACAGAGGCGTAAACTTTGTTGGTTCACCAGCTTGCATCCACTGTAAACTCGAGCGGCCTTGGGTAACCTTGCGCTCAAATTTGTCGCTTGACTAACCATCCACCGTAGACTTGATTGTAATCCTAAATAGTACCGAACTTTGAACTGGAATCGGACGATTTTCGTAGTACTGACCAACATCACAACGTATGTGTAGGAGCAATTTTGTACAGAAACGTCCAATTAAACTTTCATATTATTGTGCTTAGGATTAATGTAAAGAAACTTCCTATTAAACTTTCATAATATTGTGCTTAAGATTAATGTTTTTTCCGAGAGTTAATATTTAACATTGTTGTGTATAAACTTATTTCACTTTCTGATGTTGGCAAGATGCGTTATCCATTGCGCTGTTTTTATGTTGGCGAGTAGAAAACTGTGTGAAAAGCTGTAATTTGGTGAGAAATATTGCGACATCAAACTTGTCATTTCACCTCACACAGTTGTTCTCAATTCAAGAATAAGCAATAGTAAAACAAAACCCCACAACCTTACAGTCTATGCAGTAGTTTTGTGTTAAAATACTTGGTTTACGCTACAGCTACATCGCTCGCCATACCTTTTGTTGAAACTTGCACTAAAAGAAAAACTGAAAAAATAAAAAACCAAAATGCCGTGCATTACTATTCGCGTAAATATTTTATTGTTTTATTGGTGTCATATGAAAACACAATATATCACTTTAATACAATGAGGTCTCTAATTAGGATAGAAAATGATTATGAATTACATACATGTCCGATAGAAAATGATTATGAATTACGTACTCGTCCTTATTTACATACATTTGCTTATTTTGCACTCGTAATTGACCTGGAAGTGTCGCTGTGGGTAGTTTCTGAGGAATCTTTTTTTTTTTCGTTATATTTTACAGAAGGGACTATGTCATTTAGGAGTCTGATATTTTCAAGCATAATTTTATAAAACTGAACACATGAAGTATACAGAAAATGAGTCTTACCTGTAATTATTTACGTAACAGTTTCCACACGATACCTTTTCCTTTCATCAGTTCATAAAGCATTTGTGATGGAGAACGCTCTTTCTACAGTTGAATATTTCCTCCATAAAGGACGGCATAATGAGGGTTGCAAATTGTTATACAAGTGACTGACGCAGTAACTGTTTTATTTGTATTCTTTCTACAGCGGCATTAGTGCCAGGTGGAGCTGGCATAAACGCAGTGATGAGATGCAGATTCTTTCAGCAGATGCAAGAAAGTTTAAAATGATTGACCTCATTCAGTTTGTTGAATTTGGTGCAAAGAGTATATATTTTCTCTATTCTTTTGGTATGACAACATTTGTTCTCTGTTTGGTTTGCAACACGCTACTTAAAAAAATACGCGATTTCAAAATATGCAGGACAGCTTGTGATAAATGCGACAATGTACATCCCGTATGTATTTTGTCAGGAAAGCAGGACACTGAAGCTAAATAAAGTATGACTCTGTAAAATACGGGGCATCTGGTCACCCTATACTATCATGAGTTGAGGATTAAGGCCCAGAGTGACAGTCTTGTCGATTTTCGCGGTGAAGAGATCGTAATACGCCCTCATTTTAAGCAGGATGGATGTGCGGTATAAAACCAGCAAATACAACCGAAACACGACGTGTTAACACCAAAGAAACATCAGTTCCCCAGTTTGCTAGGATTGAAACTATGCAAGAACAATTTCATCCCTCCACGTGACCACTCAAGTTGAGTACGATGAATGAATCATTCGCTAGGAATACCTCTCACACAAACCTTTTGCTTTAGTGATGTTCGAGAACAATGGCAAGATCTACACTGTGATCCAACAACAGGAAGCTTTGACCATTCGAAGAAGGAGTTTCCAGTACTTGGAGGACAAAATTCTCGAAAAATGATGGGAGTTCCACTTACATGTAACGCGTCCGCCTTCCATCTTCAGGATATAAGATACAAGCTGAATGGTGTTGAGGTTGTCCGCAGTATGGGTGTAGGTGTTTCATCAACCTGAAAAACGCACATTTCAGTTTCAAAATCTGAGTTCAACAGCTTACAAAATGCAGGACAGGTTATGTAGAAGTCACCATTAGTAAACAACAACTAGCAATTTAGCGCACGCATATATCTCAGAATGCTTATTGGGTAATTTGATGATATAAGGATGATAGTGAATTTTAAGCAGGAACTTACGTTAGTAAGAAGTGGAACAGACGGTAACGCGTATATCGAAGGAACCAATGGAAAAGTGGCCATGATTGCGCTCAAGAAATTACTTTTGCAACTTACCCGTCTCATTATCCGGTCAAGAACATTTGAAACTTTTAAAATAACGTAGATCTGGAATCCAGTTGCCTTTAAATTTCAGGTCATGGGAGCAGTTTGAAAATCCTTTATTTCCAAGATCATCTAGACAGTAATGGACTATTAAGACATCATTTCAATTACAAACATGTCGAGTTATCATCCTTCCATTCCAAACCGATGGGAAAGTGAACCTCAAATGCGATTTGAGTGAATATGAAATTCCAATTTAACGAATGACATAGTTTACTTAAATTCTGAATTCTTCCCATGTGACAACTTACAGAAAGAGTGGTCTAATGATATGTACAGTCTGCTGTTGAACTGTACGGTAGGTTTTTCCCTGCATAATGTGTGAGTGATGAGAATGAGGGATGTCTACTCAGTCTAAGGGAAATTTTTAGGAAATAACTCCAACTGTCGTTATGGATTGTTCCAAATAGTACGAATCAGTAAACATGCGTCTTATTGACGTTTGTATTGAATTTGAAACATAGCAGTATTCGTATTAACACTATACGATCGGATCATCAATTAATGCCCATTTACTGGAAATGCACAGAGACCTGTATAAATTAATACTAGTTCATGATGACACATCAAACTGCTAACATTATAATAGATATCCAAGGCTTCCTCAATAAACGTTAACATTTGGTATTTAAAGACATTGCGTTTATCGCCTTCTAGACGAGGTGCGAGTTACCACAACAATTTCAACAATTATAGCAACAAGTAAACCTTTCAAAGACATCAACTGCCTCAAAATGGGTAAACGTTTGTTCTAGTGGAGTCGATATTATCATGTAATCAACTGGAAAAACGGAATTTTTGATCATACAGACACAAGTGTTTACATGAAATGTAGTCAGGAATCTTTATGGATATGTTATGTTTATTAGACAGACTTTGTTTGCGATCTAGAAAATTGTGGATGTCCTCCAGTGCGTCGCCTTAGGCTGAAGGGAAAGAAGAAGGAGAAGAAGAAGAAGAAGAAGAATTGTTTCATAATGTAAAAGTTCTCTTTAATTGGGTTATAAACGAATGATATCGAAACTGTCACTCATGTCTTCGTATTTCACAAACTCATCTGAAGCACTCTACCCTAAGTGCCAGTGTGAGATGCGTCCAGTCGCAATGGATGCTGGAACGGTACTGGTTGAAATGTAACCCCACCATCGCTCCCCTTACCACGCCTATTTAAGATAGACCAGCTGGCCGAGTCTCACATCACTCTACCCCTAGCATTTTCAGGTGTCATTTGTGCCACCCTTAGCATCCATCCTAAAGCGGTCAGTCAGTGACATTGGTAGCAGCAGCATGAGCAACAAGTGCCCTTTTTGTGAAGTGGCGTAGATGATGACAGTGTTCCATCTAACCTCTTTGATGCTGAGATGTTTGCACACTAAACGTAGTATATTGCAGAGAATAAGATTCTTGCATGCAGGTTTCAGTTATTTTTCTGTGTGTATGTATCGGTATTTTCGATACTTTTTGGTGGTTATATTGTTTTAGGGTTGATGCATGATTATACATTAAGGGCAACCCCTGTGGGTATGCCATCACAGGAGTCTGATGTGAGTCATTTAACTATACCACCGCAGAATCCTAAAGATGACGATCTCTCACTCTCTCTAAATGTGTTAGTGTCTGTACTTTATTTTCACATTTTGCTTAGTCACTGTCACTCATGCTGTTTCAGAACCGAACAATTAAAACATTATACCACCAACACTAATCACAGCTTTGACGGTATTGGAGGGGAGGTGAGTAAGGATCACTCCATGAATTGTTATGTTGGCTACACCAACTCTGGATGTGTATCACTTATACATTTCTGTGTTAGTGCGTGTATGCTCCGTTCGAAGTGGGACTCATCACTGAACACAATTCTACTGGAGTCAGTGAGAATCCAGGCACTGATGTCCGACGAAGATGTGACCGGCCGCTGCGGCCGAGCGGTTCCAGTCGCTTCAGTCCAGAACCGCGCTGCTGCTACAGTCACAGGTTCGAATCCTTCCTCGGTCATGGATGTGTGTGATGTCCTTAGGTTAGTTAGGTTTAGTTCGTTCTAAGTCCAGGGGACTGATGATCTCAGGTGTTAAGTCCCATAGTGCTTAGAGCCATTTGAACCATTTTTTGAACGAAATCGTGACTCGAGATGCACTGTACAGTAGTGAGATACCAACCTGAATATCACCCACCACGCAGCCTGACAACCAACAGTCAGGATATGGGGTGCCATTTCATTCCACAGCAAGACACTTTTGGTTGCCATCCATGACACTCTTATAGCATATTGGTGTGTCAACGATATTATACGCCCCAATTTTTTGTCCTTCGTGGCAAGCCATCCTGGGGAAAAATAATACCTGCCCACACGTGGCGTGAGTTTCCACTGCTTGTCTTTGTGCTTGCCAAACCATAACTTGGCCAGAAAACTCGCCAGATCTCTCCCCAATTGCAAAAGTTTGTAGCATAATGGGCAGGGCCCTCCAACCATTTCGGGATTTTGACAATCTAACCTCCCAGTTCGACAGAATCTGTCACAGTATCCTTCAGAATGACACCCAACAACTCTATCAGTCAATACCAAGCCGAATAACTGCTTTCATTAGGGCCAGAGGTGGACCAATGCAATATTGACTTGCTCAGTTTTTTTTAAGCTCTTTCACGTGAATAAATCATTCAGTTTCTCTGAAATTTGATTGTCTGTACATGTAAATCATATCACTTAGATCTGTCCTATTCAGATAATTCCTTCACGGTGCGCTGTTGCTGTAGAATGTATATCCCTCTTACTTTCTCTCTCTCTCTCTCTCTCTCTCTCTCTCTCTCTATATATATATATATATATATATATATATATATATATATATATATATATGGCCAATTCCTTTTGCTGCCTTCCTTGCTACCCATATATATATATATATGTGTGTGTGTAAATTTTCTGATTATCATAGAGTGTTGCACTGTCTTTTTTTTTTCAGACATGCTCAATTCATTGGAGGTTCCACCTGTATCACTCACATCCATATCACCCACACCAGTAATGGAACCAATGAGGTGACCAGCAGTCCAAGATGAGCAGAAGGAGCTGAATGAGGGGCTTGATGAGGGACGCATCCCCTTGAGTCATTCAGGTGAGACAGATTTTCTGCGTATGTATGTTTCTATAGCTCTCTAAACTTCTCTCTCTGTCTCTCTCTCTGTCTCTCTGTCTCTCTCTCTCTCTCTCTCTCTCTCTCTCTCTCTCTCTCTCTCTGTGTGTGTGTGTGTGTGTGTGTGTGTGTGTGTGTGTGTGTACGCGCGCGCGCGCGCTTGCGTGTACCGGCCGCTGTGGCTGAGCGGTTGTAGGTGCTTCAGTCCGGAACCGCGCTGCTGCTATGATTGCAGGTTCCAATCCTTCCTCGGGGATGGGTGTGTGTGATGTCCTTAGGTCAGTTAGGTTTAAGTAGTTCTAAGTCTAGGGGACTGACGACCTCAGATGTTAAGGCCCATAGTGCTTAGAGCCATTTGAACCATTTTGTGTGTGTGTCTGTGTGTGCATAAATTTTCTGATACTTATGGACGGTTCTCCTGTTTCAGAAATATTTGACTAAGTGTTGTTGCCACCCCTCTCATCAGCACCAGCACCATTACAAGTGCTGATGCCTGCATTGCCAGCGGCCATGGCGCAGCTTGTGGCCAGCCTGTCAGCGGCACTGGTAGCCAGACTATCGTGACAGCAGCAGCAGCACCGCCATCGATGTCAGTGTTACCACTCCAATGAGCAGCAGCACCACTACCATCGACAGCACCTGGACCACTGGGATGTGATCTTTGTAGCATTAGTGGCGGTCAACTATTGCTCAGCAGCAGCCCGCCTTCCTGTTCTAGAGTAAAGATGGGCACAATCAGGTATCCTGCACAGAATTCCCATTTTCATTGATTTGAGACACACTTTGAGACAGGATCTCGTTTACCCATAGCCATAAGACGGTCACGTACTGAGATCCGATACCTTTCATGAATGGGTGCCTACACATTCAGGAAAAGGAACTTTCCAAGATCTTGAACGACTCACAGTATCCCGCCATTCGGTGCAGTGCCATGACATGCTGTGAATTTATTCCGTCACCTGAGGATGTCTCTTATGACCAAAATGCAAGAGAATAATTTGTGGATATCCTTTAGATAAAGAAGCAGAAGATCCATATTGGGATGATTGCCTTCTTACCAGCAAACTCCGCGGTGCTGCACACACTGCAAGCAACTTGAAGTACTCAATTCCAAGGAAAAATACCTGTTTTCATCCACTATTTAAGCGGGTATAATTTCACATCCTAGTAAACCTTTCGCTGATTATGGAACGAGCAAAGATATGGATGGGTAAGTGTCCTGCCTGACACCACTGAAAGATACATTCGTTTTCGAAGACTATCACCAACAAAGCTAAGCTGCAGTTTCTTCACTGACACAGATTTATGAAGGTACCACCAGAAAAACTTGAGGAAACCATGTATCAAGATGATTTACTTCTTACTCGAGTTGCATTTCCCGATAACGCTAAGTTCCAGCTCGTAATGAAGAAGAGGGTTTTCCCATACGAATATCTGGATTCGTGGAAGAAACTCAGTAAAATCACACTGCCCAGAAAAATTTCAGGCATTGCCACATCAGTTGCAGAGTATTGGCATGCATTATGGCATCAGTTCGAAATCCATAACTTAAAGGAATATGCAAAGCTTTATATGGACACAGATGTGTGCTTACTTGTACAAATTTTCGAACAGCTCTAGAGCGTGTGCCTGGAAACATACGATCTGGATCCTGTCGACACCTACACAGCACCACGGATTTCGTGGGACGCCAAGTTGAAAAAGACATGTGTCTGCATTAAACTCATCACTGATGTTGGCATGCGATTGTTTTTCGAAAGAATGATGCAAGGGGGACTTTACCAATGTGTCTATAAGCACGCCAATTAAAATAATCCACATGAAAGTTCAATACATCTTGTGATTTCAGTTAATCACGTGCTCAGAGGTAAGGAACTTACATGGGCATCCCATGCAATCTCTACCTCTTGCAAAAATTCGATGGCTGTCTGATAAGGAAATCAACTGGATAAAAAATCAAGCATTTGTCGGCAGAATCTGTAATTGGGTACGTTTTAAAAGTAAAATTAATGTACTCTATTAGTTTGCTTGATGCACCAAGTCCTGGAAAATGTTTTCCACCCAAATCTGACGACAACGCTTGAGGGTAAAACAGGGTCCACACTATTTCTTCGTTATCTACAGCAATGGTTCAAGTTGGGATTGGAACTTGATAGAGTCATCCATGTCATTGTCTTCATGCAACTTCCCTAGATCAGGCATTATGTTGATTTAAACACCGAAAAGAGGTCTCTTGCGATGTGTGCATTTGAGTAAGAATTTTACAGATTTATGAATAATGCAGTTTTCGACAAAACTATTCAAAATATCACAGAACATCATGAAATTCACTTAGTTACCCATCTGAAAGAGCGTTATGGTGCAGCAAATTATACAGTCAGGCCCAATTTTAAATGGGCCAGTCTTCACCAAAGATTTCGTGTCTGTGGAGATGGCTAAGGTTTCGATAAAGTTTGAAACCCTCTTATGTGGGTATGCATACATTAGACACATCTAAAGTCCACATAGACCAGTTCCATTAGGAGATTGCGAAAACTCATCTTGCATATCCAGAGTTATTATTCGCAACATGTGTGCGAACGTATACTGTAAATTCCTTTTTTTTTCACTCTGTGTGAGTACTGTCTGCACAATAGGTTAATTTTCACCTCTGCTGACCATACCAAAAGAGATCGCACTTAGTTAACTGTTTGTCTAATATTAATAATAAATATTACATGTGAAGTGTAGTTGAAGTGCAAATAACGTAGAAGTCTCCCAGTTACACTACAATTTTATAAACTACGACTATTCCAAGCTGTTGGAAGAAAAATGTATAAATGCATCAAATAGGAAGAACTGCTAAAGTACAGCACAGTACAGAAGACAACTGAAAGAAATATGCAAGTACATAAAGAGAAATGACACTTTTGTTCAAACACAACACTTGTGCAGAAGTCACCGCGATTCATTATGGTCCGTTGGGCATTACAAATGGCGAGACAGGGTTCTTAATAGCATGTGCGATCACCATGGACGACAATGCATGCTCTGCAACGTGCTCCTATGCTAGCCACAAGGCTCGTAAGAAATTCTTGTGGTAGAGTTTTCCACTCTTCTACCACTTGCAAATGCTTGATGCTCGTTGGTCCGTGTGGACGTGCTATAATACGTCTCTCCAACGTATCCCACACGTGCTCGAGTGGATTTAAGTCGGGGCAATAGGAGAGTATAACGTATCCAAAGGTCAGTAGGCCAATGCAAACTTATGCCTCTTCACATGATAACACCTGGTCTACCAAAACGATCACCTTCGACAATGCTGTACATACCCTCATGTGGTGAGAGGTGGGAACAAGTAACACACCCAGGAATATTGTCGAACACGATCGTTTTGGCGGTTATCGTGTGGGGAGGTATAACGTTGCATTGGTCTACTGATCTCCAAATCTTTGAACACGGTGCACACACGGGTCAAAGTTACAGTGTCACTGTACTCCTTCCCCATGTGCGCCTTTTCAGGGATGCATTCGGCCCTAATTTCATTTTTATGGATGACAATGCGCGACCACATCGAACAAAGCAGGTAGAGGAGCTCTTGGAGGGAAAGGAAGGGACTGACCTGCCCGTTTCCCCGACTTAAATCCAATTGAGCGAAAGTGGGATGCGTTTGGGAGGCGCATTGCAGAACGTCCACATGCACCAACGACCATCCAGCAGTTTTCAACAGAGCTGGTGGAAGAATGGAACGCTCTACCACAAGAACTCCTTGCTAGTCTTGTGGCCAGCATGGGAGCACATAGGCGCCATGTCACAGATTGCGCGGCCCCTCCCGCCGGAGGTTCGAGTCCTCCCTCGGGCATGGATGTGCGTGTTGTTCTTAGCATAAGTTAGTTGAAGTAGTGTGTAAGTCTAGGGGCCGATGACCTGAGCAGTTTGGTCCCTTAGGAATTCACACACAGTTGAACGAACATTTGGGAGCACACTGCTGACAAGGGAACCTCCCCATCGCACCCCCCTCAGATTTAGTCATGAGTTGGCACAGTGAATAGGCCTTGAAAAACTGAACACAGATCAATCGAGATAACAGGAAGAAGTTGTATGGAACTACGAAAAAAATAAGCAAAATATACAAACTGAGTAATGCATGCGCAAGATATGCAACATCAAGGATTACGTGAGCTCAGGAGCGCCGTGCTCCCGTGGTTAGCGTGAGCACCTGCGGAACGAGAGGTCCTTGGTTCAAGTCTTCCCTCGAGTGGAAAGTTTAATTTCTTTATTTTCTCAAAGCTATGATCTGTCCGCTCGTTCATTGACGTCTCTGTTCACTGTAATAAGTTTAGTGTCTGTGTTTTGCGACCGCACCGCAAAACCGTGCGATTAGTAGACGAAAGGACGTGCCTCTCCAATGGGAACCGAAAACATTTGATCGCAAGGTCATGGCCAACCGATTCCTCCACAGGAAAACACGTCTGATATATTCTATACGACACTGGCGACGGCATGTGCGTCACATGAAAGGAATATGTTGTCGACCCACCTAACTTGTACACTTGGCGAATGGGTAAAAAGATTCTTCTACCTTCCCCGATTTAGGTTTTCTTGTGGATGTGATAATCACTCCCAAAAAAAGTGATGAAAACATAAGAGTTTATCACATAAACTGCAACAAATGAATGCAATAGTTTCACAGTGACACAGTTTTCCCTGTGCTCTGTCAAGACATATGTTTTTAACGTTTTCAAATTTTTCCATGTGTAGACCGTGAAATCCTGCGTATGTCTTCCGTGCGCTTAGGTTGACTGACGTCGTGTGTTTCGATGTTTGTTTAGGTGTATCGTCCCCATACTACGGCGCAGTTACCTCGCATCGGACGGACGGACAGATAATAATTGTTTGAAAATAAAAAATTAGACTTTTCACTCGAGGGAAGACTTGAACCAATGACCTCTCGTTCCGTAGCTCCTCACGCTAACCACGGGACCACGGCGCTCCTAAGCTCACGTTATCCTTGATGTTGCATGTCGTGCGCATGGGCTACTCAGTTTGTATATTTTGCTTATTTTTTTCATAGTTCCATACACTTCTTCCTGTTTTCTCGATTGATCTGTGTTCAGTTTTTCAAGGTCTATCCACTGTGCCAACCCATGACTAAATCTGAGAGGGGTGCGATGGGGAGCTTCCCTTGTGAGCATGCACTGTCGCCTGTGGTGATGACACACTCCATTAATAACCATGTCCCGCCATTTGTAATGTCCATCGGACCATCATGAATCGCGGTGACTTCAGTGTAATTACTGTCTTCGAATAAAAGTGTCATCTCTATTCGTCTCATTCCATATTTCTTTCAGTTACCTTCTGCATAATACTGTAGCTGTGCTTCCTATAAATGAGCCAAGTTTCATCGAGCTATATTACCCGGCAGTGATACATCATGCAAAAGTTAATTTTGTATTTAACTTTTGCTCACCATTGTAATTAGGTGCTGACTGATTGTTACGTACAGCAAAAGCTAAAAAAAGAAACTATATCAACTCACTCGGAAACTACTTAGATTAGAAATATAAAACTGCAACTACACTGTGACTCACAATGTCTAATAGAAGTGCTTATGCGCCCCAGTTAGCCAACTGATGGCTACTGGTCTGTAGTTTAGGGTCTCCGAGACGAGATGACGTGTTTTGGTTTTTGGAATTTATCAGGAAGGTGGCGAAGAGGCGACCGGTTATTGAGAGGAACTTTTAGGACGGCGACATCTTCTTTGCTGTTTGAAAAACATAAACTACTAGATGGCATCGGATTTCATAATTATCTTTTTTTCCCAGCAAACTGAGGAGAGGGACGCAGTGGTTAGCGTACGAGCGTACACGTTTCATATCCCCGACCGCTTACCCAAACTTAGATTCACCACAGTTTTCCCAAATGTGGCAAATGCATTGATTGTTCTTTCAAAAGGGCTATGGACGATTTCCTTCCATATCATTGTAAATGAGAGCTGATGATGATCCATCTCTGGCGACCGGTTTGTGAATGGCACTGCCTACCTCCCTTCTTTTCTTCGTAACAACACAAGAACTGGAACACAAACATCCATCCGACTCAGCTACAATGCAGCAGATATATTTACGGTGAAAATATGTTAATGTATTCGAGAGAAGTATCGTGGTTTGAGTTACGCGGTTGATCAATCGCGTGAGATCTCTCAGGCTACTAAGTATTCGACCTGTTCCTACCGCCCTGTATATTATCTCAGTCCTCCATCGCCAATGTCCAGTTTAACTTCGGAACACAAACCTGTCCAATGATGGTATGGCCCGCAACTCCATTCCACTGCTGTTGGATCAACACTTGTCATTATTTGGAATTTCCCAACCTAACAATAAACTAAACAAAGCCTTTAAAAATACACTATCCGACAAAAAATTGAAGCACCCAGAAGGGGATTGAGAGGGTATGTGATTTTATTTCTGTGATTACAAACTCGAGTCATATTTACAAGGAAATTGGCAATATGAGCCCATTTGTCATTATGAAGTTCCACTCCCTCTGGCTTGTATGCATGCACTAATTCGGATGGGAAGGGTGTCACAAAGCCCATTGTGTCCTTCCCTGAGGCAAGCAGGCCCACAACTGTTGTAACAGATCCTCTGTATTATGGTTACTGGCACTGGGACGGAGTTGACGTCTGAGATGGTCTCCACATGTTCTATCGGTGACAAGTCTGGAGATCTTGCTTGCCACTGGGGTATCTCAACATCACGCAGACAATTCAGAGAAGGACGTGATGCGTTTCAACGCGCAATATCCTGTTGCAAAATGACCCCACAATACCGTCTCGCATGAGAGGGAACTCATGAGGATAAAGGACGTCCGCGACGCACCGTTGTGCTGTCAGAGTCCTCTTAGTCACCACCAGCCATGGCCTGAATTCATTTCCCTTGGCTTCCCACACCCTGACGCGAGAAGCAACACCTCTGTGTTTCTCCAAAACGTTAGAAGAATGGGACATCTGCCCACGTCACCGCCAAACTCGCTGACGATGATCGTCGGGGCTCGTGAAGAACCGCGATTTAGCATGGCAATGCATCTCGGTCATGGCAACACTCTAAACGCCGTTATTTGTGTTTTGGTGCTAACGGCATCCTACGTGTGGGACAGGAATTCTCTAGTTTGGCTGTCACTAGTCTCTGACCAATGGTGCGTGATGACACAGAACACTGCAGTGAGTACATTACTTGTTCTGGTATAGCTGGCACTGATGCGAAGGGTTTACATTGTGCTTGGTGCACAATATGGCGATACTACCTTGCGGTGATCAGAGGTGGCGACCAGAACTTTAACGATACGTTTGCCTGCCCTCATCTTCTCATGAGTCCAATGTTCGACCACTGTCACATCTGAATGCCCCAAAAATCTTCATACTGTACCATTCGACCTCCTGGCCCAAATGGAGACCCACAAAGAGGCCCCTTTAAATCTTTGTCAGGTGGTTATAACACTGTCTCTCATGAGTACAAAGCATCTCCATAGCCTTCACAGTGATCACTCAACATAAGGGGCTGTTCAAGCCCCATATATACCCTACCAGGCCTGGCAACAGCCGGCCGCTGTGGCCGAGCGGTTCTAGGTGCTTCAGTCCGGAACCACGCTGCTGCTACGGTCGCAGGTTCGAATCCTGCCTCGGACATGGATGTGTGTAATGTCCTTAGGTTAGTTAGGTTTAAGTAGTTCTAAGTATAGGGGACTGATGACCTCAGATGTTAAGTCCCATAATGCTTAGAACAATTTGAACCATTTGAGTCTGGCAACGACGCTAAACAAGGAAAATGCTAACACACTCTGATGTCCATTCTACCTGTCACAGATAATTGTAAATCAAATCGTTTACAAACAGACCCAATGATGTGTAGAGGTATAAACTAACATTGACATCCCATCATGTCTTCTTGGTGTTGCACTTCCTTTGTCAGGCAGTGTGGTTGACCAGGGAATCCTCATTGAGAAAAATTTGCAATCATTTTGTCTCTCCAGCAAATCACCTTCTTAGGAGAGTGGGGTCTCATCCATTCCAACCTAGTCCGCAGCTCGTGGTCTCGCGTCCCGAGCACGGGGTCCCGGGTTCGAATCCCGGCGGGGTCAGGGATTTTCACCTGCCTCGAGATGACTGGGTGTTTGTGTTGTCCTCATCATTTCATCATCATTCATGAAATTGGTGCGATTGGGATGAACAAAGGTTGGGAATTTGTACAGGCGCTGATAACCGCGCAGTTGAGCGCCCCACAAACCAAACATCATCATCTTCATTCCAACCTAAAAAGATTAATTAGATGACAGTAACTAACCGATATTCATTGTGTGTGTGTGTGTGTGTGTGTGTGTGTGTGTGTGTGTGTGTGTGTGTGTGTGTGTGTTACGACTACTACAGTTTCAGTGCGTCACGATCTGAGTAAGTCAGCTCATTCAGATGCCTATGTGTAACAATTTCAAGCATATGAAATGGAACGACCACATAGGCTCAACAACAGGTAAAGCATGTTCACTGGTAACATACTGGGGAAACGTATTGAGTTTACAGAGAAAGAGGAGCCCTTGCAGAGCAGGACAGAAACATCAAGGCTAACATGGTATATACACTTAAGAGAATGGAAAACAAGAGGATTTTCAGGAAGATACACGAAATGGAGATCTGAAAGAAACGGCCAAGAAGAGGACCAAGGGAGAGATGGCTGAAAGATGTGGAAGTGTGTGTTGAAAAACGAGGCGAGGGCTGGACCAGAACGAACACGAAAAGATGGTGGGAAAACAGGTCTATATCCTCGAGGCGTGTATTCCAAAAAGACCCAGCCATGGACTGAAAACTGTTGATGGAGAATATGATGATGCTTACAAAACACTTGCGCGACTCATCCTACAATACTATTCCCTAGTATGAGACCCATACCAAATAGCACTTATAAGGATTATTGAATACTGCAAGACGCTGACCCGAGCTAACCTTCGTTTTGGCCGTTTTAATAATCTGATCCAGCTGGAACAATCAAGAAGCACATTGCTCCCCACGAATTCAGATACAGAAATGAAACTGTTGTGCAACGGATCATATAATGAGAACAACTGACCCTTCACAAATTAGTCCTGGGTAGCAATTCTCACAAAATCATTAAGGAACAATAATTGGATGTGGTCAGCTATTTATTGAATTGAAACTCTTTGTCCAAGTCAACCTGAGTTTTTGTTTGCTCTTCACAAGCACACACATAAAAAAGATGAAAGAATAATAAGGGTAGAATAAACAAATAGGATGACACTGAAATGATTTAAGTGAGTACTAAATCAGATTTACAAAGCCTGTCACGAATATTTAAGATATGGGTGTAGCAAGTCTCAACAAATCGTTCTGCGACAGGTATAATCACAGTTGGATGTGCAATGATTGCTCCAAGCCTACCAGGAGACAAAATGACTAAACCCACTCAGTCATGGATGAGCTCTCAACGACGAGACAAGGAAGTGCACTGTGTTCGCTAACCATGTTCCTTATGAAATCAATCGAAAATGTGTATCATGACCATTCCTCTGAAAACTTGTGCTGCAAGCTGTTCTCACCTGAATCAACGACTCATTGTGACAGGACCTGCATTGTTAGTGTCCTGCTGCTAGTCAATGACGGTGTGATGAGCTGATTCTCGAGATAACAGGCTGCAGTTCTCAGCCAAGTTTGTCTGCTTCCACGCCTCATTGCAGAGAGACCGTCTGCCTCCGCATCTCTGCCCAGGCTCCTTCCATGCCTCAAGCCATTTTGTTAAATGTTAAAAACATTCATTACTATATGTGACGTGTTCTTTTTGCCAAATAAGTGCTTCCCCTTCGAGTTCCCAGTGCCATGCGTCAAGATCTCCTCCATTTAGTTGCTGGACAGATTTTATGGTCAGTAGAGTGCATGTAAACTTTTGTTTGTGTCAGTAATACATCTTTGTAACGGAAGGAGGCCGTCCTGTTTTCAAAAAACAGTAAATAAGTAGGAGAAGTGAACAGAGAAAACAACTTGCGTCTGAGAAATACACTCCTGGAAATTGAAATAAGAACACCGTGAATTCATTGTCCCAGGAAGGGAAAACTTTATTGACACATTCCTGGGGTCAGATACATCACATGATCACACTGACAGAACCACAGGCACATAGACACAGGCAACAGAGCATGCACAATGTCGGCACTAGTACAGTGTATATCCACCTTTCGCAGCAATGCAGGCTGCTATTCTCCCATGGAGACGATCGTAGAGATGCTGGATGTAGTCCTGTGGAACGGCTTGCCATGCCATTTCCACCTGGCGCCTCAGTTGGACCAGCGTTCGTGCAGGACGTGCAGACCGCGTGAGACGACGCTTCATCCAGTCCCAAACATGCTCAATGGGGGACAGATCCGGAGATCTTGCTGGCCAGGGTAGTTAACTTACACCTTCTAGAGCACGTTGGGTGGCACGGGATACATGCGGACGTGCATTGTCCTGTTGGAACAGCACGTTCCCTTGCCGGTCTAGGAATGGTAGAACGATGGGTTCCATGACGGTTTGGATGTACCGTGCACTATTCAGTGTCCCCTCGACGATCACCAGTGGTGTACGGCCAGTGTAGGAGATCGCTCCCCACACCATGATGCCGGGTGTTGGCCCTGTGTGCCTCGGTCGTATGCAGTCCTGATTGTGGCGCTCACCTGCACGGCGCCAAACACGCATACGACCATCATTGGCACCAAGGCAGAAGCGACTCTCATCGCTGAAGACGACACGTCTCCATTCGTCCCTCCATTCACGCCTGTCGCGACACCACTGGAGGCGGGCTGCACGATGTTGGGGCGTGAGCGGAAGACGGCCTAACGGTGTGCGGGACCGTAGCCCAGCTTCATGGAGACGGTTGCGAATGGTCCTCGCCGATACCCCAGGAGCAACAGTGTCCCTAATTTGCTGGGAAGTGGCGGTGCGGTCCCCTACGGCACTGCGTAGGATCCTACGGTCTTGGCGTGCATCCGTGCGTCGCTGCGGTCCGGTCCCAGGTCGACGGGCACGTGCACCTTCCGCCGACCACTGGCGACAACATCGATGTACTGTGGAGACCTCACGCCCCACGTGTTGAGCAATTCGGTGGTACGTCCACCCGGCCTCCCGCATGCCCACTATACGCCCTCGCTCAAAGTCCGTCAACGGCACATACGGTTCACGTCCACGCTGTCGCGGCATGCTACCAGTGTTAAAGACTGCGATGGAGCTCCGTATGCCACGGCAAACTGGCTGACACTGACGGCGGCGGTGCACAAATGCTGCGCAGCTAGCGCCATTCGACGGCCAACACCGCGGTTCCTGGTGTGTCCGCTGTGCCGTGCGTGTGATCATTGCTTGTACAGCCCTCTCGCAGTGTCCGGAGCAAGTATGGTGGGTCTGACACACCGGTGTCAATGTGTTCTTTTTTCCATTTCCAGGAGTGTATTATAAAAAAGCCATTTCTTCACCAACAACGAAGGAAGTTCCACAGTAAACTTCGCAACATCTGATCGCAGCAATGGAATTGTGTAAGAAACAGCCGGCCGGAGTGGCCGAGCGGCTCTAGGCGCTACAGTCTGGAACCGCGCGACCGCTACGGTCGCAGGTTCGAATCCTGCCTCGGGCATGGATGTGTGTGATGTCCTTAGGTTAGTTAGGCTTAAGTAGTTCTAAGTTCTAGGGGACTGATGACCTCAGAAGTTAAGTCCCGAAGTGCTCAGAGCCATTTGAACCATTTTGTGTAAGAAACAGAAGTCAGTACTAAAACATTTTCCCCTTGCATTTAATTTTTTTGTTTCTTGAATACAATTCAAAGGTATGAGAAATATTTAGAACATCGCTGCATTATTTCTGTAACTGCATTATCACAAATAATATTTATCACCTTAGTATTAATGCCAGTAGGAACCAATCAGTTGCCTGGTATGGCACCTAGAACGTTCCTAATATATTAGTTATTTTCTAATTTGTCTCATTATTTTTTGCTGTGGCGAGTTGAGGAGCATAATTATGTGGCGTCGGAATATCTCAATTTTTGGAGTACCCAGAACTTTTGTACAAAAAGAGATAAATAGGTTTTTGATTCTCCTAACAAAAGTGAAATCTGACATTTACACTCTTCACATGATCATTCTTTCTGCCTCCGCATGCGAATGAAATGCGAAGAAACCTGACTACGTGTAACAATGAAAAGTATCCTCTACCATGCACTTCACAGTGGTTAGTACAGTACAGACGTAGATACAGATCTGTGGTGCTCAAAATATAGACGAATGTGTTTAAAGAGTAGAAAACGTCAAAATTCATAACAGCCTTACAAATAATGAAACAATTAGCATCATTGCATGTAAGTCCGCCCACGGTAGCTGAATGGTCAGCGCGAAAGAATGTCAATCCTAAAGGCACGGGTTCGATTCCCGGCTGTGTCGGAGATTTTCTCCGCTCAGGCACTGGGTGTTGTGTTGTCCTAATCATCATCATTTCATTCCCATCGACGCGCTAGTCGCCGAAGTGGCGTCAAATCGAAATATTTGCACCCGGCAAACGGTCTACCCGACGGGAGGCCCTAGTCACACGACATTTTATTGCATGTAAGTAATTTAATTCCTTGACCGGTTTTGGGCACTCAATGCCCATCTTCAGAAGGATGTATTCACAGACTCTACATAAAAATTCTTATATGTATCTAGTGCTTATTATTATTATTTCATTATAGAAGACTACAGTTGCTGAAGATGGACAAAATACTATTCATATCATCATTTGCTTTGGGCCTTTGTCCCACTTCAACTCGGGGTCGGCCTGGTTACTATGGATTTGGCGATGTTAGTGTCAGAGGGTGGCTGGATGCCCTTCCTGTCGCCACCTCATACCCCCCCCAGGACAGAATTACTGAACCCCGGCTGTCTGCATCTAGTGTAAGCCATGAAAGAGTGCGAACGTTTTCAGGTGTGTGCGAGTCGTGTAACTGAGGCGGAACGTGGGGACCAGCATGGGATTCACCGAGGAAGATGTGGAAAACCGCCTGAAAGCCACATACAGGCTGGCCGGCACACCGGCCCTCGTCGTTAATCTGCCAGGTGGATTCGATCTGGGGCTGGCGCGCCTACCCGAGTCCAGGAAGCACTGCATTAGCACCCTCGGCTAACCTGGAGTTTACAAAATACTATTCATATAAATTATAAAAATGAACGTACGTATCTATGTTCCACATAGCCTCCTAAACCAATGGACTGATTTCTACTAAACTTGGTACACATGTTATTTGCTGTCTGGAAAGAATCACTGTGGGGGTGAGAATGCAGTGTAGCCCACGACGCGAGAATACCCATACTTTCGTTATCAGATATCTAGGAATGAGAGCACTTACCGACTTGAAAAAAAACTTTACAGTTCCTTTAAAACCTTTACGAAACGCTGGCGACCCATACAAAAAGATGAAAGGAAAAAAGCTTGTCGCTTATTACATTTTTGCTGTTGCTGCAGCAAAACTACCAAATGAAGCATGACGTTTTAATTTATTACTTCCTAACTACTAATTGTATTCGTGACACATTTTGCAGACAGTATTCACATATACCACTGAATGTACCACAAAATTTACATAACTGTTCAACACTTAGTTCAGCGGAAACAACATCATCAGCATTGAACGCAGGAGAAACTACCGTATCGCGCAAGACCTTTAAACTTTTTATTTTGCGGCTGCTAACTCTGTTCACACTAATTTTCGCAGGCAGTATCCACATTTGCCGCTGAATATATCGACAAGGACATACCATTGTGCGACATACAGTTCAGGAGATATGACGTCAAATACCGAGATGTGAGAAAGAACTGGCACATCACTGGTGACGTTTTAATTTATTTTTTCCTTGCTACTAACTCTATTCGCAACACGATTCACATGCAGCATTCACATATACCGCTGAATGTACCTAGAAAAATTTGTCATTGTACGACACATAGTTCAGGGGGTATGACGTTATAAAAACAGAGATGCGTGAGAAACTAGTACATCATGCACGACGTTTTAATTTATTACTTCTTTACTACTAATGCTATTCACAACACATTTCGTAGGCAGTAGGCACGTTGGATGTACCTTCAATATTAGAACATTGTACAGCACACAGTTCAGAGGGCACGACGCCATAAACATCAAACTGTGTGAAAATGAAATTGCATGGGGTGATTTGCTAGACATACAGGTGAAGTATATGTACAAATACGCGTGAATTGTTAAATATCTGTGAAATACACCGAAGCGCCAAAGAAACTGGTATAGGCATGCTTATTCAAATACAGATACACTCCTGGAAATTGAAATAAGAACACCGTGAATTCATTGTCCCAGGAAGGGGAAACTTTATTGACACATTCCTGGGGTCAGATACATCACATGATCACACTGACAGAACCACAGGCACATAGACACAGGCAACAGAGCATGCACAATGTCGGCACTAGTACAGTGTATATCCACCTTTCGCAGCAATGCAGGCTGCTATTCTCCCATGGAGACGATCGTAGAGATGCTGGATGTAGTCCTGCGGAACGGCTTGCCATGCCATTTCCACCTGGCGCCTCAGTTGGACCAGCGTTCGTGCTGGACGTGCAGACCGCGTGAGACGACGCTTCATCCAGTCCCAAACATGCTCAATGGGGGACAGATCCGGAGATCTTGCTGGCCAGGGTAGTTGACTTACACCTTCTAGAGCACGTTGGGTGGCACGGGATACATGCGGACGTGCATTGTCCTGTTGGAACAGCAAGTTCCCTTGCCGGTCTAGGAATGGTAGAACGATGGGTTCCATGACGGTTTGGATGTACCGTGCACTATTCAGTGTCCCCTCGACGATCACCAGTGGTGTACGGCCAGTGTAGGAGATCGCTCCCCACACCATGATGCCGGGTGTTGGCCCTGTGTGCCTCGGTCGTATGCAGTCCTGATTGTGGCGCTCACCTGCACGGCGCCAAACACGCATACGACCATCATTGGCACCAAGGCAGAAGCGACTCTCATCGCTGAAGACGACACGTCTCCATTCGTCCCTCCATTAACGCCTGTCGCGACACCACTGGAGGCGGGCTGCACGATGTTGGGGCGTGAGCGGAAGACGGCCTAACGGTGTGCGGGACCGAATCTCAGCTTCATGGAGACGGTTGCGAATGGTCCTCGCCGATACCCCAGGAGCAACAGTGTCCCTAATTTGCTGGGAAGTGGCGGTGCGGCCCCCTACGGCACTGCGTAGGATCCTACGGTCTTGGCGTGCATCCGTGCGTCGCTGCGGTCCGGTCCCAGGTCGACGGGCACGTGCACCTTCCGCCGACCACTGGCGACAACATCGATGTACTGTGGAGACCTCACGCCCCACGTGTTGAGCAATTCGGCGGTACGTCCACCCGGCCTCCTGCATGCCCACTATACGCCCTCGCTCAAAGTCCGTCAACTGCACATACGGTTCACGTCCACGCTGTCGCGGCATGCTACCAGTGTTAAAGACTGCGATGGAGCTCCGTATGCCACGGCAAACTGGCTGACACTGACGGCGGCGGTGCACAAATGCTGCGCAGCTAGCGCCATTCGACGGCCAACACCGCGGTTCCTGGTGTGTCCGCTGTGCCGTGCGTGTGATCATTGCTTGTACAGCCCTCTCGCAGTGTCCGGAGCAAGTATGGTGGGTCTGACACACCGGTGTCAATGTGTTCTTTTTTCCATTTCCAGGAGTGTATATGTAAACTGGTAGAATACAGCGATGCGGACGGCAACGCCTATATAAGACAACAAGTATCTGGCACAGTTATTAGCTCGATTACTTCTGCTACAAAGGCAGGTTATCAAGATTAAAGTGAGTTTGAACGTGGTGTTATAGTCGGAGCACGAGCGATGGAAAACAGCATCTCCGAAGTAGCGATGAAGTGGGGATTTGCCCGTACGACAATTTGACGAGTGTACCATGAATACCAGGAATCCGGTAAAACATATAATCTCCATCACTGCCGCCGGAAAAGGATCCTGCAATAACGAGACCAACGACGACTGAAGAGAATTCTTCAACCTGATAGAAGTGCAACCCTTCCGCAAATTGCTGCAGATAATAATGATGGGCCATCAACAACTGTCAGCGTGCGAACCATTCAATGAAACATAATCTATATGGACTTTCGGATCCGAAGGGCCACTCGCGTACCCTTGATGACTGCACGACACAAAACTTTATGCCTCGCCTGGGCCTTTCAATAGCGACATTGGACTGTTGATGACTGGAAACGGACGAGTCTCGTTTCAAATTGTATCGATCGAATGGACGTGTACGGGTATGGAGGCAACCTCAGGAATGAATGGACTCTGCATGTCAGCAGGGGATTGTTCAAGCTTGTGGAGGCTCTGTAATGGTGTGGAGCGTGTGCAGTTGGAGTGATATGGGACTCCTGATACAGCTTGATACGTCTATGACAGGTGACACGTACGTAAGTATACTGTCTGATCAGTTGCATCCATTCATATCCATTGTCCATTCCGACCGACTTGGGTAATTCCAGCAGGACAATGCGACATCCCGCACGTAGAGAATTGCTACAGAGTGACTCCAGGAACATTCTTCTGCGTTTAAACACTTCCGCTGACCACAAAACTCCCCAGACATGAACATTATTGAGCATATCTGGGATGCCTTGCAACGTGCTGTTCAGAAGAGTTCTCCACCCCCTCGTACTCTTACAGATTTATGGACAGCCGTGCAAGATTCATGGTGTCAGTTCCCTCCAGCACTAATTTAGACATTAGTCAAGTCCATGCCACGCCGTGTTGCCAGCATGACACACAGCATGTCCAAATAGAGTACTACACTTTTGAAATTGTGTCACGTTTCCACGTCTACCCATCTTACTGCACTGTTCTCTACAAGCAACTGGCACAGAAGCACCACATTGTCAGCCTGGTAGTAGTTTTCCGCCATCTACAGCCCTCCAAGGGGACCAGTACGCGTCTTTGAAAGGGTGGCTAACATATTGTTGAGTGAGCTTCTATCACTGCCGTAGGTTTTCTTTAGTTTTATGTTTATTTGTGAAATGTATCCACTGATCATCGTGTGTACTCGATGGATATAATAACCGCTCTGTTTATGCCTGTGTGCATATTTTGAGATTTTTAAAATCCATTTATCCACTCTAATTTTTTTTATACCTGCCTTTGTCCAGGTATGTATTCATCCCAATCTATTAGTCCCTTTCCTTCCCCCTCTCTCAATCCATTCTATGCCTCCTGTCCTTTTTCTTCTACCCCCTCTCCCTGTCCACCTCCTCCACCCCACACTCTCTGTACATTTCTTTATGCTTCTCTCTCTGTCCATCTGCTCCTCCCCTCCCCCTCTCTCTCTCTCTCTCTCTCTCTCTCTCTGCCGTCTGTTGCACCCCACTCTCTCTGACCACCTTCTCCAGCCCCCCCCCCCCCACGCCCCTCTTTCTGTCCTCCTATTCTGGCTCCTCTCTTTCTCGATCTGTCTCTCTGTCCATCTGTTATTCCTCACTCTCTCGGTCCATCTGTTCCACCCCCTCTCTCCACTTGCTCCTTCCCCTTCCATCCATTTCCTCTTAGCCCCTCTATCTCCTTCTCACTCCCTCTATCTCCTTCTCTTCTCTCCTTCCATCCACTCCTCCCCCTCTCTCTGGTCATCTCCTCCTCCCCTCTTTCTCAACCCACCTCTTCTTCCCTTTCTCTGAGCATTTCTTTTTCCCCATCTTTCAGTCCATCTCCTCTGCCTACTCTCTTAGTCCATCTTGTTCCCCTCCCTCTAGCTATCTCCTCCTCTTTACTTCCTCTGTCCATCTCCTCATCTTTCCTTCCTCTGTGCATCTCCTTCTCCCCCTCCCCCTCTCTGTACATCTCCTCCAGTTGCCCTTCTCTGTCCATTTCCGCCTACCCCTCTCACTGTGCATTCCCCCTCCCCCCCTATATATGTTTCCATCTTCTTTCTCTCTGTCTCTCCATCTCTTCCTTTCTATTCTGCCTCCACCTACCAACCCTACTGCAACAGAAGGTCCGGTTCTTACCACCACAGTATTGCTTTCCAGATAACAAGATACGAGGGTAAGTCAATTATTATCCGCCATTTAGTTATATTTTTGTTTATTTTAGTAGTACTGTCGTTTTACGTTGATGACGAGTGCTTTGTTTATTTGTTGTTATATCTTAGCAATTTTCAAGCTGCTAGGTTAGTTTCGTTATCGCTGCCGTGCTGTTAATCATGGCTGCTCCGCTGTCTATTTGCACCAAAGAAGAGCAACGTTCAGTGATCCGTTTTTTGTGGTCGGAAGGCGTATCAGGGGCCGAAATTCATCGAAGACTTTCGGTACAGCATGGGAACAGTGTTTTGCCACAACGGAGTGTCTACGAATGGATTGGAAAATTTCTAAATGTTCGCACAAGTGTTCCGCACGATGAAGGAGCCGGACGACCGTTTACCGCCACAAATGAAGAAGCCATTGAGCGTTCACGTGAAATGATTCTCTTAGACACACAGTTAACTACTGACGAAGTGGCACATCATCTGCACATTAGTCACGGTTCTGCCTACGAAACCATCCACAACAGACTTGGGTCATAAAGTTTGTGCAAGATGGATCCCAAAACAACTCACACAGTTGCATAAACAAACGCGCTTGGACATCTACATAAAACATTTGGATCGCTATGGTAACGAAGGGGACAACTTCTTAGACAGGATCATTACTGGTGACGAAACATGGATCCATCGTTACGAGCCGGAGAGTAAACGGCAGAGTATGGAATGGAAAAATCCAAATTCGCCGTGCAAGAAAAAGATAAAGACCCAACCGTCCGCAGGAAAACTGATGCTTACGGTTTTTTTGGGATTCACAAGGTCCTGTACTGGAACATTATGGGAAAAGAGGCACAACAATAAACAGTGTACGTTACAGTGAGATGCTTACTGCCAGGCTAAAGCCTGCAATTGGAAGCAAACGCTGACGACTGCTTTCAAAAGTGTTGTGTTGTTGCACGATAATGCCCGTCCGCATACTGCTGCCCACACTGTTGAAACGCTCCAGAAACTTAAATGTGAAATACTGGATCATCCTCCATATAGTCCCGATCTTGCCCCTGCTGACTATCACTTGTCTGGTCCACTCAAACGGGTATTAAGGGGCCGTCGATTTGCCTCGGACGAAGCAATGAAAGAAGCGGTGCATTCCTGGATCACAGCTCAACCGAGAACCTTCTTTTATGAAGGCATCAGGCAGCTTGTACAGCGATGGACCAAGTGCGTTGCCAGCCGGAGTGGCCGAGCGGTTAAAGGCGCTACAGTCTGGAACCGCACGACCGTTACGGACGCAGGTTCGAATCCTGCCTCGGGCATGGATGTATGTGATGTCCTTAGGTTAGTTAGGTTTAAGTAGTTCTAAGTTCTAGGGGACTTATGACCACAGCAGTTGAGTCCCATAGTGCTCAGAGCCATTTTTAAACCAAGTGCGTTGAAACGCAAGGAGATTATGTCGAAAAACGATGTTCTTGTAAGTTTCCTATTTGATTACAATAAAATTTTATAACTAATTTGCGGATAATAATTGACTTACCCTCGTATATGCGTATCTAGAGTGCTTTAAATTGATCCAGAAGTTTAGAAGGAGTTTCTTACCCACGACTTTGTCCAGAAAAGCGCATGTGATATATAATTCACATACATTTGTACACACATTTCACGTGTATCGCAGTTCGAAATTTACGATATCTCCTGAACTATGTATCGCAGAACGATATAATTTTGTTGATTACATTCAGCGTCATATGTGAATACTGCCTATTAAATGTGTTGGGAATAGAATTAGTAGCAAAGAAGTAATGAATTTAAACGTCATGCATGATGCGGCAATTTTTCACGCATCCTAGTGTTTATAACGTCATATCTAATGTCGTACAATGATATAATTTTGCAGTTACATTCAGTGGTACATATGAATACTGTCTGTAAAAATATTGCGTATACAGTTACTAGTAAAGAAGTAATAAATTAAAACGCTATGCCTGATACGGCAGTATCTATACGAACAGCGATAATTTAGTAAGTAATAAACATTTTCCTTTCATCAATTTGTGGGGATTGTCAACGAGAAAAGTTTCTTAATGGTTTTATATTGTGCGTGAAGTTTGTTACAAGTGACTAAGTGCTCTCATTTTCAAATACTAGATTAATAAAGTCTGCCTATTCGCGCGTCTGGGGCTACACTCCTTGTTCACCCCCATCCCCACCCCTTTGATAGGTAGGTGGTTCTTATGCCCACAGCGGCTTTTTCCAGAAATCAGTGATATGCGTACGACGTTTGGTTAAAATCGGTCCGTTGGTTTAGGAGAAGATGTGGAACATACACATATATACACACATTTTTATGATATGTATGGATCAGCATTTGCTCATTTTTGGGGACCACTCTAATTCATGTGTGGTATGCTACCAGCTAGCCAATAATGAGTAATACACTAAATTGCAATCACAGTAAGTATAATGTACATCACTTTTTGACAGCTGCAAGTGGAAATGATTCTGTTGAATAGTTAAATGAAGCCTGTGAACTCATCTCACACCAGACCACTGATTTATTAATGGACATCCCTTATACACCATAAGCTGCACTAGAAATTGGAGTTGTAAGACTACTGTATGCTACCATAGACTAAGAAATCCCGAAGATTGGCTAAAATTTACAGACGCGCGAAATTTGGCACGGACTTCAATGAGAGATGCCTTTAATAGGTTCCACAACGAAACATTGTCTCGAAATTTGGTAGAAAATCCGAAGAAATTCTGGTTGTATGTAAAGTACACAAGCGGCAAGACGCAGTCAATACCTTCGCTGAGCAGTGCCGATGGTACTGTTACCGACGACTGTGCCGCTAAAGCGGAGTTATTGAACGCAGTTTTCCGAAATTCCTTCACCAGGGAAGATGAATGGAATATTCCAGAATTTGAAACACGAACAGCTGCTAGCATGAGTTTCTTAGAAGTAGATACCTTAGGGGTTGCGAAGCAACTCAAATCGCTTGATATGGGCAAATCTTCAGGTCCAGATTGTATACCGATTAGGTTCCTTTCAGATTACGCTGATACAATAGCTCCCTACTTAGCACTCATATACAACCGCTCGCTCACCGATAGATCTGTACCTACAGATTGGAAAATTGCGCAGATCGCACCAGTGTTTAAGAAGGGTAGTAGGAGTAATCCATCTAACTACAGACCTATATCATTGACGTCGGTTTGCAGTAGGGTTTTGGAGCATATACTCTATTCAAACATTATGAATCACCTCGAAGGGAACGATCTATTGATACGTAATGAGCATGGTTTCAGAAAACATCGTTCTTGTGCAACGCAGCTAGCTCTTTATTCGCACGAAGTAATGGCCGCTATCGACAGGCGATCTCAAGTTGATTCCGTATTTCTGGATTTCCGGAAAGCTTTTGACACCGTTCCTCACAAGCGACTTCTAATCAAGCTGCGGGCCTATGGGGTATCGTCTCAGTTGTGCGACTGGATTCGTGATTTCCTGTCAGGAAGGTCGCATTTCGTAGTAATAGACGGCAAATCATCGAGTAAAACTGAAGTGATATCAGGTGTTCCCCAGGGAAGCGTCCTGGGACCTCTGCCGTTCCTGATCTATATAAATGACCTGGGTGACAATCTGAGCAGTTCTCTTAGGTTGTTCGCAGATGATGCTGTAATTTACCGTCCAGTAAGGTCATCCGAAGACCAGTATCAGTTGCAAAGCGATTTAGAAAAGATTGCTGTATGGTGTGACAGGTGGCAGTTGACGCTAAATAACGAAAAGTGTGAGGTGATCCACATGAGTTCCAAAAGAAATCCGTTGGAATTCGATTACTCGATAAATAATACAATTCTCAAGGCTGTCAGATCAACTAAGTACTTGGGTGTAAAAATTACGAACAACTTCAGTTGGAAAGACCACATAGATAATACTGTGGGGAAGGCGAGCCAAAGGTTGCGTTTCATTGGCACGACACTTAGAAGATGCAACAAGTACACTAAAGAGACAGCTTACACTACACTCGTTCGTCCTCTGTTAGAATATTGCTGCGCGGTGTGGGATCCTTACCAGGTGGGATTGACGGAGGACAGCGAAAGGGTGCAAAAAAGGCAGCTCGTTTTGTATTATCACGTAGTAGGGGAGAGAGTGTGGCAGATATGATACGCGAATTGGGATGGAAGTCATTACAGCAAAGACGTTTTTCGTCGCGGCGAAATCTATTTACGAAATTTCAGTCACCAACTTTCACTTCCGAATGCAAAAATATTTTGTTGAGCCCAACTTACATCGGTAGGAATGATCATCAAAATAAAATAAGAGAAATCAGAGCTCGAACAGAAAGGTTTAGGTGTTCGTTTTTCCCGCGCGCTGTTCGGGAGTGGAATGGTAAAGAGATAGTATGATTGTGGTTTTTTGTGCCGGCCGCGGTGGTCTAGTGGTTCTGGCGCTGCAGTCCGGAACCGCGGGACTGCTACGGTCGCAGGTTCGAATCCTGCCTCGGGCATGGGTGTGTGTGGTGTCCTTAGGTTAGTTAGGTTTAAGTAGTTCTAAGTTCTAGGGGACTTATGACCTAAGATGTTGAGTCCCATAGTGCTCAGAGCCATTTCATGATTGTGGTTCGACGAACCCTCTGCCAAGCACTTAAATGTGAATTGCAGAGTAGTCATGTAGATGTAGAAGTGTAGACTACAGTAGTTTTCCTAGTAGATATGGTCAGTAAGGTCATACCTGCGATACCTGTGTTTTAGGCGTGTTGCATACCTACTAGGCATTCCCTCATACCGATCGTGTTCTTTACATATATCACCAGTGTCTTACCAAATTGCCAACGGTGGTGCCGCAGTGGTAACACCGGTTCCCGTCAGATCACCGCATTCAAGCGCTGTCAGGCTTGGCTAGCAATTGAACGGGTGACCGTCCAGGCTGGTGAGCGCTGTTGGAAAGCGCGGTGCACTCAGCCCTTGTGGGACCAACTAATGAGCTACTTGATTGAGAAGAAGCGGCTCCCGTCACTAAAACTGACAACGGCAGGGAGAGCCGTGTGCTGACTACATGCCCCTCTTTCTCTGAATCCAGTGAAGTCGGCAGTCGGTCAGTCGGTCAGTACTGTTGGGCCTTCTGAGGCCTGTTCGGACGGAGAGGAGAAAGTTGGTGATTGAAGTTTCGTGAGAAGATTCCGCCGCAACGAAGAATGCCTTTGTTTTAACAGTGTCAACCCCAAATCCTGTATCTTGTCAGTGACGCTCTCTCCCCTATAATCTGGATTCCCATAGAAACCGGGAGTGGTGAATCATCTAGAAACTGAGTGAAGGATGTATAAAGGACCAGGTAACCTATGGAGCAATTTTCTCCCCCATTTAGCCTCCTGTGTGTTGCTTAAAAGTAGACAGTATTTATAGCAACATTTAAACGGTCAGTGTTTAATTCAGGGTTTTTCGAAAATTGTTTATTTGTAGCGTGAAATAGAGGAATGTTGTAGTAAAAGGAAAGACAATACAGATTTATCACAAAGCGCTAGAAAACGCAGTTTCCTCAACAAAAATGTAAAATAAAATAAAACTCGAAACAGAAATATATCAAGCATCGCTTCAATACGTCGTCGAGCTTATAATACTCGTTTCAGTTATTCGTAAACAACTTTCGCATGTATCAATAAAACAGGAAACTCTTGCCTTTGATCATGATGAACAACGTGCTATTGAGTAAAAAACATCAACAATAATTATATAGACTTTTTTATGTTTATATACTAAAATCAGTTGCTTTGGTTACATAAAAACGCAGAAGTTACACTATCAACAAATTTTTATTACTTATGAAATGCGATTTATATTCTGTAAGGATATTAAAAAACATAATGGAGTAAAACTGAATGATGTGCGATCTAATTATGTATAAAATAAACAAAAAAGAGAGAGAGAGAAATCATCGTCTCCCAGTTCCTCTCCTACACATTCATTTATGTTTCTTTCCCTAGCAGTGTTATCAATATTACCGGTAATACTACCATTTACAACGTCATTTAGGTGAATAGTGAAGCAAAACTAATGAACCGTAGTTCTGGTAGAACGCAACTCTACTTGAAATGCTTTATCTTCCACTTTTCAGGCAACTAATTTTCAGAAAGTACAGATCCAGATTCAATCATCCAGTAAAGTCACTCGTTGCACTTGTCTAATTGCAATAAAAGTAGTCACACTGGGTTTTCCAAATTTCTCGGAGGCAAATCACATTGAATGACTTGAGGTTCAAATTTGGATACTGCACAAGAATGTCAGTCGTCCAAGTAACTGGTACTTCGCTCATTTCGGGAGAAGACGAACGACAATACGAGGAGTTGACGGAGGAAGGGGGTAAGTCATGAAAGGCTACTTTGACAGCAGAAGCAAAAACCGGTTTTGACACTACAAAATACAAAGTTGTATTTATAAAATAGTTACAGAAAGACCAAATTAACTTTACAGGTATATTTACAGCTATCTGTCACCTCTGTATAAGAAATATGATTATGGTGTAGACAGAGTGCAGTAAAATCCATGATATTTGATGTCATTGGAGTCCAACATCGCCAGGAGATCTTTCTTTATAGCATCACTAATGATGGACCTTCGTCCAACTGATGGTAGAAAACGAAGTGCCCATATGTTCTTGACAGATTTACCCTTTTTCAAAATGTTGTGCTCACTTTATGGTTCCATTCCAATGAACGAATCATTTATTTCTATGATGGGCACTTAATCCCTCACAGTTCTAACCCAAGAAGCGGAACTGATGTTCACTGATGCTGTATGCAGTATTGTATCGCATACCGAGGTGAAATGTAAAAATCTTCCTCCGCCATCTTACCAATACTGAATGGTTGTACATTTCTCTAATATTATCAGCTATTTCGTTAGCAATCAATGATTGTGACATCATCTTTCTCTTCTCTACTATGCCGAATTTTCGGTCACCAGCCGTGTACGAATGCTCCGACACTAGAAATTTCAGAATGACATTACCAACTATACTGTTTACCACTGAGTAGATTAAAGCCATTAAAACCACCCGATTTTCATTCTGGACCCCACAGTTGTCACATCAGACAGTCAGAGTCAATGACAGATATCTGTTTTCTGCTCAAAGCATAAAATTTTGAAATTTGTGGTACGGTCTTATGGGACCACACTGCTGAGGTCATCGGTCCCTAAGCTTACGCAGTACTTAATCTACACTCCTGGAAATGGAAAAAAGAACACATTGACACCGGTGTGTCAGACCCACCATACTTGCTCCGGACACTGCGAGAGGGCTGTACAAGCAATGATAACACGCACGGCACAGCGGACACACCAGGAACCGCGGTGTTGGCCGTCGAATGGCGCTAGCTGCGCAGCATTTGTGCACCGCCGCCGTCAGTGTCAGCCAGTTTGCCGTGGCATACGGAGCTCCATCGCAGTCTTTAACACTGGTAGCATGCCGCGATAGCGTGGACGTGAACCGTATGTGCAGTTGACGGACTTTGAGCGAGGGCGTATAGTGGGCATGCGGGAGGCCGGGTGGACGTACCGCCGAATTGCTCAACACGTGGGGCGTGAGGTCTCCACAGTACATCGATGTTGTCGCCAGTGGTCGGCGGAAGGTGCACGTGCCCGTCGACCTGGGACCGGACCGCAGCGACGCACGGATGCACGCCAAGACCGTAGGATCCTACGCAGTGCCGTAGGGGACCGCACCGCCACTTCCCAGCAAATTAGGGACACTGTTGCTCCTGGGGTATCGGCGAGGACCATTCGCAACCGTCTCCATGAAGCTGGGCTACGGTCCCGCACACCGTTAGGCCGTCTTCCGCTCACGCCCCAACATCGTGCAGCCCGCCTCCAGTGGTGTCGCGACAGGCGTGAATGGAGGGACGAATGGAGACGTGTCGTCTTCAGCGATGAGAGTCGCTTCTGCCTTGGTGCCAATGATGGTCGTATGCGTGTTTGGCGCCGTGCAGGTGAGCGCCACAATCAGGACTGCATACGACCGAGGCACACAGGGCCAACACCCGGCATCATGGTGTGGGGAGCGATCTCCTACACTGGCCGTACACCACTGGTGATCGTCGAGGGGACACTGAATAGTGCACGGTACGTCCAAACCGTCATCGAACCCATCGTTCTACCATTCCTAGACCGGCAAGGGAACTTGTTGTTCCAACAGGACAATGCACGTCCGCATGTATCCCGTGCCACCCAACGTGCTCTAGAAGGTGTAAGTCAACTACCCTGGCCAGCAAGATCTCCGGATCTGTCCCCCATTGAGCATGTTTGGGACTGGATGAAGCGTCGTCTCACGCGGTCTGCACGTCCAGCACGAACGCTGTTCCATCTGAGGCGCCAGGTGGAAATGGCATGGCAAGCCGTTCCACAGGACTACATCCAGCATCTCTACGATCGTCTCCATGGGAGAATAGCAGCCTGCATTGCTGCGAAAGGTGGATATACACTGTACTTGTGCCGACATTGTGCATGGTCTGTTGCCTGTGTCTATGTGCCTGTGGTTCTGTCAGTGTGATCATGTGATGTATCTGACCCCAGGAATGTGTCAATAAAGTTTCCCCTTCCTGGGACAAAGAATTCACGGTGTTCTTATTTCAATTTCCAAGAGTGTAGTTTGGTCGTTTTTTCCGCGCACTGTTCGAGATTGGAATAATAGAGAATTATTGTGAAGGTGGTTCGATGAACCCTCTACCAGGCACCTAAGTGTGATTTGCAGAGTAACTATGTAGGTGTGGATGCAGATGAGTCGAAAACTCAGTAATAAGCGGTTGGCCACTGTGGTGTGCGTACTGTAAGACCTTCGGTACACACACCATCACATTATTTGACTTGTCGCTCTAACTAAGTAGGCAAGTGTCAGCAATATGTCTCGTGGTCTTATCGTGGCGTGTTTATCTTCTGCCGTTAGATCAGACGATAGAAATGACACTTGTAAGCTTAGAGTAGCAGATTGATGGTGACCGACTTTAAACAGAACTTGATTAATTTTCACACACATTTATTAAAATAATAAAAACATAGATATTACGTAACTTGATTCTGGATGCTGTTTACAATTGACAATCTGAAGTTCCTTTGGTCTTGGTACATTAATCTTATTCTCACATATCTCTGATACTTGACAAAGTGTCTATTCATTTCTCTTCATGGCTATGTACAGGAATATGATAATCTTATTAGGCGCAGACTGAAACTTGACTACAGACAAACGCAGACTAATGCAGACTGACTAATCGGACGTCTGTACACTCGATATAATACCTCGAGCATTCAGGTATCACTGCGCGATTGTGATCCGTGAGGAGAAAAGGTTCTACGTTAGCAGCACTCTCATTGGCTGCGTGACATATTAATACGCGAGTCGGCGGAAGCAGAATTTGGTCCGTCTCTAAGACAGCGCCATCTCGTAGTGCGGAGACGGACGAGCGCTGCGTCTGCGCTGTTGTGCTTAGCGGAGCGCGCTCTAGTGGGAAAGTTGTGTACGCGCTGACTGCGCGGAACTACGTACACAACAGCCACAGAGTAAAAGCTGGTAACTCGGTGGCTTGTTGACTTACACCAATATCGATGCTAGCTCACGTGATGGTACTAAAATGCCTTCTTGCGTCGTTCACAACTTTGACATTTTGCAACTTTTATGCCACTGGCGACATGTCTTACTACCTTTCGGATAAAAAAATGTGAAAAATGATTTGTTTGGAGTTACCATCTTTCCCACGCCAGTGCCTCAATTTGTGAACCTTTAAAAATGTTGTGTGTGACAGGGACAATCCGAGAGGTGCATTCGTAGCGGAGGATGGGTGGAGAGCGAAGTCCGAGAGCGAGCAAGAGCGCGAGGCGCCAGGGCCGCCCACAATATCGGGCAGGCGGCTGCAGCGGCCCACGGCACGCATTCCCGGCATTCCTGAGCGCGGCCCCGCCAGGGTCGCGCCGCAGCAGCAGTCGCAGCCGCAAGGTCGCCGCGGAAGGAAGCTTCTCCCTCGCCCGCAGTCCTCTCCCTCCGTCTACGAGTTTTCTCTGTGACGGACAAGAGGGAAAACAGCAAAAATCCTCTCCTCGGTAGGAGTCGTCGTTTCGTGGCCAACTTGCGATAGCTACGTGATATACTGTTCAGACAGAAATTTACCCAACAATGGTTTAGGATCAGGATCAGCAACTCAATATAACTGTACTTTGTAAATTGAGGTTTCCTTCAGAGTTGCAAATAATAATTTTGTTTGCGACTGATTTCGAAATTTTCGTCCATTCTCAAGTCATTACCTCTATTAGAAGATACAACGTTATTAACAAAATGTGAAATACAACATTTTTAAACATTTTTTTGTGCGTAGATTACAGCAGTGTAATAAACCTTTTGTGATATACCAGCATTTGCAATGTTTCACTGTACACAACACGTTTGTTTTAGGTGAGATCAATATAATAAAAGTTACATCACTGCATTACGACTGTGCGTCCATATGCTCTGTTTCTCAGAGATCATAATGTTACAACTAAATACATAGAAGATGTATTGGTAAAGGTCTCAGACGTTATCGCACTGTTGTATAGCTGATGAACGAATAGTCCGAATTCAAATAGCTTTTTTCTATTTTTGCCAGTCGCAGCCGCAAGGTCGCCGCGGAAGGAAGCTTCACCCACACCCGCAGTCCTCTCCCTCCGTCTACGAATTTTCTCTGTGACAGACAAGAGGGAAAACAGCGAAATTCCTCTCCTCGGTAGGAGTCGCCGTTTCGTGGCCAACTTGCGATAGCTACATGTTATACTGTTCAGACAGAAATTTAAATTTAAGGAAACTAAAACAAATTCAGATTCCAACTTAGGTTTCTGCAATTCCAACATTGGTTTGGCATCAGGATCAGCAACTCAATATAACTGTACTCTATAAGTTAAGGTTTCCCTCAGAGTTCCAAATAATACTTTTATTAGCGGCTGGTTTCGAAATTTTCGTCCATTCTCAAACCATTACCTCTATTAGAAGATATAACGTTATTAACAACATGTGAAATACAACATTTTGAAACATTTTTTGTGCATAGATTACAGCAGTGCAATAAACCTTTTATGATATAGCAGCATTTGCAATGTTTCACAGTACAGTACACGTTTGTTTTTAGGGGAGATCAATATAATAAAAGTTTGTTTTTAGGTGAGATCAATATAATAAAAGTTACATCACTGCATTACGACTGTGTGTCCATATGCTCTGTTTCTCAGAGATCATAATGTTACAACTAAATGCATAGAAGCCGTATTGGTAAAGGTTTCAGACGTTATCGGACTGTTTTATAGCTAATGAACAAATAGTCCGAATTCAAATAGTTTTTTTGGCTCTTTTTAAAAATGATCCACGATTCAGTATGATATATCAGTAATTCATAAAATAGTGCGATAATGTTTGAGACCTGTACCAATGCAGCGTCTATGTATTTAGCTGTAATATTATGATCTCTGAGGCACAGACCATATGGACACGCAACCGTAATGCAGTCATGTAACTTTTATTATACTGATCTGATGTAAAAACAAATATACTATGGAGAGTGGAACATTACAAATGCAGGTATGTCACAAAAGATTTATTGTATTGCTGTCGGCCGGCCAGAGTGGCCGAGGGGTTCTTGGCGCTACAGTCTGGAATCGCGCGACCGTTACGGTCGCAGGTTCGAATCCTGCCTCGGGCATGGATGTGTGTGATGTCCTTTGGTTAGTTAGGTTTAAGTAGTTCTAAGTTCTAGGGGACTGTTGACCTCAGATGTTAAGTGCCATGGTGCTCAGAGCCATTTGAACCATTTTTCACTGTACATAACATTTTTGCTTTTAAGTGAGATCAATATAATAAAAGTTACATCACTGCATTACGACGTGGCTGTTTCTCAGAGATCATAATGTTACAACTTAGTACATAGAAGCTGTATTGGTAAAAGTCTTAGACGTTATCAAATGGTTCAAATGGCTCTGTGCACTATGTGACTTAACTTCTGAGGTCATCAGTCCCCTAGAACTTAGAACTACGTAAACCTAACTAACCTAAGAACATCACACACATCCATGCCCGAGGCAGGATTCGAACCTGCAACCGTAGCGGTCGCGCGGTTCCAGACTGTAGCGCCTAGAACCGCTCGGCCACCCCGTCAGACGTTATCGCACTGTTTTATGGCTGATGAAGGAGTAGTCCGAATTCAAATAGTTTTTTCTTGGCTCTTTGTAAAAATGATGCATGGTTCATTATGACATGTCAGTAATTTATAAAACAGTGCGATAATGTCTGAGACCTGTACCAATGCAAAGTCTATGTATTTAGCTGTAATATTATGATCTCTGAGGAACAGAACACATGGACACGCAACCGTAATACAATCATGTAACTTTTATTATACTGATCTGATGTAAAACCAAATATATTATGTACAGTGAAACATTAAAAATGCAGGTGTCACAAAATTATTGCACTGCTGTAATACGTCCACACAAAATATTTGAAAATGTTGCATTTCATATTTTGTTAATAATATTGTATGTTTACTATAAGTAAAGGTTTGAGAATGAACGAAAAATTCGAAACTAGCCACCAATAAAAATATTATTTGTGATGGAAACATTAGTTTATAAATTACAAATTTTGATTTTTTGTTCTAAGAACAACACAAAGGTTTGTTGTAAAAGATCATATCTCTCAATCTGAAATCAAAGGGTATCAATATGAAAGAGCCATATATTAAGTCATCACTCGCAGTCCAGTAATAACTTGTGGTGTCCCCCCTAATTCCAACGCAATTTCTTTGCTTTTTCTTGTAAATATTAATGATTTTCATTGAACACGTTGTCAAATGGTAACTTCGCAGATAATACTGATATTGAGACGAATAGCAAGTGGAGTAGAGGTAGGTCCGCAAATGAAATGTTCATGGATGTTAATAAACAAAATGTAGCAAATTAATTGTGCTTGAACCGTAAAAAGAATCCTTATACACAGATCTGAATCTGTAAGACGTCCCACCCAGCAAATAATAAAACATGATGAAGCGCGGGTACTAGGGATTTACACCGTTAAATTTTTGGAACTATTATTTTACAAAAGGTTCTTTTAGGAAGAATTTACTTATGAATAGCCTAGAGGAACAATTATTTGAATTCGATAGATCAGTGAAGTAAAAGACATAAAAGTAAATAATAGCTAGAAAATTGTTCTTAGTTCCATTCGATAACGTCATACGGTGTGATATTTTGGCGTAACCTCTCCGGTCACGTCAAAGGTTTAGAAGACAGACATCCTTTAAAAGGCATTATTTGTAGTGTTCTTCTACTAAAGCCTCACAAAATCCTGTTCAAATAATCGGGTAAACTAACTGCTGCTCCACGGTCTACTTCTGCCTTAATGGAGATCGTTGAGACGTATGTATGCCTTAATCCTACCACCAAATCAGTTCACAATATCAGTGGTAGGAAAAAGAACGAATTAATGATTCTTAAAGACACTTACTTTGGTTGAAAATGTTTCCATTCAAAAGGAATCCATATTTTCAAGAACGTTTCAACATCTGCAAAAAGTTCAGCTGCAAACAAAGTACAGTTTAATAGAAGCCTGAAGGACTTACTGGACAATTCCTAAGACTCCATCGATGCGTTTCTGAATAGAACCAGTTGATATATTCATTAGTATATATATATATATATATAAGTATATTAGTATGCTCACGCAAACCACAGGACCATGGCACTCCTGCTCTTGCTCTTTCCTTGTTGTTGCCTATGTTGCGCATGGACTACTCAGTTTGTATATTTTGCTTATTTTTTCATAGTTCCACACAACTTCTTCCTGTTTTCTCGATTGATCTGTGCTTAGTTTTTCAAGGCCTATCCACTGTGCCAACTTATAACTAAATCTGAGGGGGGTGCGATAACTGCAGTTATAAAAATCGAAGGACATGAAGGGGAAATAACAGTTCCCTTGTAAGAACTCTGATGGAATCAGCCCCGAGCAAAGAATGGAAGGCTCAAAGGTGGAAGGAACATATAGAAGGGCTAGCAAGGCAAACGAACTTAACACAATAATACCAAAATGGACAAAAGTAGTTGAGATGGGAGATATGATACTGCCAGAAGAATTTGATAGACCTATGTCGAAACAAGGCATCTGGAGCAGACGACATTAACAGCAATATTGAAATCCTTGGGAGAGCTAGCTATGACGTAACTACTGAACCTATTATGCATTATATATGAAACAGATGTAGCACCCTCAAATTTCAAGGAGAATCTAGTAATTCCATTTGTTAAGAAGACTGCTGCTGACAGATGTAAATATTACCGAAACATCAGTTTCATAATCGACATTTAAATAACTTTAACACTAAATGATTACCGAAGAATGGAAACAAAACTGTTGAATGGGGACGTCGAGGAAAATCAGTCCGGAATCCGATGACGTGGAGGTGCACACGATGCAACGCTAATCTTAAATATTATCATAGAAGATAAAATTAAGAATGGCAATCTTACGTTTATGGTATTTTCAGATTTTGAGAAAGTATTTTTATCATTTAGACTGAAATATACTCTTTGAAATTCTGAAGGTAGCGGGGACTAAACACCGGTAGCGATAGTTTATCTACGTATCGTACAGAAACCAGACTGCAGTTATAAAAATCGAAGGACATGAAGGGGAAATAACAGTTCAGAAGGAAGTGAGACAGATTGGTAGCCTCACCCCAACGTTATTTAGTCCACACATTGAGAAAATTGTGAAGGAAACCAAGAGTGAATTTGGAAAAGGAACTAAAGTTCAGGAGGAAGAAATTAAAATTTTGAGGTTTGCTGATGACGTTGTAAGTCTTTCAGTGACGGGAAATGCCGTGGAAGAGTAGCTGAACGGAATGAATAGTATTTTTAGAATAGGTTATTAAATGAACGTCAACAAAGGTAAAAAATGGTTCAAATGGCTCTGAGCACTATGGGACTTAACTTCTGAGGTCACCAGTCCCCTAGAGCTTAGAACTACTTAAACCTAACTAACCTAAGGACAGCACACACATCCATGCCCGAGGCAGGATTTGAACCTGCGACCGCAGCGGTCGCGCGGTTCCACACTGTAGCGCCTAGAACCGCTCGGCCACTCCGGCCGGCATCAAAGGTAAAACAAGGCTAAAGGAATCTAGTTGAACTAAATCAGAGAGGGAACTTGATTAGGAAATGAGACACAAAAGCAGTAGATGAGTTTTGTTAGTTGGCCAGCAAATTAAATGACGATGACCGAAGAATAGAGGATATAAAATGCGGACTGGCAACAGCAATAAATGAATTTCTGAACTAGTGGAAAAACTGTCCCGCATTTGCAGATGATTTTGCTATATTTTATGAAAATGTGACATCTGCTGTAACACACATTAATCTTTCAGAACAGAGCTTTCAACTTTTTATGATCAGGGACCACTTTGCTTTCTTTGTTGTTATCAGGGACCACAAAGTTCGAGAAATATAAACTAAGTCAATACAAAAAAATTATATAAAAAATTTTAATATATTTGTTAAACTCAGAAATAAAGAAGATTAACAGTACTATAGTAATAGGAAACACAACATTTTAGTAGAAAATTAAATTTGGTTTGCATCAGTGTGAGTTTTTAGCTTGCATCTTTCGTACAAGTTCAGTAGCCCCGGCGGTAATATTATTGCTCAAAACTACAGGCATATCATCATTTATTTCCAGCCGATTTCTGGACTTGTTTCTAATTACCAGCAAAGCTGAAAACCACTATTCGCATAAATAAGTTGTGGAGAAAACCATAAGATAGCGCAAGGCGTCTTCTCGATATTTAGCGTATGAAATTGCTTATCGATACCAAAACTGCTCAATAGAATTAGATTTAAATGCGTCCATACCCTTTTTTTTTAATAATTTTGGAATTCAGTGAGCTCTTCCTGGATTTCTTCTACAGCTTTTCCAGCATTATTGCCGAAAGGGTTGCGAATCAGTTTCTGATTAACATTAGCTTGTGTTTTGTTATACTCTCAAAAGTAATGACTGAGTTCATTAGACAGCATTTGGAGACGGCTGTTGATGTTTGCTTGTTTGTTTGCCCTAATTGTGTCATACTTTTAATCTTCGTGTGCTTTTAATGTCGCGAACACCGAATTACTGTTTTCGCCCATTTTACATATCCGTAATTGAAGTTTGCAAATAAAAGCACGAAGTTTATTTTCAGAGATAAATATATTTGCAACACCTTCTAAATGTCTGTCTGTGGAACCTTGAAACTGCAAGTTGAATTTATTCAAGTGTGTGAAAATATTACCAAGGTGAGCAAAAGGTGTCTGAGATGTCAGATCAGAAGACTGCTCCAGTAAGGCTTTCATTTTCTTCTGACGTAGATACAACTCAGCTTCTCATCTGAGATTGCGTAATTTTTCCAGCATGTTGCCTTTCGACAGTCAACGAACTTCTTTGTGAAAGAGAAGGATCTCATGGTCGGAGTGCATTTCAGTGTACAGTTTTTTTTTTAAAGCCACTGTTTTTGGTAACGTTTACCACATTTGTAGCCAATTGCATCGTATTATTAAGGCATTTAGGAACAGTCTTGCAAGCTAACGCTTGGCGATATATAACACAATGCATTGTTGACAATGAAGGATTCATCTGTTTTATGAACGTCACTAGATCGGAGGGTGATACTAACATACAGATAGCTGAAGTACCATCCGTATAGAAACCGACGAGCTTTTCCCACATAACGTTATGTTTCTGAAAATAATGTGTTATTATTTTCATGATGTCCATTTCTTTTGATGTCGTTACCAGGTCCAGCGGAATCAATAATTCTTCTTTGAGTGTGGTGTCGTCGTCTAACACGAGTAACTGACAACAATCAGAAATGTCAGTCATCAGACTGCAAAGCAAAGTATGACTAGTTTTAGCTCCTCGATATCATTTGACATTAGTTCAATTCGAACTTTTACCGTGCTGTTCATTACAGTTTTTTTCTTGTAATCCTTAAGATTAATTTACAGCTTTGATCAAACAGGATTGTTGAGTGCTCTTCCTATTGTGTAAGGCTTTTATGATTGCTCTATCAATTCCGCTATCTCAAACAACGACGAAATGTACCTAACTGTCGTGAACTTTTTTTGTAATACACACATAAATCGCTATACTCGTACCTATATCCTCTTTTGTGTTGCCCACTTTTGTTGAAAAGAGCAACATAGAGAACTGTGCGTATGCCTGTTTCACACAAATTATAAATGGAAAGAGTGTAGAAGACTAGCTGTTAGTGGAACTACTGATACCGTCGAACCACTAAACAGCCAAATACTGCCTAGCAAGACAAATGAAAGTGTAGTACGGTTGACTGACTGGCTAGTGCCATGCTCTGATGTCGATCTATACCCTCGCCCGGGGACCCGCGCTCGACGCTACAGACCGGGCGCGCCACGCTGCACCACCCGCTCGACAACGAATTAATAGCTAGAAACAAATAAAAGTTTGAAATTTCAATTCCATCGCGAACTATTTTTTAGCGCTTTCCAACCACTCTTGGCCTGCGGACCTCTGGTTGCGAATCAAAATTTCAGAAGAAATACACTACTGGCAGCAGCAGAGGCACTGCTCTTCAGCCGAGAGACATTAAGTACACTGCTGGCCATCAAAATTGCTACACCAAGAAGAAATGCAGATGATAAACGGGTATTCATTGGACAAACATATAATACTAGAACTGACACGTGATCACATTTTCACGCAATTTGGGTGCATAGATCCAGAGAAATCAGTACCCAGAACAAACACCTCTGGCCGTAATAACGGCCTTGATACGCCTGGGCATTGAGTGAAACAGAGCTTGGATGGCATGTACAGGTACAGCTGCCCATGCAGCTTCAAGACGATACCACAGCTCATCAAGAGTAGTGACTGGCGTATTGTGACGAGCCAGTTGCTCGGCCACCATCGACCAGACGTTTTTAATTGGTGACAGATCTGGAGAATGTGCTGGCCAGCGCAGCAGTCGAACATTTTCTGTATCCAGAAAGGCCCGTACAGGACCTGCATCATGCGGTCGTGCATTGTCCTGCTGAAATGTAGGGTTTCGTAGGGATCGAATGAAGGGTAGAGCCACGGGTCGTAACACATCTGAAATGTAACGTCCACTGTTCAAAGTGCCGTCAGATGACCGAGACGTGTTACCAGTGGCACCCTATAACATCACGCCGGGTGATACGCCAGTATGGCGAAGACGAATACACGCTTCCAATTTGCGTTCACCACGATGTCGCCAAACACGGATGCGACCATCATGATGCTGTAAACAGAACCTGCATTTATCCGAAAAAAGAACGTTTTGCCATTCGTGCACCCAGGTTCGTCGTTGAGTACACCATCGCAGGCGCTCCTGTCTGTGATGCAGCGTCAAGGGTAACCGCACCCATGGTCTCCGAGCTGATAGTCCATGCTGCTGCAAACGTCGTCGAACTGTTCGTGCAGATGGTTGTTGTCTTGCAAACGTCCCCATCTCTTGACTCAGGGATCGAGACGTGGCTGCACGATCGGTTACAGGCATGCGGATAAGATGCCTGTCTTCTCGACTGACAGTGATACGAGGTCGTTGGGATCCAGCACGGCGTTCCGTATTACCCTCCTGAACCCATAGATTCCATATTCTGCTAACAGTCATTGGATCTCGACCAACGCGAGCAGAAATGTCGCGATACGATAAACCGCAATCGCGATAGGCTACAATCCGACCTTTATCAAAGTCGGAAACGTGATGGTACGCATTTCTCCTTCTTACACGAGGCCTCACAACGTTTCACCAGGCAATGCCGGTCAACTGCTGTTTGTGTATGAGAAATCGGATGGAAACTTTCCTCATGTCAGCACGTTGTAGGTGTCGCCACCGGCGCCAACCTTGTGTGAATGCTCTGAACAGCTAATCATTTGCATATCACAGCATCTTCTTCCTGTCGGTTAAATTTCGCGTCTGTAGAACGTCATCTTCGTGGTGTAGCAATTTTAATGGCCAGTAGTGTAGTAAGACCGACTTAAGAGTATCTGTAGTTAAAAGTAAATTATTAACAAATATTAAATATGCACCGATATTTATGCAGACAGATACTGGACAAAAAGAGGACGTTAAAAAGTTTTTATACCTTGGGGAACTAATCAAGAAAATACTTTAGAAAACAGCTGCTGTAGAAAAAAGACACATAAAGTGGGAAGGATATATGGGGTAACTGTAGACCTATAAGACAAAAAATGCGTTTCTAAGAATGGAAAAATTATGACATTACTATACAATAGTGAAGCCAGAATGCCTACCGGCAGGCGAATGCTTAGCATTAAGCTACAATTTAGATAAAATAGAAATACTAGAAAGGTGAATCACAAAGAAAATAACAGGCCAACGGAACACTATGGAAGATTGGAAATCGCGAATTAATGGTAAAAAATAGAGAAATATAGCAAACTGCTCAGAAGTAATGAGAAAAAGAAGAATGGCTATTTTGGACCTAATGCAAGACAGTAGACTAACCAAAAGAGTCTTCAGATATTTGTGGGTCACAAAGTGAACAACAAACTGGATCCACAAAGTAAAAAAAGATTTAGAAAAAATAATATAAAAGTTAAGGAACAACTGACAGAGAAATGTTTAGGCGAAAAGCATTGAATATGGAAGGATTTCATAGTAGGAGAGAGAAAAAACTGGTCTCAAGTGGTAAGAAGACAGGAAGAGTACTGGAAGAAAAGAAAGGAACACCGAATAATTATCTGAAATGGGCACTTGGTCCTTAGTTGGAGCATTCGAGAAGAAAAAAAGAATTTCTCAAAAAGAGAAATGTTTGAAACTTGTACATTAATTTAATTGTTATTAAACCCTTTCTGAAGGTATTTGTGTCTAGCCCTGTACGAAAGTGAAAGGAATTCATACAAGAATAAAATAGAAGCTTTTAAATTTGGTCCTACAGACGAATGCTGAAGATTAAACGGGTAGTTCTGGTAGGAGATTCTTTACTTTTGTTAGGTTTAGGACTGTACGTTTAACGGTTGGAAATTAGATGTACTGCCTGTTGCTGTTTCCCTTTCAGCAGATAAAAACAGTTTCACTTACTAATCTTCTGTTCGCAAGATCAGGAGGCAACAGACTTCATCACTTACATGAATGCGAGGTAGTAGTGTCAGAATGAATGGAAAATAGCCAACACACAATTCTGGCCATCAACACACAATTCTGCTGTAGGAGAAGATAAATATCCTTGAAAACTAATGAAAATCGGATGAGAAAGAAAGTTATCACCTCCAGCCCCTACAGATAATGTGATACAGGAAAAACTGAGACGAATTTTTGGAACTGAATTTCTTGGAAGAAAGTGGTTAGCCATGAGAAGTCACGTAACACGAATAATAGACAGGGGCATCATGACAAAGCTTACCGCCTTAGCATCGATGGAATCGTAATACCGCTTGCTCAAGGTCCAGATAGCGTATTTGCATCTTAATCACGGTCAAAATTGCCATGAGCGTCTTATCACGAAACATCTTAACTAAAGCTGATTAAATCCACATATTGTTACTTCCAAAGCGTTGGAAGCCAACACATGTAAAATAAGGTCCGAAAGTCCTGTCGATCCCGCCCTTTTTTGGTCATGATGTATATTTATACTCCATATGTCTTTTCTTTTTCTTTTTTTCAGACGACGGAAGCAAGTAGCTACAGTGTGGCAGAATGTGTTCTGACAAGTGCGCGGCCTCATGAACATGCACACACCGGGAAAACCATAAGAGATGTACAACGGAATTTTGCGGCTCTGTTCCATAAAGAAGCTCCACCAAAGCGAACGATACTGCGATGCTAACAGAAACTCTTCAGAATCGGATCCATTCTGGATGGAAAGAGGACAGGTCAACCATCAATACAACTACAAACAAGTTGCAATAGTGGAGAATTCTGTGACCAGATCTCCCATAAAATCATTGCGGAAAAGATCCGCTGAACTTTGAATTCCAAAAACGACTTTGCTGACACATGAAAAAAGATTTGGAACGAAAACATTTTACCCCAACATTTGTAAATGAGTTGAGTGATGAGGACATGCGGCGAAGACATGCAGCTTGCTTAAGATTACCCGATGTGTTTGTGATGCTTCCACACCAGAGCAAAGCTTTCTTCTCAAACGAATGTGCACTTTATCGATTTTATCGGAATAGGGATATTTTTCTGGAGCACGCAAAAACCTTATTATTACGAAGAGTCAGAGAATAATCTCTCACATGTTATGATCTGGGATTCATTGTCCAGTAGGCACCTCATAGGACTGTATCCCTTTTGACGGTTCTGTGAATCAACATTCTTATCTGCAAATGTTGCATGAATGGCTTGTTCCAGGACTCCAGAGACTGAACGTTCTTGGTGACAGCTGGCTTCAACATGATAGAGTTCCTGCCCACGACACTCTCCGTGCTCGAGAATTCTTGGATGAGATGTTATCCCAGATGTGGATAGGGAGAGGATCAGTTCATCTGCCAGCACCGATCGAGCGTCATCCCAGAAGTTCAGAACTGACATCATGCGACAGTTCCATGCGGGGAATAATTAAGTAGCATGTCGAGAAACAACGATACCAGACAGTTGACGAACCGAAGCAAGCTGTTAGGAAGGCATTCAAGGAAGTCACACTGCCTATGCTTTACACAGAGCCTGACGCTATATCATTTTGTGGCACGACATTGATGGTGCCCTGACTGATGTTCTGGATCACGAAACAAGCCGGAACGTAAAGTATCAACATTTACCACACATATGCTATAACATGTTCGAAATAAATAAATACACACCATGATCAAGAAATAGGGGAGTGATAGCACTTTCGGACCAGACTGTACAATAAAATGGTGGCATCTACGCACTACTACTAATAATGAAGTGAAGCCGACGAAGGACGGCAACAAAATGGGGTTAGGAGTGGGTCTCTCCATAGTTTTGCAACCTTGGGTGCAACACAGTAGTGCGTTTCCTCCGATAGGAAGAGGTCCCTAGAGCCAACGTGACTGCGGTTGGCAATGCAAATGGTTCCTGCTGCTTTCTACCGGAGAGATAGTTCGTACTCCTGGTGCTCAGGTGGTGACCTTGTGGTGACGCCAATTCTCTGAACGCGGGTGGGACTGGTGTCATTACGCGTCGGCATCGCTGATGCTTGAATGTGGAAGTAACAGCCCCGAACTTCTACAGATGTTAGCCATACTGTGAAGTTTCTGAATTAACCGATTACTGAACATGAAAATCGCTCCACCGCCACCATTCGATGGTCCTCTGCTCAGGTGAGCCACAGGTGGTTTTAGTTGCCCAAGAAAAATTGATTTTAATGCACAAACTGACTGAGTTATTTCATTGACTTTTTAATTAATTGACTTATAGGCGCGTTACTGCTATATGTGAACTCGTGATAGGCTAACCAACATGAATCTGCGATTGAAAATGTGATTTCAATTTAATTCAACTGTCTTTCATTTAAAGGGGACTGTACTGGACAGCTGTAGAGCCTTCTTCACGTTCTTTATACGTATCAGAAAAGTCTCCGGGTTACAACGTAACTAATAAAGACGTATTGAGTCGAGTACGGGAGAAAGGAAATATATGACACAACGTGACTGAAACAACGGATCGATCGATAGAACACACCCCGAGGCATCAAGAAACTGCCAGTTTGGCAATGCAAGTTTAAAGAGGGGGAGGGGGACTAGGGGGGAGGGGGCGGGAATTGTAGAAAGTTGTTGAGGGATATCGAGGTTTGACTACAGTAAGCAGGTTCCAGCTGATGTAGTCTGGAATGGTCTTCAGTGCGGACTAGTTTGATATGCCTCTCCACACTAGTCTATCCTGTGCAAGTCTGTCCGTCTTGACATAACTATTACAACCTGCTTGTACATCTACTTGAGACAGCTCTCTCACATCAAGCCTCGGTCACCTTCCACAATATCCCCCGCTCCCCCTCCTCCCCCTCCCCCTCCCCCCACCCCCCGCACAATTACCTACGTTACCAATTAAATATTCCATCGTGCCCCAGGACATGTCCTATTGATTTTTTTCATCTTTTAGTCAGGTTGTGCCATATACCTCGTATTTCAATCCTTTTCCATTCGATTCAGCAACTCTTCTCAAGTAATCCAATGTATCCATCTAATCTTCAGCACTGTTTCGTCGCTCCTTATTTCAAAAACTTATACTGTCTTCTTGTCTGTACAGTTTATCGCTCACGTTTCTCTTCCATAAAAGGCAACACTCCTGACACATAAGCTCAGAAAAGACTTCCTAACAATTAAATTTGTACGTAATGTTAACAAATTTCTATTTTCTAGAAAAGATTTTCTTGCTGTTGCCGTCTGCATTTTATATCGTCTCTGTTTCAGCCACCATCAGTTACTTTGCTGCCCAAATGGCAAAACTCGTCTACTACTCTGAATATCTCATTTCCTAGTCTAGCTTTTTTATCTTTTTCGACTACACACCATTACACATGTTCCACTTTCGTTGATGCTCACTTTATAGCCCCTTTGCAAGACAGTGTCCATTTTCCTCAATTGTTCTTCCAAGAACTTTGCTGTCTCTGTAGAATTGCAGTCACACTGGGAAGCCTTAAGACTTTTGTCTCTTCTCCCTGAACTTCAATACCCTGCCCATATTTTTGTTTGGTTCTCTTTACTGCTTACTCAACATACAGACTGAATACCGTGGAGCAGAGGTTACAAACCTGTCTCACTCTCTTCTAAACAGCTGTTGTTCTCTATATCCTTCGAGTCTTATAACTGCTGTCTGCCTTCTATTCAAATTCTAAATAACGTTTCACTCACTGCATTTTATCCCTGATACCTTCATAGTTTCCAACAGGTGCTCAAGTCGGTATTGTCAAATTTTTTCTCTATCTGCACAAACTCTAGAAATGTAGATTTTCCTTCATTCAATCTATCGTAGTGTCTAGTTTCTACATTTCTTCGGTATCTAAACTGATTTTCCACGAGTTCGGAGTCTACTAGCCCTTCCGGCCTTCTGTAAAAAATGTGTGTTAGTAGTTTTGAATCATGACTTATTAAACTGCTTGCTCGGTAATGGTCACACCTTTCAACACGTGACTGCTCTGGAATTAGGATTATTACACTCGTTTTTTTATTTTTTTATAGAGATGTTTGTTTTTTCTTCAAAGTTTTCTCTAAGTTTATTGCTTCATGTAAGAAATACTAAATGTTAACTATTACAAAATGGTCGTGAATGCGTATCTACCAAGAAATATATGAGGCTTGCGTATGGGTGTCGATAGAAATATTAAGATGAGATAACATTCTAAAACTGTCATTTTTATAGATGAATTTGAGAACATCTGATACACCAAGGATTAAATTTGAAAGGCAGTAAACAAAACCTGTTTTATTGCAAACGATTAATAGGTATCCACTCAGTATTAATTTTATTTTATTTTTTGATGAGTGAACAATAAGGATGTTTAATTGGTATATGGGAATTGTATTTTTAATAATATCAACATCAATACCGATGCCAGATTTTATTAGTCATCTGATATTACGTCCTCATAAGATAAATCCAGTGCACCAAGTGAGCTAGGAGTTAAGGCTACATACCAGTAATTTATCACTGAATATTAAAAACTCAAAATTTAAAAAAATCTCCACGACTGAGGAAATAACTAGAACAAATTGCCAAAGTAATTTAAATGTGTGGCTTCTGTTCTTTCCGACATGTCCTAAAGAAGAGACACCCTTCTTCATCACGTAGCCGTACATATTCATGATGGAATGAAATAAATTCTGACATCGCCCGCAATCGGACACTGAAATGAATTCAACGGCACACAAGTGAAAACTTGTGCAGGACCAGGACTCGAACCCGGATTTCCCACTTTACGCGAGCGATCGCCTTAACTGCTTCAGCTATCCGACCAAAATTCCCATATTGTCATGTACTACTTACGTTAGGCCCCCTCTGCACCATACTCATTGCTCGCCGCATCATGCTAGATTCCTGAAAGAGTTCAGGAGAGGGAGAGCATCAACAATGAAAAGATCTTACGGCCGTCGAGCTGTATATACTCACATGTGTAGTGTCGGTTATTTCGGACATGTCATAATAATTCTCATCACTGTGGAGAAACAGGATATGAATTGAAAAATTAACGCTTATTTAACTCTGAAGTGAACTATAGCACTTTTTTAGTCTATAAAATTTTACGACTGACCTTTCTAATGGGTTGATTGCGTTATTTTCATACCTTCTATTTATTCACCACTGATTAACATACTTATTAAAGTTGAACAAAATGTGTGTTAAAATGTAAATTTATTGAGCAGTTTGGTTAGAATACAACCCATATCCATTATTCTAATATAGAATACACGAATTTAGGGAACATTCCAAACCCAAACTGGCCATAACCCGACTTTTGCACCCACAAATTGAACCGCAGCGGTTCTCTTGTCCCTATTTGACATATTGTTGTGTCATGAAATACTGCAGTCAACCTTCTGTACAAGTTGTAAACAAACTTTCACTCTCTGTATTTTACCCTTGCTTCGTTCAGAGTTTCTGAGAGTGTGTTATAGTCCGCAATTTTAAAAGTTTACTCTAAATCTACAATTGCGGTTGGCCTTTCCTCAACCTATCTTCTAAGATAAGTAGCAGGGTTAGCATTTCCTCGCCTGTTCCAATATTTCTCAGGAACCCAAAGTAATCTTCCCTGAGGTCTGCCTCTGCCAGTTTTTCCATTCTTCTGTAAATAATTCGTGGCCGTATCATACAACCATGACTTATTAACCTGATGTTCGGTAGTATTCGCACCTGTCAGCAACTGTTTTCTTTGGAACTGGAGTTATTATATTCTTCCGGGTGTCTGAGGTTATTTCGCGTTTCTCACATACAAGGATTGGACTAAAATATGGAAACACAACGAGAAATGCATGAATGAATATAAATCCAGATTCCAACCAAGGCACAGGCTGTGCTTTTGTTCCTGACCATGAACGACACCTATGCAATGTACTCAACATGTTGCAAGTGTCAGTCATGATTAGAACAATGTTCTATGTAGTTGTGAGTGCAACATATCGGAGCTATGTTAATTCGAACGTGGACAAACGTTTGGTGCTTGGATGGTAGATGCTTTCGTAACCGAAGTAGTCAAAGTGTCTTCTGTTTCAAGAGGCACCGTATCGAAGATTTATACCGCATACAGGGAAAGCTGAAAAACATCATACGCTAAGTCACAACACGGACAAAATTGTGTGCTCAGTGATCACGACAGATGGTCATTGAAGAGGGTTGTGACAAGAAATAAGAGGATGGCAGCTACAAAAATCACTACAGAAATGAATGTCGCTATAGCGAACCCTGTCAGCAACAAAACAATACGAAGATAGCTCCATATGCGGCGAATTGCAGGCTGAGTTGGAATTCCTAAGCCACTCATCAGTGATGCAAATGGCCGTAACAGGCAAAGCCATAAAACCTGGAACGAGAGAGGTGGAGCAGTGGTTGTCACACTGGACTCGCATTCGGGAGGACGACGGTTCAAACCCTTGTCCGGTCATCCTGATTTAGGTTTTCCGTGATTTCCCTAAATCGCTTCGGGCAAATGCCGGGGTGGCCCTTTGAAAGGGAACGGCCGACTTCCTTCCCCGTCCTTCCCTAATCCATGGAACTGATGGTCTCGCTGTTTGATCCCCTCCCCCAAATCGACCAACCAATCATGAAACCTGGGAGATGGAGCAAAGGACTCTTGTTTCACGCAGTTTCCAATTTCTGGCCGAATTAACGTCCCAAGAGTGAAACATGGCGGGGGTTAAATAATTATATTGACAGCCATAGCGTGGTATTTCAAGGGCACGAAGCTTACTCTACAAGGTCGCATTACTGCGAAGGGTCATGCGACTATTGCTGATCTGGTCCATATCATGGCAAAATGTTTGTTCGCTAATGGTGATGCTGTGTTCCAAGATGGCAGGACCCTTTTTCACAGAGCTCGCATCATCCAGAACTGGTTTTGCGGGTACGAGTATGAACTGTCGCATCTATTCTTGCCAATACAGTCACTAGATCTCTCCAAAGTAGACCACAAAGACTCAGTAATACTGAGAAGGCTGCGTTTCGCTATCCACCTCCATGCCGTTACCTCAGCTTTCCATTATTTTTCGGGAAGAATGACAAAATTCCACTCAAAATCATATAGGGCCTGTATTTATACATTCTGAGACGACTGGAAACTATTCTGATTACCAGCAGTTGTCCTAAGCGTATTAGACACGATAATGTGCTTTGTTTTTCGTGTTTCCAAATTTTTGCCTACCCCTGTATCTTGAACACCAGGTGGAATAATTTTCTTTTGGCTGGCGCTCCTAAGGATCTCAATAAAACTCAGAGAATGTCTTCAACTCGAGGGTCACTGATTTGACTTCTGTTTTCTAACGCCCTGTAAAATTCTTCTTGTAGTATTATATCTTCCATCTTATCTTCATTTACTGCTTCTTCCCTACCTATAATATTACATAAAAGATTATTCCCCTTGTATAGCTCTTCTACATATTCCTTCCGCCTTTCAGCTGTCGCTTCTTTGCTTGCCATATGAACTCTTGATATTCATACAGGTGCATGACTTTCCTATAAGCTGCATCTATCTGTCTCCTAATTGTGCATGCTTTTACAGTCTGCTTTTAATCTTCTAGTCATTCCTGCATAGCCGCTTTGCACTTTCTGTCAGTCTCATTTTTTAGACGTCTGTATTCCCTTCCGCCTGTTTCATTTTCTGCATTTTTATATATTTTCTTAGCGTCAGTTAAGTTCAGTATATCCTGCGTTATCCACGGCTTTCTACTAGGCCTTGTCTTTTTACCTATTTGAATGGGGATATTGAGAAACCCCATACGTCCAAAAGACTAAATTTTTCAGAAGATACAAAAAACATTCCAGGTCTTATAATTATGCCGAGTTCCGTTTTGCTCCTAATTTTAGTTAAAAAGGATTCAGAGGGGAGAAAGTCAATGCACTGTAGGCAATCTTAATACATTTTCTTGATGTTAAGTTAAAATTTGTGTAGTGAACATGTGGGTTTTCGAAATATTTGGTAATAAATAAGGATCAGTCAGCATTTAACTCATACTTTATTGATAATGTTGATAAAAAGTCAAACAAATTATGCCCATTTTCCATTCTCTTTGGCATTATACTGCACATATGGTTAATTCTTTCACACACCTTTGCCAATTACATATGTCAGAGTGAAAGTTCTGAGTTAAATCTTCTTTTGATACGAATAGCGGAACTCGCCTTAGGCCATGCATTTTCTTCTCAGTTATTGGCACATGATCTTACAGGGCTTTGTGGATTTGCAGATCGGTCAGCCAGTTGGAATGTATGTTCTTCTGCCCCATCAGTGAATGGCCGAACTTTAACTACACTAAGACTCTCAATGAATACCAGAATTGCATGAATTGTGCTACATAAAAGTGCTCTTTGTTATTTTTTTGTGTAGCGCCTCCTTGACTTTCAACAGAAGTAGCATTATTTTAGTAGAACTACGGCCACCATTCCTTATAATTTAGTACCTTTTCTGTTTTTTTGTATTTTCACTTCAAAATTCATCTTTTTGCTGGACTCCATTTTAATTATGCATATTATTTCATCAAATATATCCGATCCACCTTCCAAATTTCCATTTTCACCACGCTGCAGTCTCTGCCACATTGAAGGTAAGAGTGGTTTCTTACTGGAAAGTAATTTCCTGTGCCGCATGTATTAAGGAAAATCTCACCACAGCATGGTTTTCGTGTTGGCCTACATAAGAATTGGAGAACAAGAGAAGGTGTTTAACATGTTGGCCTACATTTTCATTTATATAATCAAAAAGAAATGAACAGATTTCATCATGGCTTTTTCACGTTGTTACTCCATAATAGAGGTAAAACTCGGCTCTTCCTCTCCATAAATCACATACATTAAAGATTTATTGAAAGCTTACGCAAATAAAACACATCATGCATTAGTATCTGACGCAACTACAGGTTCTGTATAAAATCAGACGAGTATCCTGCAACGGTCGAATCTCTTTTCTCTTTAAATACATGTAATTTCCTGAATAGTTTATCAGTACGCCTGTTGTGCACTATTAACTCAACTGTTGCTGCCCTTTTAGCAGCATGATTCAGAGATTAACTTTTGATTTTAAAACAGTGCTCTTCACATGTGGAACACGAATCCACTTCTGGTTACACAGATTTTAAATTGAGGTTTCGACGGAAAATTTTGAAATAAAATTAATGGTCAACAGTGCTGTCAACTTCAAATTTTGAGAAAGCCCATACCTCTTGTGCATTTGGGGTTGCTCTCCAGTTTAGGTGCATAAAAACATGGAAGGTGACAGTATATATTGGGTTTCTCTATATCGTAATCGGCCTTTATGTTTAAAGAACAGAGCCATAGCTAATTCAATTTTGTCAAAAAATGGACATGTGGGATTTCTCAAATTCCCATTCGTTTGATCCTCTGCTCTCTTAGCTATTTCATCTGCCAAAGCTATTCAGAGGCTACTGCAGCAGTGTAAAACTGAATGGAGCATAGCACGTTATCGAGAATTTTCTTTCTCCACAGACAAATAGAGAGCTCCTGTTGCAATTACGTTGCGATGTAAGCGGAGGAGACACCGCTGAAGCAGGTGCATGAGACTGTGCTTCGTGGCACTTGAATGGCCCTTTTCTACAGTTCGATAAGGACTGCACGAGGAAGTGACGAAGAAGGTATTCGGGACACTATTCCGGGTTTGTTCTATAAAGGTCTGATTCCATGACTGCACCTCAACTGTCGCTGTGCCAACGATACGAACGGCTGATAAACAAAAGACTCTTAAAGCAGCCGTATTTCCCACAGCGCCGGCCGGAGTGGCCGTGCCGTTCTAGGCGCTAAAGTCTGGAACCGAGCGACCGCTACGGTCACAGGTTCGAATCCTGCCTCGGGCATGGTTGTGCGTGATGTCCTTAGGTTAGTTAGGTTTAATTAGTTCTAAGTTCTAGGCGACTGATGACCTCAGAAATTAAGTCGCATAGTGCTCAGAGCCATTTGAACCAAGCCATTTTCCCACAGCGCTCTGCAGTTCTAAGTCTCCGATATAGTAGAATTGCAGCCAGTCATTGATATAAACGCGCAAGAATTCTATAACGAATAAAAAGTCTGTTGTCCGAATTCAAGAGGGTGCCTGTGGTCCCAAGGATGTCTGACTTTAAGTAACTGACCTCTTCTGCTGATACAGTTAATTAAAGTAACTGTGAGAGCGCCTACTCCTATTAATGGATTTCCTGCTGAGATTTAACCTTTAGATTAATCTCTTTACATTTAATGCTTAAGCTTCAAACCTAATCACATATCGTAATTCTGGGGATGGTGACCGTGTTAAAACAGCCATCATGCAATGAAAAGTGACACACGAAAACTTTACTAACTTAATGTCTTGCAGCATTCATATTTATGAACGTTATATTTCAGCACCGTCTACCCGCCTGGTTAACCGAGAGCGCGTCAGTTCCGCTTTGAGCGCCGAGCGGGGAGGTTCTCGTTTACTTCACTTGCCGCAGCGTAGCTTGTGTGGAGTTTTCCTCGTTAGTATTGTTGTTCTGACTGCCGTGTGAGTCGTAGCACTTGGGCTCCAACTTTTCTGACTGTATTCGTCCACTTGCAGCGGCGTCGGCCGCTCCGCTATGACTACCATGGTTTCCAGGAGTATCCCACGAAAAGGTACTGTGAGCTTTACTTTAGACAAAACAACGCGACACGTGCAGCCCGGGTCTCTAAAAATCCACGATTAGCTTGTCGATACAATTCATGTGAACTCTGATCAGGTCCACACGCTTATTTTGATGCCGACAAGTACGTGTTTTACGTGAAATTTATGGATCCCCTTCACGTTGAAAGATTACTGTCGCGACATGGTTCTCAATTTTCGTTCAAGCATCGTAATAATTACGTTAGTATGGTGTCACTCGCAGATGCTGAAATAGAATATACCAATGTTCGAGTGTTCAAGCCTGCCGCTGTGGCTGAGCGGCTCTAGGCGCTTCAGTCGGGAACCGCGCTGCTGCTACGGTCGCAGGTTCGAATCCTGCCTCGGGCATGGATGTGTGTGATGTCCTTAGGTTTGTCATATTTAAGTAGTTCTAAGTCTAGTGGGCTGATGACCTCAGATGTTAAGTCCCATAGTGCTTAGAACCATTTTTTCGAGTTTTAAACCTCCCGCCGGAAGTTGACGACAATTTTCTAAAGGACATATTGACTCCTTATGGTAACGTGAAAAACGTCCGTCGTGAACGCTGGTTTACTCAACACAGATTACAGTGTTATAGTGGAATTTGTTCCGTGGAAATGCAAAAAAAATGGCTCTGAGCACTATGGGACTTAACTACTGAGGTCATCAGTCCCGTAGAACTTAGAACTACTTAAACCTAACTAACCTAAGGACATCACACACATCCATGCCCGAGGCAGGATTCGAACCTGCGACCGTAGCGGTCACGCGGTTCCAAACTGACGCGCTTAGAACCGCACGGCCACACCGACCGGCTGTGGAAATGCATGTCAAACGCTATATTCCATCACGTTTACAAGTGTGTGGTTACCGCGTCCGTGTCATGTATACTGGTCAAGAGGGAACCTGCTTCCTATGTAATGAAAGTGGACACATTCGATCTAATTGCCTACGGAGGGTTTTTGTATTAAAGCCGTCATTAGTGCAGCGCCGCAAATTGACGGTTGCTGATCTTGTTCCTTCTACTCCGGCCGTCGGCCCTACTTCTGCTTCGGATTATAATGAACAAACAGTCAGTTCTGATAATCGTCTCAATGAATTTCCGCCTTTACCTCCGCGACAGGTTCATAATCCTATTGGCCCAAGGACAGAATTTAAAACGGCGACAAACAAGCGACGTCGCACTCAGGTTGGTGATGGTGAGGATTTGGCTGTGCTTTCTGCGCCAACCTCCTCCGCATCGATTGTGTCCCCTGCTCCTCTCGATGCTACGATACCTGCCATCCGTAGTATGGTGAGTGGCGAAGAAGTTATCCCCAGCATCCCTCCTGCGCGCAAAGTGGCTCCTTCTGAGCTGCCTGTGTGTGAGAAGAGGGAGAGGAGTCCCCCCCTTCGCCTTTGTGTCCTTCGGTACAGTCTGAGACGATGCAATGTCCTCCTGTTCATTCGTCTTCAGCCTCCGACGGTTTCCTGCATTTCGCGACTACAGCAACCCCCGGGGCCATCAAGTATCACCTGTTGTACTGGTAGTTCCACAGCATGCTTCCGCCTTAGTGACTGGAACTGCATTACATGACCCTAGTTCTGGAGGGGAGGACGCAGTGCCTATGACCCCTCCCACGCCTCCGTCTGCAGAGGCCGCCATGCCACATAGCTGACAGTAACAGCATATACAACCTGACCGTGCGGTGGCACGTAAGAAATCTAAGAAAAAAAGGTTGCGATGACGGAGGTTCTGGTTCCCCGATGCCTGATTCCTCTGTTGATTCCTCAATGGACCTTGACTCTTAGCTGTCTACCTAATTCTACTCGGAGGTTCCGTACATCCCAATCCTCCTGTGATCAATGACGCAAGCCTACACGTTCTTTTCCTTAAACGTTAATCGTGTGGAATCAGAATTGCGATTGTCTTCGCTGCGTCAGTTCATTTATGATTCATGTGTGGACATAGTTTTCTTAGAGGAGTTGTTATTTAGTAACTTCTCCTTACCTGGTTTTCGTGTGCTCTTTAATGTAGCACCCGAATATTCTACGGGGACCGCCTTATTCTTTCGCGAAGGCATTCCTATTGCTCAGGTGGAAATATGGGATTCTGACAGGGGCATAGGTAGTCAACTTTTTAATCTTACCTTGGTTCTTTTGTAAGCCCCATCTGGCACTGGTCGCGCAGTGGATCGTTCGCGCTTTTATAAATAGGATATTGTTTATCTGTTGCGTAATAGTCCCCAGGGTATTCTGTTGGGTGGCGATTCTGACTGTGTATTGCGTCCTGCGGATCAATCTCCAAATTTTAATGTCTGTCGCGAATTACATGAATTGGTCTGTTCCTTACGCCCAAAAGACGTCTGGATATGTAAATACCCGACGTTAGCTAAATTTACCCACTTTACTGCGACTTATAGTAGCTGGTTAGATAGAATTTACTTATCGGACAGCCTAAGCGATAGTATTCTTAATGTTGATGTTATCCCTGCTTCCTTTACGGATCACTGTGCTGTGGTAACATGTCTCAATCTTAACCGGCAACCAGTCAAATTGTTTCGTCCTGCCGGGCGGTGTGGCCGAGAGGTTCTAGGCGCTACAGTCTGGAACCGCGCGACCGGTACGGTCGCAGGTTCGAATCCTCCCTCGGGCATGGATGTGTGTGATGTCCTTAGGTTAGGTTAGGTTTAAGTAGTTCTAAGTTCTAGGGGACTGATGACCTCAGAAGTTAAGTGCCTGTCAGTAGTTAGTGCCTTCAGTAGTTTGAATCTTTTATTTAGCTGGCAGTAGTGGCGCTCGCTGTATTGCAGTAGTTCGAGTAACGAAGTTTTTTGTGAGGTAAGTGATTTGTGAAAGGTATAGATTAATTTTAGTCAGGGTCATTATTTGTAGGGATTATTGAAAGTCAGATTGCGTTGCGCTAAAAATATTGTGTGTCAGTTTAGTGTTGATCAGAATAGGTACAGAGCGAAATGTCTGAGTACGTTCAGTTCTACTCAGCTGTTTGAAAATCAAATAATGTAAGAGGTTTATCTGCATAGTAATTAATTAAGTTTTCTAAGGGGACGTTTCAAGATGAATCCAACAAACAGTAACAACAGCTCTTAGGAACCAGTTCTATGCTACACCGAAGCGCCATAGAAACTGGTATAGGCATGCGTATCCAAATACAGAGATGTATAAACAGACAGAATACGGCGCTGCGGTCTGCAACGCCTATAAAAGACAAGTGTCTGGCGCAGTTGTTAGATCGGTTACTGCTGCTACAATGGGAGGTTATCAAGATTTAAGTGAGTTTGAATGTGGTGTTATAGTCGGCGCACAAGCGATGGGACAGAACATCTCCGACGTAGCAATGAAGTGGGGATTTTCCCTTACGCCGGCCTGTGTGGCCGAGCGGTTCTAGGCGCTACAGTCTGGAACCGCGCAACCGCTACGGTCGCAGGTTCGAATCCTGCCTCGGGCATGGATGTATGTGATGTCCTTAGGTTCGTTAGGTTTAAGTAGTTCTAAGTTCTAGGGGACTGATGACCTCAGAAGTTAAGTCCCATAGTGCTCAGAGCCATTTTTGTTTCGCCCTCCATGGATGCTAAATTTCGCTCACCTAGATGACCCCTCACTTGATGACTTGATGCGAGTCGTGTCGGAGCGTACTCTACAGTCCACTGGGAAATACACTTCCACCCTTGACTGGTGGACACAGCTATCAAAACCGAGGCTTAGGCAAACTTTGATACGTTTCTGTGCTGCCGAAGTGCAAGACTATGTAGACATCTGCGATATCGATGAGTCCAGTGAAACCTTTCACGACCCACTTGTCAGCATCTTGGATACGACAATTACACCTGAACATAATGATACGCTCTTAGTTGCCTTTCAGCCCGAGGAAGTTTACAAAATTATTGTGGGATCACCTTCTCAAAAGCCCTCGGATCTAAAGAGACTTCCAAAGGAATTTTACGTGCGCTTTTGGCCGTTGTTGGGCGCTACTTTTACCTCTCTTTTGAATGAAGTGTTACAGGGAAGAGTAGTGTCACCCTAGTTCAAAGTGGGAAAAATTGTTTTAATCCCGAAACGCACTGGACCGGCTGCCCCTGATTACTTTCGCCCACTTACTTTGTTAAACTTTGATTATAAGACTGTGGCGAGGGCAGTTAGTGGTAGGATGTCGGCTGTGATGGATACGATTGTTGCAAAACATCAAAGCTGTGTACCTGGTCGTACGATTCTTACTCCTATAGTCGAGTGTCGTGACGTGGTTTCGGTTGCTGCTGTAACGTCTGTCCCTTGTGCCCTTGATTTTCTAGACTTCGATAAGGCATTTCATCGTGTTAATCACGACTTTCTGCTTCGGATTCTGGAGGCAGTTGATTTCACTGTTGATACACGGCAAGTGCTCTCAAATCTCTTGACGGGTATTTCGGCTTCGGTGGTTGTTAATGGCCAACTGACTCTGCTCCAGAAAGTCCAAATAGTGGATATGTCTTATGCAAAGCTTATTAAGTGGCCCAAGTTTATCCGCTTCCCTCGATGATGGCGAAGAAACTACAACAATTGTCTGGTCGTTTCTTATGGATAAGACATATCTTTCGCTTGCGGTATGAGGCGATCACGAAGCCTCGCTCCTTTGGGGGCTGGACCTGACTGATATACGAAGGAAGTCGCAGATGCTATATGTGCGTCGTACTATTTTGGCGATGACACAAGAAACTCACACATTCACGTCTTATTTATTTCTCTGTGTCCGTCCTGCTAGTCTTTGAACCCCGTGTTGATGTTGGTCGCATAAATTATAAGTTAAAACACATTCATGACTTCTATCTTGCGGTGAGCTATTTCGGGGTTGACATCTTATGGAGACCTGTCCTCACCGTGAAATTCCAACAGTCTCGGGTGGAAGCAGTCCCTTGCCCGAACCTTGTTGAAAGACTCTCACCGCAAACGACATGGACGACAGTTTGGTTCAATATGAGTTTTCCGATTTTGCCGATGTGCGTAGCGTCCTCATGGTATAAGGTAGTAAATAACTTGATTCCAACGAACGAGCGACTTTTCCTTATTGGGCTTAGTGACACGGATTTATGTAGTCGTTGTATGTCTCCCGATACGATACGACATCGCTTTACTTGTGGAGGTCATAAGGCAAACTGGTATTGGATCAGGACACAGTTGGCCTTCCTCATTCGATCTTCTGAGACTGCCTACACTACGGACATCACATTGCGCCCAGATTACGAGAACCCATACCGTTATGTGGTTGCTGGGACACTTCGTTCATTATGTTGTAGAAGGCGAGGGGGACGATCACATGAACTACATGCAGTACATGATCACGGCCTATTGGACATGCTTGCGAATGCCTCGCTACCGAGACCTCTTCGCCATCATGTTGAATCTTGTTTTCCTTCGGCAAGGTGTTGGTTAATTTAATTTGTTCTAATGATAAGTGTTTTTCTTTGTTACGTATGTTCCCATCTCTGATCTGCTTCGGCTTATCTTGTCCTGGTTTCCCTGTTCGTTTTGTTTTGTGTTTTGACTCCGCATCGCTCCAGTTCTATTGTTGAATGTGTATCGATGAAGTATAGATACACGTGAGCTATACACTCCTTGCACTCAACTTGGGATTTTTCCCTAGTTTGCGTATTTCAAATGTACTCTCCCTTCGTTTTCCTTCTACTTTTAGATTCAGTTACGAACTGTAAAAAATGTATAAAAAACACAAAATAAAAAAATTAAAAATTACTAAAAAATCATATAAAAATAATTGTTGATACATGTCCTGTGAGCTTGGTGGTGGTTTGTCAGCTACTTTCTCGGTTTTTTTCTTTTATTTATTATTCTGTTGTTACAATTAATTTTTTCTCCCTTTTACAGCCTTTTATACATGATGATTTGACTATGGTCTACTGAAGTGTCATGATAGTACCAAATCATTCTGATAATAAGAAAAAAAGCAAAAAAAAAGAGTGCTAATGCGCTGCTTTCTGAACTCGGGTAGGGGCGCCGGCCCCGGATAGAATCTGCCTGGTGGATTAACGACGAGAGCCGGTGTGCTGGCCAGCCTGGATGTGGTTTTTAGGCGGTTTCCCACATACCGCTAGATGAATAGCGGACTGGTCCCCAAGTCCCACCTCAGTTACACGGCTCTCTGGCATTTGCAACACGTTTGCACTATTTCATAATTTACACTAGACGCAGACAGCTGGGGTTCACTGATTCCGTCCTGGGGGTATGGGGTGGCGGCAGGAAGGGCATTCGGCCACCCCTTCAAATTAACCATGCCAAATCCCATTGTCACAATGCCGACCCTGCGCACACTGCTGGACAAAGGCGCAAACGAAAGAAGAAGAAGAATTTTACAGCACAGTTTCTTCGAAAGATGTTTATGCTGCTTCCTTATTCAAATATCAACATTTGTACAGTAATACTGATTAATATTTATATATTCCAGATAAGTAGACTTATTTTTCTGGTTATATTTGTCTCTGTGTGTCAAATTGAAGGAAAAAAATTTCAAAATCAATTCAACAATAAAATTTCACTACGGAATGCTTGGTTAGGCTTCTGACATGTAGCAAGGGCATCATAAATTCTCGCAACGATAGTTCCCCCGCAATGCGTCCATTTATTATCAAGGCGAACCATTGATGATGATTCAGCTGTATACCTAAAGACTGATTGAACATTCAGTTCTAAGACAAATCTTTAAAAAATGTTCAAATATTGATAACTCTCAGCTGCTGTTCTCATTATTAGATCATTCACTAACACACGATGATGAAATGTCGCGTCGTTATTACCTTGACCTGAAGCAGAATTCTCTGTTCCGGAACATTCAGATTTCCTATTTCGTTTCTTTTGCCTTACTTCAGTATTAGAGTTATCTTTTCCGTCTGAGGTGTACATTTTCCAAGTACCATTGCCCACTTCTTGTTAACTGCTTAGCCGGCCGTGGTGGCCGAGCGATTCTAGGCGCTTCAGTCCGGAACCGTACAACTGCTACGATCGCAGGTTAGAATCCTGCCTCGGGCATGGATGTATGTGATGTCCTTAGGTTCGTTAGGTTTAAGTAGTTCTAAGTTCTAGGGGACTGATGACCTCAGATGTTAAGTCCCATAGTTCTCAGATCCATTTGAACCATTTGATTGTTAATTGCTTACATACCTGACTTGTTGCATCAGACCCTCTGCGAGCCGTCTTTCATTCGGAATCTTAAGCAGTAATATCGTGTAGTCCATCTGAAATCCATGAAGTCATCGCAAGGAACCTGACTAACTTCGGAAACGGACTATATCCTGGATTCGCAGTTTATATAAGAACACACTTGCAAGTTCCGCAACCAGCAAATGAATAATCGACTGTCGACTATAGGTAGCTAGATGACATTCCACAGAATCTACGTGAGCCTGTAAACGATACTCATGCCTCTGACCCATAAAACTGAGCAGCATAAACTATAACAAAGAGTGAAATTTTCATTATTGTACATATACAGTACTGTAGCACAGTGGAATAGCAGTTAAGTGTAGGAATAAAATTTCATTAGAACTGCCAGGCACGACATTATGTGGAACTCATCCACCGTGTACGCAACGGTGACATAACCAGTGCCAACACTTAGAAGAAATGAACTACAGACAGGAAGCTTACAACCTCATAGTGTGCGAGAGAGAACGCAAGGATCTCATCACTTACACAACAGCACAGGGCAAGAGAAAACACAAGGCTCTTCAATAACGAGACTACAATTAGTAACTCCACCTTGAGATGATACAAGAACGCCTTTAAGGCAGAAAACTTTACATAAAGGAACGCCGTGTGTGGTAGCCGCTTGGTCTAGGGCGCCTTGCCACGGTTCGCGCGGCTCTCCCCGTCGGAGGTTCGAGTCCGCCCTCAGGCATGGGTGTGTGTGTTGTCCTTAGCGCAACTTATTTTAAGTTAGGTTAAGTAGTGTGTAAGCCTAGGGACCCGATGACCTCAGCAATTTTATTCCATAGGAACGTACCACCACCACCACCACCACCACCACCATCATCACCTTGCACAAGGGAACGCTCTGAAGTGCTGAAGTTAAATATTAGGCCAACCTAGAGCGCTGACAGGCTCAGAAAACGGGAGCACGTTTGTTAATCCATATGGGGAATCACGTAAATCGACTACTATAAAACCTTCGCCTTCCTTCCATTCACTCTCAGAGTTAGGCCATTCCATCTGCATCACTGATACCACTGGAAGGTCAGCTCTGCCTGTTTCAGGAAGCCATCGTGAATACGACGACGTTTCGCTAGCTGCCATCACCTTGGAGTCCACAGCTTCGAGTCCGCAGCTGTCAGGCTGTGGAGGGAACTTCAAATCTGCGAGCTGCACTCCTGCTTGTCACAATGGTGACTGACGAAAGATGAGGACTGGACCGATCTTCTGTGGATGAAGAACCGATCTGCTTTTCAGCTTCGGAGCACGGCACCTGTGCCACCACTCCTGGGCAGTATTAATACCGCCTGGGACCACTTCTCGGGCTGTTTTTCTTGTCGGTGGGTCGCCCCCCTACACACCATCTCCACAACCGACAACAGGGCATGTAGAGTTTTGGGGCCGAACTTAATCACGGCTTCACTCAACGGGAGCACTGGGGCTCCAACAGACATTCACAGTCACGCCTGGCTGTAGTGGGGCGCCGACCGCCGGGGCCCCCTATGGCGGGGTCACAGCACTGACATCCGACTGGGCCTACACCTGCAAATTACTCATCGGGCCTGACGTTCTACTCTGCCACCATCGTGTAACGCACGCTCGGCACGGCCGCTGCTAGGCAGCGCCATGAAGAAGACAGTCAATGTAAAACACATGCTAATAAATAATTGTTAATTGACTGATACCTCATTAGCACTCCGGCGCTATGCAGGACACCACCACCACAACCTCTGCTCGAGCTCCTCTTGCTGGGACTTCAAATCTGGTGTCAGGAAGTGGACATCTGATGTTCTGGGACCTACAGTAGAGTAGGTCGAATACGTAGTAAAACTGTTGGTGATTTGGGAATATACGGAGTGCGAAAAGTACATGGAGTTGCTATCTCTGGCAACAACAACGACTGTAACTCTGCTGGGCGTCGAGAAGAACTGAGTTTGGATCAAAGACACGGCTATGTCATTCCACGCTGCTTCAACTCTGTGCCAGAATTCACAGATCGTTGTGGGTGGCTAGCAGTAGCATGCCAGCCTCGCTGCAACCCATGATCAAATGGTTCCATTGAGCTGGAGATCTCGAGAACGTGATATCCGAAGAAACAGTCGAACACTCTCTGTATCGAGGTAAGCCGGGGAAACACCGGCAACATACGGTCTTGTGTTCTTTCTTAAGGATGTCGCGGAGAACTCGAAGAGAGAGTACGGCCACCAGGTTTACCGCGTTAGAAATGCGACGGCTTTTGTCCAAATTACTGGATATATGAACCATGTGTGCTCTTGCTGTGTACCTTACTTTCATGCCGAATGCTGAGGTGGTATGAGGATGAAGAATGCAACCTGGCTACTTTCGCTCTCCTTGGAGCCTCCACATACGGGTACGTCCATCGTGATGCTGTATACAAAACAGAGTCTTCTTTTGAAGGGGCGCCGGCCGGAGTGGCCGTGCGGTTCTAGGCGCTGCAGTCTAGAGCCGGGCGACTGCTACGGTCGCAGGTTCCAATCCTGCCTCGGGCATGGATGTGTGTGATGTCCTTAGGTTAGTTAGGTTTAATTAGTTCTAAGTTCTAGGCGACTGATGACCTCAGAAGTTAAGTCGCATAGTGCTCAAAGCCATTTGAAGGGGCGACGTGGTGTACCGTGTAGCCTTCTGGCGCATCACTGTCGGTGTTGCTCTGTCCTGCCGTGTCAAGGAAAGTCGCATCAATTTCGCCCTTTGACAGACCATGGATAAAGAGTGAAAAAGACCCGCCATGCTTTAATAACGAATATCAACTGAGGAATCACAGCCTGTCGCACTCCCGGTTGAAAAGGGAACGCACAAATGACAGCAAGCGAAGGTTGGTAGAGATTCGTGCGTCCGTGAAAAGATCTATACGCGAAGCATACAACAACTACCATCGTCACATCTTAGTAAAAGATCTGGCAGTGAACCCGAGAAAATTCTGGTCGTATATAAATCGCTAAATGGGTCTAAGGCATCCATTCAGTCCCTTGTCGACCAGTCTGGTGTGGCAGTTGACGATATCAAAACGAAAGCCGACGTTTTAAATTTCACGGTCAAGAAATCGTTCACGCAGGAGAATCGTACAAGCATACCATCATTTAACAGTCGCACAGACTCCCGTATGGACCACATAGTAATAAGCATACCTGGCGTAGTGAAACAACTGAAAGGTTTGAAAGCTAATAAATCACCAGGTCCGGATGGAATAACAGTTCGATTTTGCAAAGAGTACTCTACGGCATTGGCCCCTTATCTATCCTCCACTTATCGTGAATCCCTCGCCCAGCACGAAGTCCCAAACGACTGGAAAAACGTGCAGGTGACTCCGGTATATAAGAAGGGCAAAAGAATGGACCCGCAAAATTACGGACCAGTATCCCTAACTTCTGTTTGCTGCAGAATCCTTGAACATATTCTCAGTTCGAATATACACTACTGGCCATTAAAGTTGCCAAACCAAGAAGAAATGCAGATGATAAACGGGTATTCATTGGACAAATATATTACACTAGAACAGACATATGATTCCAAAAAAATGGTTCAAATGGCTCTGACCGATATGGGACTTAACATCTATGGTCATCAGTCCCATAGAACCTAGAACTACTTAAACCTAACTAACCTAAGGACATCACACGACACCCAGTCATCACGAGGCAGAGAAAATCCCCAACACCGCCGGGAATCGAACCCGGGAACCAGGGCGCTGGCATGTGATTACATTATCACGCAATTTGGGTGCATTGATCCTGAGAAATCAGTACCCAGAACAACCACCTCTGGCCGTAATAACGGCCTGGATACGCGTGGGCATTGAGTCAATCAGAGCTTGGGTGGCGTGTACAGGTACAGCTGCCAATGCAGCTTCAACACGATACCACTGTTCATCAAGAGTAGTGACTGGCGTATTGTGACGAGCCAGTTGGTCGGTCACCATTGACCAGACGATTTCAATTGGTGAGAGATCTGGAGAATGTGCTGGCCAGGGCAGTAGTCGAACATTTTCTATATCCAGAAAGGCCCGTACAGGACCTGCAACATGCGGTCGTGCATTATCCTGCTGAAATGTAGGGTTTCGCAGGGATCGAATGAAGGGTAGACCCACGGGTCGTAACACATCTGAAATGTAACGTCCACTGTTCAAAGTGCTGTCAACGCGAACAAGAGGTGACCGAGACGTGTAACCAGTGGCACCCCATACCATCATGCTGGGTGATACGCCAGTATGGCGATGACGAATACACGCTTGCAATGTGCGTTCACCGTATTGTCGCCAAACACGGATGCGACCGTCATGATGCTGTAAACAGAACCTGGATTCATCCGAAAAAATGACGTTTAGCCATTCGTGCACACAGGTTCGTCGTTGAGTACACCATCGAAGGCGCTCCTGTCTGTGGTGCAGCGTCAAGGGTAACTGCACCCATGGTCTCCGAGCTGATAGTCCATCCTGCTGCAAACGTCGTCGAACGGTTCGTGCAGGTGGTTGTTGTCTTGCAAACGTCCCCATCTGTCGATCGAGACGTGGCTGCACGGTCCGTTACAGCCATGCGGATAAGACGCCTGTCATCTCGACTGCCAGTGATACGAGGCTGTTGGGATCCAGCACGGCGTTCCATATTACCCTCCTGAACCCACCGATTCCATATTCTGCTAACAGTCATTGGATCCCGACCAACAGGAGCAGCAATGTCGCGATACGATAAACCGCAATCGCGATAGGCTACATTCCGACCTTTATCAAAGTCGTAAACGTGATGGTACGTATTTCTCCTCCTTACACGAGGCATCACAACAACATTTCACCAGGCAACGCCGGTCGACTGGTGTTTGTGTATGAGAAATCGGTTGGTAACTTTCCTCATGTCAACACGTTGTACGTGTCGCCACCGGCGCCAACCTTGTGTGAATGCTCTGAAAAGCTAATCATTTGCATATCACAGCATCTTCTTCCTGTCGGTTAAATTTCGCGTCTTTAGTACGTCATCTTCGTGGTGTAGCAATTTTAATGGCCAGTAGTGCAATAAACTTCCTTGAGACTGAGAAGCTTACGTTCAGGAATCAGCATGGGTTTAGAACGCATCGCTCGTGCAAATCTCAGCTTGTACTGTTCTCCCATGATATACTGCGCACTATGGATGAAGAGCAACAGGCAGATTCCATGTTTCTTGATTTCCGGAAAGTTTTTGACACATTCCCCATGGCAGGCTGTTAACGAAGGTACGAGCGTATGGAACAAGTTCACATATATATCAGTGGCTAAGAGACTTCTTAAATAATAGAACCCAGTATATTGTCCTCTACGTCGAGTGTTCATCGGAGAAAGGGTATTGTCAGGAGTGCCCCAGAGAAGTGTGATAGTGAAACCTCCTCCTTCCTAATCGGCGTACTGGATTGCGATATAACTGACCGTGATCGCATGTGCCTAATGAAATTTTACACTGAGTAAGGCCATCGTTACAGCCTATCGCGATTGCGGTTTACCGTATCGAGAATTTGCTGCTCGCGTTGGTCGAGATCCAATGACTGTTAGCAGAATATGGAATCGGTGGGTTCAGGAGAGTAATACGGAACGCGTGCTGGATCCCAACGGCCTCCTATCACTAGCAGTCGAGATGACAGGCATCTTATCCGCATGGCTGTAACGGATCGTGGAGCCACGTCTCGATCCCTGACTAAACAGATGGGGACGTTTGCAAGACAACATCCATCTGCACGAACAGTTCGACGACGTTTGCAGCAGCATGGACTATCAGCTCGGAGACCACGGCTGCGGTTACCCTTGACGCTGGATCACAGGCAGGAGAGCCTGCGATGGTGTACTCAACGACGAACCTCGGTACACGAATGACAAAACGTCATTTTTTCGGATGAATCCAGGTTCTGTTCACAGCATCACGATGGTCGCATCCGTGTCTGGCGACATCGCCGTAAACGCACAGTGGAAGCGTGTATTCGTCATTGCCATACTGGCGTATCACCCGGCGTAATGGTATGGGGTGCCATTGGTTACACGTCTCGGTCACGTTCGCATCGACGGCACTTTGAAGAGAGGACGTTACATTTCAGATGTGTTACGACCTGTGGCTCTACCCTTCATTCGATCCCTGCGAAACCCTACATTTCAGCAGGATAATGCACGACCGCATGTTGCAGGTCCTGTACAGACCTTTCTGGATAAAGAAAATATTCGACTGCTGCCCTGGCCAGCACATTCTCCAGATCTCTCACCAATTGAAATCGTCTGGTCAATGGTGGCCGAGCAACTGGCTCGTCACAATACGCCAGTCACTACTCTTGATGAACTGTTGTATCGTGTTGAAGCTGCATGGGCTGCTGTACCTGTACACGCCATCTAAGCTCTGTTTGGCTCAATGCCCAGGCGTATCAAGACCGTTATTACGGCCAGAGGTGGTTGTTCTGGGTACTGATTTCTCAGGATCTATGCATCCAAATTGCGTGCAAATGTAATAACATGTCAGTTCTAGCATAATATATTTGTCCAATGAATACCCATTTATCATCAGCACTTCTTCTTGGTGTAACAATTTTGATGGCCAGCAGTGTACTTAATGTCTCTCGGCTGAAGAGCAGTGCCTATGCTGCTGTCAGTCTGCACAGGATGGAGAATTGAAATACATTAAATAAGAGACGCCTACTCAGCAGTTAGCAATACACCCTGAGGAAAGCGTCTTGCAATAGTTGCCGAAAGGTAGGAATTTTATAGTTGACAGTGCGGTCACAAACTCAGAAGAATTTTATTGACTGTGACAATAGCCACGAAAGCCTACATTTACAAATGTGGCACTCACCTTGCACTAGAGAAACACGTTAGTCCGCAGCTCGTGGTCGTGCGGTAGCGTTCTCGCTTCCCGCGCCCGAGTTCCCGTGTTCGATTCCCGGCGGGGTCAGGGATTTTCTCTGCCTCGTGATGACTGGGTGTTGTGTGATGTCCTTAGGTTAGTTAGCTTTAAGTAGTTCTAAGTTCTAGGGGGACTGATGACCACAGTTGTTAAGTCCCGTAGTGCTCAGAGCCATTTGAACCAAACAAGTTAATTATTAATTTTACGTACAAAGTACACCGTGCAGTTTTTTTTCAGTTGTGCGTATTACGCAGGTATGACACAGGTTCTTCACAGATTTAGTCGCCAGTCATTTAATATCATATTGTCAGATTTCTCTAAATTTTCTTGTGTGGCTGCAGTTGGGATGCTCTTCACATGGGCCAGTTACAAAAGTGCGACCATACTGGAATTCAGCAGTCAGTTTCTTAACTGAATGAGCACACTTTTGTCATACAGGATGTCCGAAAAGTCTTTCCCTGATTACATAAATTGATAACTCATGCCAGAAGTAAGATAAAAATATGAAACTGGTGTCTAATTGTTTAAAAACTATCAAAGTTTTTTTCACACATCAGTAAACTTCCACATGAGTACCCTTGGTAGCACGTAGCACATCTAGGCGATATTCAGTTTCCGTCCACACATTAGCCAACATCACTGGAGGGATGGATTCAACGACTGTGGTTATCCGTTGCTGCGGGGTTTCAAGATCTGGTACACGTGTTCGGTAGACCTCGAACTTGACATAACTTCATAAAAAGAAGTCTAATGGGGTTATGTCAGGAGAGCGTGGAGGCCAAACCGTTGGCCCATCACAACCAATCCATCGGCCAGGAAAGGTAATATTGAGATAGGCACGGACGTCCAAACCACAATGAGGCGGTGCACCGTCTTGCTGAAACAAGACATCGGGGTGATACTAAAGCAGCTGAGGAACAGTATACAGTTGCAACATGCCCAGATACACTGTAGATATGATGGTAGCCTCAGCGAAGAAGAATGGCTCGATAATTCGATCGTGCAATAGCGCGCACCAAACATTCACCTTTGGACTGCCTCTGGTGCACTCCATGACCTCGCCAGGGGGTTGTGAACCCCAAATGCGCACATTATGGCGATTCACTGCTCCACTGACAAAAAAGGTAGCTTCGTCGGAAAAGGCAATTCGTCTGAGATAACCATCATCGTCCTCAATACGTGATAGTGTTGTGGGTTGGCAGGAGAGCCAACACCGTATTATTAGAGGAAGCCGAAAGGCACGCGTTTTAGCTCACGCAGGCTGGCGTGAGGTCTGGAACAGGACAAGGAAATTAGACTTTAGAAAAAACGGACGTAGCTGGTGGAATACTTAACTTTAATCCATTAATGATGAGCGTCGCTCTTGACTGTACATGACTCAGTATCAATAGTAACTAGTAATGGCGCCTTGCTAGGTCGTAGCTAATGACGTAGCTGAAGGCTATGCTAACTATCGTCTCGGCAACTGAGAGCGTATTTTGTCAGTGAATCATCGCTAGCAAAGTCGGTTGTCCAACTGGGCGAGTGCTAGGAAGTCTCTCTAGACCTGCCGTGTGGCGGCGCTCGGTCTGCAATCACTCATAGTGGCGACACGCGGGTCCGACGTATACTAACGGACCGCGGCCGATTTAAAGGCTACCACCTAGCAAATGTGGTGTCTGGCGGTGACATCACAGATAGCATTTCGACCGCAAGGTCATATCGACGTGTACAGTCAATGGGGCAACAAAGCCTGAACAATTTGCACTTTGTGTGCACGAAACAATAAACGTTTGTGTAAAATGTCATGGAGAGAGCTTTTTGGCATCTGTAATTCACGTGAGGCCCTGCGCACCGATTTCTTCGGAATTCGCAGAAAAGACTGCCTTACAGCTTCCACCCTGTCTGCTGAGATTCTTGGTCGACCAGACCTCGGAAGGTCAGCAACCGATCCTATGCTCTTGAACCTCTCATACCAGGCTTTAATGCTCTAGACATCAGGTGGAGTCCTTCCAAATGTTGTCTGGAAGTGTCTCTGCACTGTGGTGGGTGATCGCGTCTCATGGTACCACAGGACACACTGTGCCTTCTCCTGATTGGTTAACATGGCTTCTTGGGCACTGCACCTCGTCCACTACTTACGTATTGCGAATCAAAAACAGAAAAAAAAACTTTGATAGTTGTAAACAATTCGACACAAGTTTCATATTTGCATCTTACTTCTAGTCTGAGTTATCAATTTATGTAATCAGGGAAAGACTTTTCGGACACACTGTACATTCATCAACACTGAATGAGTTTCCACTGGCGGTAAACCGTCCAAATGACAGTAAGGTACGCCACTCATTCGTTTTAATGAGCCGAACATGAGTACTTTAACAAGGTGTAGAGACATAATTATTCAGTAGATCAACGTGTAGTCTCTCTTCCCTAGGATTTCTACCAACGTACAGATTCTGCTAGTGAGTAAAATTAGAAACTTACTATTACACAAAAAACAAAATTTCTTTTACGTTAATGGTATGACTATTCCACAACTTGTTGCACACTTAAGGACATTGTTAAATTTACTGGCAGTCATAGATGATCATAAAACCCACCACACAAATCATCGGATTAGGAAACATGATGGTAGTTTTGCAACAGAAATGTGTAATGTACCTTACACATTATTGTATAGAATATTTTGGTCTTTCACTACTTAGTTCTTGTAATCTAAAATCAAAATCACCTAGAATGTACGAATGTATTATCTCGGAAACACATAGAAAATTTAGCTTATTTAATGCTTTAACACATGTCAGGCCCTTTTTCACTCAACGGTGCGAGATACATGGTTGTTGGCAATAATGTAGAGTATATAGAGGGTCTATACAAGGGTGATGTACTTGAGGACAATATTATGGAAATGGAACAGTATGTAGATGAAGATGAAATGGGAGATACGATACTGCGTGAAGAGTTTGACAGAGCACTGAAAGACCTGAGTCGAAACAAGGCCCCGGGAGTAGACAATATTCCATTAGAACTACTGACGGCCTTGGGAGAGCCAGTCCTGACAAAACTCTACCATCTGTTGAGCAAGATGTATGAGACAGGTGAAATACCCTCAGACTTCAAGAACAATATAATAATTCCAATCCCAAAGAAAGCATGTGTTGACAGATGTGAAAATTACCGAACAATCAGTTTAATAAGCCACAGTTGCAAAATACTAACACGAATTCTTTACAGACGAATGGAAAAACTGGTAGAAGCCGGCCTCAGGGTAGATCAGTTTGGATTCCGTAGAAATACTGGAATACGTGAGGCAATACTGACGTTACGACTTATCTTAGAAGAAAGATTAAGGAAAGACAAACCTACGTTTCTAGCATTTATAGACTTAGAGAAAGCTTTTGACAATGTTGACTGGAATACTCTCTTTCAAATTCTAAAGGTGGCAGGGGTAAAATACAGGGAGCGAAAGGCTATTTACAATTTGTACAGAAACCAGATGGCAGTTATAAGAGTCGAGGGACATGAAAAAGAAGCAGTGGTTGGGAAAGGAGTGAGACAGGGTTGTAGCCTCTCCCCGATGTTATTCAATCTGTATATTGAGCAAGCAGTAAAGGAAACAAAAGAAAAATTTGGAGTAGGTATTAAAATCCATGGAGAAGAAATAAAAACTTTGAGGTTCGCCGATGACATTGTAATTCTGTCAGAGACAGCCAAGGACTTGGAAGAGCAGTTGAATGGAGTGGACAGTGTCTTGAAAGGAGGATATAAGATGAACATCAACAAAAGCAAAAAAAGGATAATGGAATGTAGTCGAATTAAGTCGGGTGATGCTGAGGGAATTAGATTAGGAAATGAGACACTTAAAGTAGTAAAGGAGTTTTGCTATTCGGGGAGCAAAATAACTGATGATGGTCGAAGTAGAGAGGATATAAAATGTAGACTGGCAATGGCAAGGAAAGCGTTTCTGAAGAAGAGAAATTTGTTAACATAGAGTGATTTAAGTGTCAGGAAGTCATTTCTGAAAGTATTTGTATGGAGTGTAGCCATGTATGGAAGTGAAACATGGACGGTAAATAGTTTGGACAAGAAGAGAATAGAAGCTTTCGAAATGTGGTGCTACAGAAGAATGCTGAAGATTAGATGGGTAGATCACATAACTAATGAGGAAGTATTGAATAGGATTGGGGAGAAGAGAAGTTTGTGGCACAACTTGACCAGAAGGAGGGATCGGTTGGCAGGACATGTTCTGAGGCATCAAGGGATCACCAATTTAGTATTGGAGGGCAGCGTGGAGGGTAAAAATCGTAGGGGGAGACCAAGAGATGAATACATTAAGCAGATTCAGAAGGATGTAGGTTGCAGTAGGTACTGGGAGATGAAGAAGCTTGCACAGGATAGAGTAGCATGGAGAGCTGCATCAAACCAGTCTCAGGACTGAAGACCACAACAACAACAACATTAGGTCGAAAATGTAATAGTTTGCTTTTGGCACTATTATTTTTAAGCAATACAGTTTTAAGCTTTTTCTCTTTATGTAAGATTAATAGTGGCAACTATTTATTTAAACTTATACAAAATAAATACATGTTTCAAAGTTTAACTGTCCTTCAAAGTAGTTTCCAGCATTGTGCATAACCTATTGCCAGCGATGTGGAAGTCGTAGGATACCCTTAGCAGCGCCAGTAGTGTTGATAATTCGTGTGGAGCGGCATGTAGCCCGAAGAATCTGTGTAACAGTTCTAAAGTGAATGCCATGAGCCGGCCGCTATGGCCCAGCGGCTCTACTCGCTTCCGTCCGGAACCGCGCTGCTGTTACGGTGGCATGTTCGAATCCTGCCTCGGGCATGGATGTGTGTCCTGTCCTTAGGTTAGGTTAGGTTTAAGAAGTTCTAAGTCTAGGGGACTGATGACCTCAGATGTTAAGTCCCATAGTGCTTAGAGCAATTTGAACCATTTGAATGCCATGAAGTGCGTCCTTCAATTTAGGAATAAAGTTGAAGTCACAAGGCTTAACGCCAGGGATGTGTGGTGGGTGGTAACAACGCTTCCCAGGTCCATCAATCGAACAGATCAGTCGCAACTTGCGTCATATGGGCCCGAGAATTATCCTACAAAATTACAGGTGGGTCCTGAAGAACGTTTCGCCTCTTTTTTTCTCCAACCTGATCGAAGGCTGTGTTCCAAAAACGAAAATCTTAAAGAAAGAAGGTTAAATTCTTGGACACTCCTACAGAAGAATGAAAAATAGGAGTTTGATTGTGGTTAATACTGACACGAGGAAGATTTGCGCTGTATGATCATTTAGGTTTCCCGTAATTTCCCTAGACCGCTCCGAGCAAAGGCCGGGACGGTTACTTTGAAAGGGCACGGCCGATAACTTTTCGCTTTCCTGCAACAATCTCAGCTTGTACTCCGTCTCTAAGGATCGCTGTGTAGACGGGACGTTAAATCCAGTCTTCCTTCTTTCCGTCTATCGGTAGTTCGCTACCACCACACAGCAGTGTTTGGTATCTATACAACATCATTTTAACACATCTAATACACATTTCATTAATTAAGTTAAACTAGACATCACTAAGCCATTCCAAAGAAGTCATTTAAGTATAAGAAAAAGTACGATGACAGAAGTGTAGTTGCTTATTGTTTTCAGCATCATTAATGAAACAGACGCTAGCCTGAAGTACACTCCTGGAAATGGAAAAAAGAACACATTGACACCGGTGTGTCAGACCCACCATACTTGCTCCGGACACTGCGAGAGGGCTGTACAAGCAATGATCACACGCACGGCACAGCGGACACACCAGGAACCGTGGTGTTGGCCGTCGAATGGCGCTAGCTGCGCAGCATTTGTGCACCGCCGCCGTCAGTGTCAGCCAGTTTGCCGTGGCATACGGAGCTCCATCGCAGTCTTTAACACTGGTAGCATGCCGCGACAGCGTGGACGTGATACGTATGTGCAGTTGACGGACTTTGAGCGAGGGCGTATAGTGGGCATGCGGGAGGCCGGGTGGACGTACCGCCGAATTGCTCAACACGTGGGGCGTGAGGTCTCCACAGTACATCGATGTTGTCGCCAGTGGTCGGCGGAAGGTGCACGTGCCCGTCGACCTGGGACCGGACCGCAGCGACGCACGGATGCACGCCAAGACCGTAGGATCCTACGCAGTGCCGTAGGGGACCGCACCGCCACTTCCCAGCAAATTAGGGACACTGTTGCTCCTGGGGTATCGGCGAGGACCATTCGCAACCGTCTCCATGAAGCTGGGCTACGGTCCCGCACACCGTTAGGCCGTCTTCCGCTCACGCCCCAACATCGTGCAGCCCGCCTCCAGTGGTGTCGCGACAGGCGTGAATGGAGGGACGAATGGAGACGTGTCGTCTTCAGCGATGAGAGTCGCTTCTGCCTTGGTGCCAATGATGGTCGTATGCGTGTTTGGCGCCGTGCAGGTGAGCGCCACAATCAGGACTGCATACGACCGAGGCACACAGGGCCAACACCCGGCATCATGGTGTGGGGAGCGATCTCCTACACTGGCCGTACACCACTGGTGATCGTCGAGGGGACACTGAATAGTGCACGGTACATCCAAACCGTCATCGAACCCATCGTTCTACCATTCCTAGACCGGCAAGGGAACTTGCTGTTCCAACAGGACAATGCACGTCCGCATGTATCCCGTGCCACCCAACGTGCTCTAGAAGGTGTAAGTCAACTACCCTGGCCAGCAAGATCTCCGGATCTGTCCCCCACTGAGCATGTTTGGGACTGGATGAAGCGTCGTCTCACGCGGTCTGCACGTCGAGCACGAACGCTGGTCCAACTGAGGCGCCAGGTGGAAATGGCATGGCAAGCCGTTCCACAGGACTACATCCAGCATCTCTATGATCGTCTCCATGGGAGAATAGCAGCCTGCATTGCTGCGAAAGGTGGATATACACTGTGCTAGTGCCGACATTGTGCATGCTCTGTTGGCTGTGTCTATGTGCCTGTGGTTCTGTCAGTGTGATCATGTGATGTATCTGACCCCAGGAATGTGTCAATAAAGTTTCCCCTTCCTGGGACAATGAATTCACGGAGTTCTTATTTCAATTTCCAGGAGTGTATTTGGTCCACATTTTTTTCAGGAAGAAGAACGCATTGTTATCAAAGGTATTGAAGTATATTTTAAGATAAAACGATGGTTAGGTAGACTTTTCTCTTGGATCAGTCCTCGCTCATCTGTTGTTGTTGTTGTGGTCTTCAGTCCTGAGACTGGTTTGATGCAGCTCTCCATGCTACTCTATCCTGTGCAAGCTTCTTCATCTCCCAGTACTTACTGCAACCTACATCCTTCTGAATCTGCTTAGTGTATTGATCTCTTGGTCTCCCTTTACGATTTTTACCCTCCACGCTGCCCTCCAATGCTAAATTTGTGATCCCTCGATGCCTCAGAACATGTCCTACCAACCGATCCCTTCTTCTAGTCAAGTTGTGCCACAAACTTCTCTTCTCCCCAATCCTATTCAATACCTCCTCATTAGTTACGTGATCTACCCACCTTATCTTCAGCATTCTTCTGTAGCACCACATTTCGAAAGCTTCTATTCTCTTCTTGTCCAAACTACTTATCGTCCATGTCTCACTTCCATACATGGCTACACTCCATACAAATACTTCCAGAAACGACTTCCTGACACCTAAATCTATATTCGATGTTAACAAATTTCTCTTCTTGAGAAACGCTTTCCTTGCCATTTCCAGTCTACATTTTATATCCTCTCTACTTCGACCATCATCGGTTATTTTACTCCCTAAATAGCAAAACTCCTTTACTACTTTAAGTGTCTCATTTCCTAATCTAATTCCCTCAGCATCACCCGACTTAATTCGACTACATTCCATTATCCTCGTTTTGCTTTTGTTGATGTTCATCTTATATCCTCCTTTCAAGACACTGTCCATTCCGTTCAACTGCTCTTCCAAGTCCTTTGCGGTCTCTGACAGAATTACAATGTCATCGGCGAACCTCAAAGTTTTTACTTCTTCTCCATGAATTTTAATACCTACTCCGAATTTTTCTTTTGTTTCCTTTACTGCTTGCTCAATATACAGATTGAATAACATCGGGGAGAGGCTACAACCCTGTCTCACTCCTTTCCCAACCACTGCTTCTTTTTCATGCCCCTCGACTCTTATAACTGCCATCTGGTTTCTGTACAAATTGTAAATAGCCTTTCGCTCCCTGTATTTTGCCCCTGCCACCTTCAGAATTTGAAAGAGAGTATTCCAGTCAACATTGTCAAAAGCTTTCTCTAAGTCTACAAGTGCTAGAAACGTAGGTTTGCCTTTTCTTAATCTTTCTTCCAAGATAAGTCGTAAGGTCAGTATTGCCTCACGTGTTCCAACATTTCTACGGAATCCAAACTGATCTTCCCCGAGGTCGGCTTCTACCAGTTTTTCCATTCGTCTGTAAAGAATTCGTGTTAGTATTTTGCAGCTGTGACTTATTAAACTGATAGTTCGGTAACTTTCACATCTGTCAACACCTGCTTTCTTTGGGATTGGAATTATTATATTCTTCTTAAAGTCTGAGGGTATTTCGCCTGTCTCATACATCGTGCTCACCAGATGGTAGAGTTTTGTCAGGACTGGCTCTCCCGAGGCCATCAGTAGTTCTAATGGAATGTTGTCTACTCCCGGTGCCTTGTTTCGACTCAGGTCTTTCAGTGCTCTGTCAAACTCTTCACGCAGTATCTTATCTCCCATTTCATCTTCATCTACATCCTCTTCCATTTCCATAATATTGTCCTCAAGTACATCGCCCTTGTATAAACCCTCTATATACTCCTTCCACCTTTCTGCTTTCCCTTCTTTGCTTAGAACTGGGTTGCCATCTGAGCTCTTGATCTTCATACCAGTGGTTCTCTTCTCTCCAAAGGTCTCTTTCATTTTCCTGTAGGCAGTATCTATCTTACCCCTAGTGAGACAAGCCTCTACATCCTTACATTTGTCCTGTAGCCATCCCTGCTTAGCCATTTTGCACTTCCTGTCGATTTCATTTTTGAGACGTTTGTATTCCTTTTTGCCTGCTTCATTAACTGCATTTTTATATTTTCTCCTTTCATCAATTAAATTCAATATTTCTTCTGTTACCCAAGGATTTCTATTAGCCCGCGTCTTTTTACCTACTTGATCGTCTGCTGCCTTCACCACTTCATCCCTCAGAGCTACCCATTCTTCTTCTACTGTATTTCTTTCCCCCATTCCTGTCAATTGTTCCCTAATGCTCTCCCTGAAACTCTCTACAACCTCTGGTTCTTTCAGTTTATCCAGGTCCCATCTCCTTAAATTCCCACCTTTTTGCAGTTTCTTCAGTTTCAATCTGCAGTTCATAACCAATAGATTGTGGTCAGAATCTACATCTGCCCCAGGAAATGTCTTACAATTTAAAACCTGGTTCCTAAATCTCTGTCTTACCATTACATAATCTATCTGAAACCTGTCAGTATCTCCAGGCTTCTTCCATGTATACAGCCGCTCATCTGTAGTAACAGATATTTTCCTTCATTTATTCGAGGTTGTAATTAAAAAATTAAGACTACCCATCATAATTATAAAGTTGTTTATCTGTTACGCTCATCTGTAGTAACAGATAAACAACTTTATAGTTATGATGGGTAGTCTCAATTTTTTAATTACTTCCTCGAATAAATGAAGGAAAATAGTTAACTTGTTGTTTATTTTCAGTTACATGTTGTCAGTCATGGTACAAATTGAAATCACCGCGCCATATTCCTCTAGCACGTCGTTAGAAGGTCCAAAACAATATCTCGCTGGCCGTTGATATACTTGAATATCGTGCGATAATTCTTTTTCTGTATATGGAAGGGAAAAACGCTGCAACAATCCGTGCTGAATTGGTAGAAGTGTACAGTAACAACACTCAGTCGTATGACACAATGATTGGTTGGTACAGACGCTTCCAGTAAGGAGAAAACCTTCACAGGACTATATTAGCCTACCAGAATCTCCTGACGAAGTTGCAGGTGGCTGTCAAGACGAAGGACTATTTCACGATGTCCCAAATTTAGCGTTTTTTCAACCGAAATGTGTTGCATTACTTACTGAACGCCCCCCTTATTTGCTCGAAGTCAACACCGCAGCTCATCCTACGCAGGACAGTCACACATTCTGTTTCTTTGGGTTATGAAATTTTGCGTCACCACACAACCGGGATTCTCCTGACTTGGCGTCCAGTTACTTCCACTACTTTCCTCGGACCAAGAAACCACGACGTGTCAGGCATTTCCAGAAACGCGACGAGGTGGTTTTCCAGGTGAACCTTTTTCTGAACAACCAAAATGCTGACTTCTACAACCAACGTTTCGGCAAAGTCATTCGGCATTAAAAAGTTGTTTCACATTGAAAGATGGATATGCAGAAAAGGACTAACACAGTTACGGAGTTTCACGGCTTAATTATGTACGATGCGTTATGTTGATGGTATTCCTTTCACGACTGGAATAAAAAAGCACTGAAATTGTTTAAGTATTCAGTACTGGCTTGTCACTCTCAAAATGTTTAAATACATAGTATTCCATACACTACAGTCGGTTTCCAGGCAAATTCTTTAAATAAACTAATCAACTATATTCCAAACAGTGCGTTGTATCCCATGAATTGTTTAAATGAACGATGTTCCACACAATGTCTTGTATACTAGAAATTGTTTAAACAATATTCCATACACTGCAATCTATTTCCTACCAAGCTTTTAAATAAATATATAAGCTATATTCCTTACACTGCCTTGTAGCTCATAAATTGTTTAAATAGACAATATTCCACACATTGCCTAGTCTAACAGAAGTTGTTTAACATGGAAGAGTGTAGGTTCGCGATAGAAGCAGGATAGAGCTCATAGGTGAATCCACCACAGTGTAATTCTGTATTTAGAACACATAGTTGCTGGATGTGAGCTTTTCCCACCAAATAAAAAGAGATCCAACCTCTGAAAATTGAATTTTATAAATAAACAATATACAGGGTGAGTCACCTAACGTTACCGCTGGATATATTTCGTAAACCACGTCAAATACTGACGAACCGATTCCACAGACCGAACGTGAGGAGAGGGGTTAGTGTAATTGGTTAATACAAACCATACAAAAATGCACGGAAGTATGTTTTTTAACACAAACCTACGTTATCTTAAATGGAACCCCGTTAGTTTTGTTAGCACATCTGAACATATAAACAAATACGTAATCAGTTCCGTTTGATGCATTGTAAAATGTTAATTACATCCGGAGATATTGTAACCTAAATTTGACGCTTGAGTACCACTCCTCCGCTGTTCGATCGTGTGTATCGGAGAGCACCGAATTTCGTAGGGATCCAAAGCGAACGGTGATGGACCTTAGGTACAGAAGAGACTGGAACAGCACATTACGTCCACTTGCTAACACCTTTTTATTGGTCTTTTTCACTGACGCACATGTACATTACCATGAGGGGTGAGGTACACGTACACACGTGGTTTCCGTTTTCAATTACGGAGTGGAATAGAGTGTGTCCCGACATGTCAGACCAACAGATGTTCAATGTGGTGGCCATCATTTGCTGCACACAATTGCAATCTCTGGCGTAATGAATGTCGTACACGCTGCAGTAGCGGAGGAGTGGTACTCAAGCATCAACTTTAGGTTACAATATCTCCGGATGTAATTAACATTTTACAGTGCAACAAACGGCACTGATTACGTATTTGTTTATATGTTCAGATGTGCTAACAAAACTAACGGGGTTCCATTTAAAAAAACGTAGGTTTGTGTTAAAAAACATAATTCTGTGCATTTTTGTATGGTTTGTATTAAACAATTACACTAGCCCCTCTCCTCACGTTTGGGCTGTGGAATCGGTTCGTCAGTATTTGATGTGGTTTACGAAATATATCCAGCGGTAACGTTAGGTGACTCACCCTGTATACTCTATTATATAATTGACACTGGTTTCAATTACGTACTCTGAGATCCTTTCTCTTCAGTACAGATTGGGTCTTTCTCCTACCAGTTTCCAGATGGGAGAGGGGAGGAGAAGACTGAGGGATTTCTCAGGAGGGGAAGGGGGTAATCAGTTGATCAATTTAATTAATTAGTCAGTTAGTTTGATATAAAAAGTGTGTTTGTATCAGCAAGGTGGAGGGGTGAGAGTCAGGGATTTCCCACAGGGGTGGTGGGAGGAGGAGTTGGAGGGGCGCGAGGTTCTCAGAAGGATGGATTATCCCCAAGGTGTCATAAATCAACACCCAGGTGGTCATAAACCACTTAGCAGAACAAAAGGATAAGGACCTGTCAATCGAAAGAGAACAATAGGTTAAGGGCTGACATCGAGCAGAACAATAGATTTGCCCCTGAATGTTTGTTTTCCCCTGAATGTGGGAATCACCTCTTTAGGTGATGAATCTGGGAATATATTACAACCCACTATGTACTGCTCTCATGGAGATCACTAAGACAAGGTGCAGTACATAGATGTAGATGTTGATGTATATGTAAATGTCGAAAATAAGGATATTTGTGTTATTAGCCAGAAATTTCTCAGTTAGTAATAACAAAACAAAGAAATATCAACTTTGCAAAAAATCTCAAATGGCTCTGAGCACTATGGGACTCAACTGCTGTGGTCATAAGTCCCCTAGAACTTAGAACTACTTAAACCTAACTAACCTAAGGACAGCACACAACACCCAGCCATCACGAGGCTGAGAAAATCCCTGACCCCGCCGGGAATCGAACCCGGGAACCCGGGCGTGGGAAGCGAGAACGCTACCGCATGACCACGAGATGCGGGCGCAAAAAAATCTCAAATTTTGTAGTACAGAATACGGCAACGAAATGCTGAAAAAATTATGTATGAGATTTAGTTTTCAAAAGTGTCAGAATAAACGAGCTTTCGTGTGTGAACTAGACGAAATTGTTTCCAGAATGGCTACACTGGATTTTTACAAAGAAGTAAGTTTCTGTGTTTAAGTGTCCAGTGGCTTAATAAGGCAAAACTTGTATTCATTGACATTACACTACGAATGAATGTTGTCAAAGTGATAATGTGCAAATAATATTGTCATACAAGAGAGGCGACCAATGTTTAATTGTGCACCGCATGGCATTGGCGTATAGATACGTAGCGTGTGTCAGTACTCCACTTGTAAGAACACTGTAGTGTACCCTGTTACTACCTCTCCCTATGTAAACACACCGTTGCTACCACCCAGATCAGGTCTTCAATTTGTTTTTCCGGTGAAAATGTTTCCTTGGTTTACGTGACTCGAAACATTGTGTTATTAGGACGTTCAGAATTTAAGAATTTCCAAGTAGTTGTGATTCACAGCATTCGTTGCAGAGATTTCGTTTAATTTCGACAGTCGATTGCAGGATTTTGAATCGGCCTCTTTCACACTGTAGTGACGGCTGAACTACCATAATAGCCGGAGTACTCGGTTGCAAAGGAACTTGTACAGTCAGCACATAAAACCAGAGGTAAGTCTCCTGTTCACAGAATGCGAAATCTACTGCTTAAGGAAGTGACGCTGTGAAGGCAGCTGAGCACGTTATGAGACACATACGCATACGGCGTGTGCAGATCGGCACCAGATTCAGTCGGTGTCTTGTTTACGAGACACGTGTGCGCCAGCTAAAGTGTCGAGAACGAGGCGATGAACGGCGCGTCTCGCTGCGCCCATACCGGTTCCACCTGCTCCTCCTCAACTTGCAGCTCAGTGCGGAAGCGCGGCAGTCGTCTTATTACCAGTCGCGTTCCCCATTTCGTGCGGAGCCTGTACTCTCAGCTGAATACTGGTCTTGCAGGGACAGTTCTGTTTCTGTGACAAGCAGATTGCTATTGTACCTCCTGCGTCTGACACTGTTCTTATTTCGTTCATTTCACTCGAGCCGGCCGCTGTGGCCGAGCGGTTCTATGCGCTTCAGTCCGGAACCGCGCTGCTGCTACAGTCGCATGTTCGAATCCTGCCTCGGGCATGGATGTGTGTGATGTTCTTAGGTTAGTTAGGTTTAAGTAGTTCTACGTCTAGGGGACTGATGACCTCAGATGTTAAGTCCCATAGTACTTAGAACCATTTGAACCATTTCAATCGAAATGGTCAGTCATGTCGAGGAGACAGAGTGCTGTGTTTCTGAGTAGAGTAAGGGAAGAATGCAACATCTTCAACAGTTATCTACAGATACATCTATATGATTACTTTGTAATCCATATTTAAGTGCCTGGCAGAGGGTTCATCGGACCACCTTCAAGCTATTTCTCTACCGTTCCACTCTCTAACAGCGCGCAGGCAAAACGAAAACATAATATTTCCGTGCGAGCTTTGATTTCTCTTATTTTATTACAGTGACCATTTCTCCCTACGTAGATTGGCACCAACAAAATATTTTCACATTAGGAGGAGTAAATTGGTGATTGAAATTTTATGAGCAGATCCTGCCGCAACGAAAACCGCTTTTGCTTCAATGATATTTCGGAATAATACAAAACGAGCTGCCCTTCTTTGATATTTGTAGCTCTCCTCCGTCAATCCAATATGTTGGGGATCCCACACCGCGCAGCAATAGTCCATCAGAGCGAGGACAAGTGTAGTGTAAGCAGACTCTTTAGTAGAACTGTTTCATTTTTAAGTGTTTTACCAACAAATAGCAGTTTTTAGTTCGCTTTTCCAAAACATTACCTGTGTGATATTTCCAAATTAAGTTATTCATTATTCTAATCCCCAAGAATTTAGTTTAATTCGCAGCCTTTACATTTGTATGATTTATCGTGTACACGAAATTTAGCTGATTCCTTTTAGTACTCATGTGGATGACTTCACACGTTTCATTATTTAGAGTCAACTGCCACTTTTCGCGCCATACAGAGCTCATGCCTAAATCGTTTTTCAGTTGCTTTTAATCAGCTAATGACTTTACATGACGGTAAATGACAGCCTCATCTGAAGACAGTCTAAGAGGGATTTTCAGATTGTCTTCTAAATAGTTTATAAAGATCAGGACGAGCAGAGGGCCTATAGCACTTCCTGGGGAACACCGTATATTACTTCTGTTTTACTTGATGACTTTTTGTGAATTACTACGAACTGCGACCTTCCTGATAGAAATTCACGAGTCCATCCCCAGAACTGAGACGATACTCCATAGGCACGAAATTTCATTAGAGGTGGCTTGTGACGGAGGGTATCGAAATACAAAAATATGGAATCAATTTGACATTCTCTTTCGATAGCTTCGTGAGAATAAAGAGCTAGTTGTGTTTCACAAGAACAATATTTTCTGAATTCGTGTGAGCTATTTGTCAATAAATCGTTTTCTTCGAGGTAATTCATAACGTTCGAACATAGCAAGTGTTCCAAAATCCTACTGCAAATCGACGTTAGTGATATGGGTCTGTAATTCATCTAATCTAAAGTACGTTACCAACTAAATCAACTAACTCATCAAATACTGTTATTACCCACTTTGTCGCGCTCTACGCCTATAATACGCAGATTTAGGGACTATGAATTGTAAGATTGCTAGGAGCAATAATAAATTTACAAGTATCACCTCGAAAAAATTTAACTATCACTATGAAACTCCGTAACTGTGTTAGTCGTTTTCTACGTATGCATCTTTCAATGTGAAACATTTTTCTCAATGATGGATGACTTTGCGGAAACGTTGGTTGTAGAAGTCTGCATTTTGGCTGTTCAGAAAAAGCTTACCTTGGAAAACCACATCGTCGCGTTTCTGGAAATGCCTGACACGTAGTGGTTTCTCATCCGAGGAAAGAAGAAGTATCTGGACGTCAAGTCAGGAGAATCCTGGGTGTGCGGTGACGCAAAATTTCATGGCCCAAAGAAACTGAATGTGTGACTGTCCTGTATAGAATGGAGTGTTGGCTTCGAACGAATAAGGGGGGGGGGGGGTTCAGTTGAAAAAGTATATATACACTCCTGGAAATTGAAATAAGAACACCGTGAATTCATTGTCCCAGGAAGTGGAAACTTTATTGACACATTACTGGGGTCAGATACATCACATGATCACACTGACAGAACCACAGGCACATAGACACAGGCAACAGAGCATGCACAATGTCGGCACTAGTACAGTGTATATCCACCTTTCGCAGCAATGCAGGCTGCTATTCTCCCATGGAGACGATCGTAGAGATGCTGGATGTAGTACTGTGGAACGGCTTGCCATGCCATTTCCACCTGGCGCCTCAGATGGACCAGCGTTCGTGCTGGACGTGCAGACCGCGTGAGACGACGCTTCATCCAGTCCCAAACATGCTCAATGGGGGACAGATCCGGAGATCTTGCTGGCCAGGGTAGTTGACTTACACCTTCAAGAGCACGTTGGGTGGCACGGGATACATGCGGACGTGCATTGTCCTGTTGGAACAGCAAGTTCCCTTGCCGGTCTAGGAATGGTAGAACGATGGGTTCGATGACGGTTTGGATGTACCGTGCACTATTCAGTGTCCCTTCGACGATCACCAGTGGTGTACGGCCAGTGTAGGAGATCGCTCCCCACACCATGATGCCAGGTGTTGGCCCTGTGTGCCTCGGTCGTATGCAGTCCTGATTGTGGCGCTGACCTGCACGGCGCCAAACACGCATACGACCATCATTGGCACCAAGGCAGAAGCGACTCTCATCGCTGAAGACGACACGTCTCCATTCGTCCCTCCATTCACGCCTGTCGCGACACCACTGGAGGCGGGCTGCACGATGTTGGGGCGTGAGCGGAAGACGGCCTAACGGTGTGCGGGACCGTAGCCCAGCTTCATGGAGACGGTTGCGAATGGTCCTCGCCGATACCCCAGGAGCAACAGTGTCCCTAATTTGCTGGGAAGTGGCGGTGCGGTCCCCTACGGCACTGCGTAGGATCCTACGGTCTTGGCGTGCATTTGTGCGTCGCTGCGGTCCGGTCCCAGGTCGACGGGTCCCAGGTCGACGGACACGTGCACCTTCCGCCGACCACTGGCGACAACATCGATGTACTGTGGAGACCTCACGCCCCACGTGTTGAGCAATTCGGCGGTACGTCCACCCGGCCTCCCGCATGCCTACTATAGCCCTCGCTCAAAGTCCGTCAACTGCACAAACGGTTCACATCCACGCTGTCGCGGCATGCTACCAGTGTTAAAGACTGCGATGGAGCTCCGTATGCCACGGCAAACTGGCTGACACTGACGGCGGCGGTGCACAAATGCTGCGCAGCTAGCGCCATTCGACGGCCAACACCGCGGTTCCTGGTGTGTCCGCTGTGCCGTGCGTGTGATCATTGCTTGTACAGCCCTCTCGCAGTGTCCGGAGCAAGTATGGTGGGTCTGACACACCGGTGTCAATGTGTTCTTTTTTCCATTTCCAGGAGTGTATATTGCATGACAGTTTTGGGGAAAACTGCCACTTAACACTACAACATTTAGTTTCTGTTTATGTGCTCACATGAAATCAGCGAGGTACAATAATTTGATATCATGAAGTCTGGCGGAATAATGGGATCATACAACATACATAAATAAATACAGTTAATTAGTTCAGTTTAATGGTGCCGAGATAATGGATAATGCCATACTGGATCTGAAAGACAATAACTGAATTTACTATTAGTAAATAGTTGTGTTAGTGGTTACATGAATCTGAACACGGTGTTATACATTGTCCCTAACACCATACTTTGATCAATAAACCACTGACGAACCATGTGAACAGTTACATGTATGGAATGATGATTACTTATTGAATGCAGCACATGGTCTGAACTTGTCTAAACTTTATCAAAGTTTCGAACCTTGCAGTGCAAATACGTCTTACCAATTGGGTGCCGGAAACTGCAGCCACAAGACATGCATTATCGCAGATGGGTGAGCCCCAAAGACCAGTTGTGGGATGGCCAGAGGCCCTCATATCCGATGTCTTTCTGGCTTCTCAGATCATCACAGTGAAATTTTTCGTAGCAACATCGAAAATTGCTTAAAGAAAGCCAATACCAAAAACAACATCACATCAACACTGCCTACTAACGTGCCAAGACTCCCTTGCTTCTGCGACCCACAACTTCGTGCACCTTCCTCCGCCAACCAGAGGGCTAGCTTCTAAGCTTCTGTCCAATGGAAAGTTTACTAATAGAGTTGCATCTCCCACCTATGGAAGATTTTTGAATGAACTTCTGGAGAAGTGAGCGCTCAAATCTTTTCCAGGCTTGGTGCCAAACCAGTGCCTTACCTTAACCATAAAACAGAAAACAAAGCATACCCCAAAGTATGGTAAGATGCTGTCTCCATGGAAACATTTTCAGCCAGCACTCCAGGAACACAGCATTTTAACGAAAAGCTCCTCTTTGACCAAAAGGCATACTCTGAAAAACATTATACGGCCCAGGTGAAACACAAGCATAGTCCACCTCTGCGTTTCTTGAGAGAGGTCTGTATCCATATTACTACCCCTTGCACAACTGGGACGCCTCGCTGTTAGCGTCATCCCAGCGTCAGCTAATGTAGAACTCAGCCATACGTGTTGACTCTAGGCCGATGGAACCCATATTGGGCTAGGAAACTCTCCATCGGGGTAGCCACTGTGTAAACCATGACCAGCTTCCCCCCACCCCCCCTCCCCACCCCGTCACTCGTCCCTGCAGCTCAGCTCACATGGATCCACGAAACTAGCATGCAGTTGGTGTTGCTAAAGGACATGGACTCATGGACTATACGAGGTGCGACAATAAAGTAATGAGACTGATGTGAAAAAATGTTGCTTACCGTTTTAGTAAAGTTTAGTGTTGTCTGCTTCTAGGTAGTTCCCTTCTGATTGCACACATTTTTTTAGTGCTTCTGCCATTGATGGTAACATTCCTGGAACTTGCCTTCTGTAATATCCTCCAAGACCCTCGTTGCAGCTTTTTGGACATCTTGCGTTTGAAAATGGTGTCCCTTGACCACCGTTTTGACTCTTGGAAATAGAAAATGTCGCACGGAGAGATATTTGGTGAATAAGGTGGCTGTGGTAGTACTGATACTTGTTTTGAGGTTAAAAATTGCTCTATCGACAGAGCAGTATGAGATGGCGCATTATCGTGATGCAGAATCCAATTATCAGCAATGTTGGCACAGACACGAAGAACTCTTTTATAAAGTCTTTCAAAAATTTCTTTGCAGTAATACTGGCTAACTGTTTGTCCAGGAGGCACCCACTCTTTATGAACAATTCCCTTGGAATCAAAGAAGCACACAAGCATGCATTTCAATTTTGACTATGACATTCCAGCTTTTTTTGGTCTGGGTGATCCCTTTGAGCACCATTGCGAACTTTGGCGCTTTGTCTCTGGATCGTACTGAAAAAATCAACTTTCATCACCAATGACAAAACAGCTCAACAATTCTGGATTGATTGCCGTTTTCTCTAACAGATCGGCTGCCACATTTTTCCGCGTTTCTCGCTGTTGTGGTGTGAAATTTTTGGGGACTATTTTTGCACAAATCTTTCTCATACCAACATCTTCAGTTATTATTAGACGAACCGTTCCTCGATTGATGTTCAGTTCTTCTGCAATCATTTTCACGGATAATCTTCGATCTGATCGTACGAGTTCACGCACCCTGGCCAAGTTGACAACCGTCCGTGAGGTTGAAGGTCATCCACTGGGGTCTTCATCTTCAATATTCGTTCTACCTTCACTAAACATTTTATGCCAACGAAAAACTTGAGATCTTGACATAACCTCCTGTCCAAAAGCCTTCTGAAGCTTACCGTAAGTCATAGTCACGTTTTCACCCAATTTAATGCAAAAAGAAATGGCATACCGTTGCGCAATATTATGCGGTTCCATTTCCGTGACGAGAGACACAAACACGTGTTAACTTACTACAGCACAACTCAATACTGAGCAGTTGCATCGATGTGCCGCTTGGACTAGAAGCAGCTTATAGGCCAAGGTCAAAGTTATTGAGCCTATGCAAGCCTGCAGGGTTGCCACATCTTGCAAAGAAAATCAGTCTCATTACTTTATTGTCACTCTTCATATCTACTAAAATCTAAAATAATTTTGAAGATAAACCACTTAACCACTCATCGATTCCCACGAATCAGTTTAATATCACAGGCATGATTTGATTAATTTTCAAATTAGCATATTAACATGAAGAAGTGAATTAAAAATGAGACAAGACTTTTCCAGACTCTGGTTGACACCTCTCAGGTGGAGAGCCAATTAACCAGCTATAGACAGAGAGACTCAAATGATAGCAATGCTTAGTACATAAAGGGAAATTGTTCTAAATGCTTTATCCTAAAATAGCTTTGAGCATCTAATCAGAGAACTGACTCGTGAAGATGACATATTAGATCTCCTAGCCACCAACCGCTCTAAACTTTTCGACTCGGCGTAGAACACAGAATTAGATATCTTAAGTCTCTTGCAGCATCAATCAATAACGCTGTAAACAGGAATGTACAGAAATAGAGTGTATTATGAGTGGTACAGATCACTTCACGATCTTGCATCCGTTCAGCTACATTTATATAATAAATAAAAGTAGGCAGTAAAAACTGTTGGATGGTGACTAAAAGGTTCTCACATAAGCAAGAGCCGCGTTGTGGCAGAAAAGCTTTACTCAAGTCGTAGATGGAAGCCTTGCGAGGTTCCCAGGGTCTGCTCGCCTACTTTGAAGCAGTGGTTTCCACACGTTCATCCCTTACATGCAGCTACAAGAGTGTCTTTGGCCTCAAGTACCCCCTTGAGATGTGGCAAGTATCTGTTCGGCATGGAAGTCAACAAGAATCCTGACTTTCAGCATTTCCCATGAAACGTGAGGCATTTCATAGTATCTCAATAGAATTTCTATCTGGCTAATTCTGCGTATTGCCTCCCCAACTAGTCACTGTGTGTGCTACATCAACAAAAGGCCGCTCAGACTCTGTACCAACCTAAAAATTGTTTATGCACATCTGTGTACCATATCATGGAAAATACTAAAGCATTCGATTTTTTTTCGATGCATCGAGGAACTTTCACGTTCGTCATATTGGCTACAATATGTTATCACCGCTCCATATAGTTTGGCCTCAGAGCAGAGAACAGAGAAGTCTTACTCATTCGCTTCCTTGCCTTCGCCCGTGCTGACTGTTCAGTCGGAAGATGTAACTGTCGCTTTTTCCTAATAGCATGAGGTGTTAGTTTCAAATTTCAGAGTCCATACGCTGAGCAGTGCACATTTAATGGGTTTCTTGTGCAACTTTGCCGGTCGATGTGGCCGAGCGGTTCTAGGCGATTCAGTCTGGAACCGCGCGACCGCAGGTTCGAATCCTGCTTCGGGCATGGATGTGTGTGATGTACTTAGGTTAGTTAGGTTTAAGTAGTTCTAAGTTCTAGGGGACTGATGACCTCAGATGTTAAGTCCCATAGTGCTCAGAGCCATTTGACCCATTTGAACCTTGTTCAACTTTGATATGGGGTTCATTGGGTTGTTTCTCTTGTTTATTTGAAAATGTGAGTTGCGTAACTGAGGAACTCTGATTTTCTTCTTCTTTCAGTCCTCCTAACAACGTCAATTGAGGTCCTACATAATCTGTTTCAGTAATGTAGACTGACTATAAAGTTCATACTAAGTGCCAGAATGAAAGTGTTGAGTAAACAGCAAAAAGCTTCTAAAAATAGCATTGCGCAAAGACCATTCAGTTTTTACCTTTATGAAAGTAATATTTTCGCTATATACAGTAAGAATAGAGTTATGTGCCATATCCAATACCATAAAAACTAGGGTATCTCCATATTCCAAATAAATAAAAGAAGGGATAAGTGCGTCTACACTGTTATAATAACGTGGAACACATTTTTGTGCGTTATTTATCAAAAGCGCAGTCAGCAAACTAAAGGTTGAGGTTCAGTTTAGAAAAAGACCGAATAATACTTTTTACTTAAATTATTACAAATAGATAGTCGAAGCTAAGGTCTTTTAGAAGGCACAATGTCAAAAAAGGAAGAAATGCACAAAACCTGCCTTAAAACTGAAAACACTTTTACTGAATGAACTCTTCATAAGACAGTTTGTCTTCTTCTTTCAGGTAAGGAATAAACTTTTTCAAATCTTCCTATTTTCGTTTTTCAATCTCTCTTCCAATTCCAGCAGTGGGAGTTCGTATCTTTTAATGTTTCCTTGGTAGTTCGGTTTCCCTTTTAACTCGTTACTTGAACACGTTCACTTTCCTCTTGGGTGAAACTTTCAATGTGTTCAATTGTACGCTGTATGATTACAATATCAGATGTGTATTTCCCTACGCTTTGTGTTACAATGGATATCTAGAAATTATTGCTTGCACACTTGTTGATGATCACCATTTCATCAGGACCCGTAAAAAAAACATTAGACCGCATTCGACTTTCTTCTTAATGCATGTACGACCAATGTCGCCTACGTTTAACTTCAAAAATACTAATGTTTCCCATTAGATACGAGTTTTGCTTGACATTATCTCCTAAATCCTGAAACTTATTAAAGATGGTTAGTTTTTGATTGAAGGTAATGCTTTTGCATTGATATCACCGGCATGAATAATACAGAATAACAATAAAAAGTCATTATAGGTGTTATCATTGCGTTTAATAAACTGGTTTTTCCTACTTCGCACTAAGAACAACAACGGTGAAACAAAGAAACGTGACAGTGGAGAAATAACATAGCCAGCTGATTTCAAATCATTGTTTGATACATTTACAAAGGTTTCGACACTCCTAAGAATGTCTTCATCAGTTAGAAAATTTAAAAGCCCTATAAAATAATACATAGAATAATAAGTTTGACAGAAGCATTAAACAAGATAAAAGATGTCATAACATAGAAAGGTTACGTACATAAAGTTGCACTGCAGCCAACGTTACAGGACACATGCTCAGGTCAAAAATTAAAATCATTCCAGCGTTTGGTTCGTACACCTTGCAAGGAATAACAGATACGTGACATTAAAAGCTGAAGAAATACGATTTTCAGCTAGTAATAAACAACAACCTAAGTAAAAATTTGGAAATTTGTGGTAAGGTCTTATGGGACCAAACTGCTCAGGTCATCGGTCCCTAAGCTTAGCACTACTTAATCTAACGAAAACTAACTTACGCTACGGACAAAACACACACACACACACACACACAAACACACACACACACACACACACACACACACACACAAACACACACACACGCACACCCATGCCCGAGGGAGGACTCGAACCTCTGAAGGGCGAACCGCGCGCACCGTGATCAGGTGCCCCGACCGCGCGGATACCCCGCTCGGCAACAAGTTGAGAGTATGATGCTATAGAGGTATTTAAATCTTCAATTGGTGAAGGTGGTTTTTCAGACTCTCACGCTCATGTTGTTCTTCTAGAATTTCCTTGCAGCTCTAAGTTTTTTCTTGAGTACAGGAAATATTACACAACACTAAATAAATACATTATTAATGAATGAAGAGTTACTGCTTGCTACACTGTGGAATCATAAACTCAAACTAACAGCAACGCTCACATGGCAGCTCTGTGCCTCTAGTACATAGTCCACATTTTACTTCAGGTCTGGTGCCATATAGACCCACGGGTATTTTTGTGGTGATTATTTGAACTACTTCCACAGAAAATACTAGATATCCCGATTTTAATTGAGTGGTGTTAGGCACATAGTTCATATTTTGACATTTAACCGAATTTTTTCATCTCTAGCAGTTAGTACGAATTTTATTTTCAGTCTACATTCATGTTAGTTTTCTGCGATTTAGCTTCTCAAGAGCAACACTGCAGTAAGATTCCATGTTGGTTTTTATATTTCAGTAAAAGTTTGATAATTGTAAATTGATTTCCATTTATAAGCCGTACTTCCTACAGCTTCTCCCATGCTTGGGCGCCACTTATTTAACAAATATAATAAGGAATACACTAAGTTGTAGTTTCAGTGTGATGGTGTTTATGTTGTGTGCAGTGACCAAATTATGAGTGGAATATTGCGTAATATGTAAAGCTGTTAATCTGTGGTGACAAATGGGTGGCACCGGTACGTTTTTATTTCAAAGTTTGGAAGTGTTACTAATGCGGATTACTTTCAATAGGAAGATATTTCTGCTTATCAAGAGCTACAAGAAACATATATCAGATTTCTTGAGCGGTCAACTTAAAAAAGTCATCTCCAGGACGGAAAATGTTGAGTTTCAGTAGACAGAGTTTGAGTATCGAACAATATGTCTTACATAGATACGTGCCGAGCAAAGTTGTGAGCGAAGAGAGGTGCACTGCAAATTTAAACGTAGCCACAACTTCACAGACATTTAAAAAACTGAACGAAGCCAAAATCAGCTTAAGGAGAGCCATGCGCGAAGCGTTCAACGAATTCGAAAGTAAAATTGTGATTACCGACGTCATAGAAAATCCTAATAAGATTTGATCTTGTATCAGTACACCCATCGAAGTAAGCTGTCCAGGAATTCCGAGAGTACAATCCGGAAACTGCTCCACGTTTCAAAATATTCTGCTCTTTCCTTGCGTTTGCAGCTTATCGTTTACGTCACACTTCTGTAGATGGTTACAGTCCAGACAAGCATCCTGTCAAAAGACTTTTTTAGATTTAAATTTGTGTTTGACGTTCGGAAAATTCTATTTTGCAGAAATTCACTTCTTGCTATTCCCAGTTTGAAAGATAGAGACCATCCTCTCTAGTCATCATCAGTTTTTTTGCTGTCATAATAGCAAAATTCAAGGGTTACTGGATTCATAAAGTATACATTTAATAATGGTGAACAGGACTCGGAAAAATAAATCATTGTAGAATGTGGCTAAAAGAAGGGATCAGTTGATGGTAGACATCTTGAGGGCTGAAGAACTGAAGAACTCGTCTATGTGCTAAAGAAGAAAAGTGTGGGAGGTAAAAATTGAAAAAGAGAGATCTAAGCTCGAATACAGGAAGCAGGTTCAAAAGGATGTAGTTTGTGCTCGATATGCTGATATTAAGAGACATGTATAGGATAGACCAGCAAGGAGAGTTGCCATTAAAGCAGTCTTAGGACTGATCATCGAAACAACTACATCCAATTTTACCTACATCTTTTATTTATACGAACTATCCATAAAACACGTTCATAATATTTCTGAAAAGAGTTTTGCTTATCTCCTCTGGGGGAAGTTACGATCTCTTCCAATACCAATAGCACGGATAATTACTTTATTTAAAATCTAGCGAAATTAAAAACGGTTCAAACGGCTCTGAGCACTATGGGACTTAACATCTGAGGTCATCAGTCCCCTAGAACTTAGAACTACTTAAACCTAACTAACTTAAGGACATCACACACATACATGCCCGACGCAGGATTTGAACTTGTGACCGTAGTGGTCGCGCGGTTCCAGACTGTAGCGCCTAGAACCGCTCAGCCACAACGGCCGGCTCTAGCGAAATCCCGATTTTTGCCAGAGACCATATAACTGCCAAATTCATTTTTGTCAATTGCTTTTTTAAATAGATTTTCGTTGTTATGGTACGAGGGTAATTTGAATGAGTAGGTAATTTACATATCTACTCAATATTTCCAGTACCACAACCAATCGATTGTCCTATTATTTGTCAACCACAGCGCTAAGACAGAGTGTATCGTATGGCAAGTTCTAAATTTTTCAAAGAATGTTTTCTCGATTTTTCAAAGAATGTTTTCTCGATTTTTCAAAGAATGTTTTCTCGAAACTTCTTGGCATATTATAACTGTATGGCAGACCGAGACTCGAACTCGGGATCTTTGCCTTTCGCGGGCAAGTGCTCTACCAACTGAGGTAACCAAGCACGACTAACGACCCCCCCTCACAGCTTTAATTCCGCCAGAGTCAGAACATCTGGAACGGATTGCAGACCTTACATTTTAAGCGGACTTGTCTCCTCACTGCCCACGGTAACACACTGCATGTGAGAGAAAACATCTCTCTGATGTGATGAGGATCCATTTAAAAAGAAACTCGAATTATAGAAGGGACAAATTTTGAAAAATGCAGTCCAGTTCGCTGAGCTTGTTGCGGTTTAAGAAAACGTAGGTTTGACGAATTCATCGTGGCCTTAAGAGAACTAAAGAGTAGTTTTCTAAAGATTTTGACGGCACTGTGAATCTTACATCAGTCTTTGAGCTGTTTTCGAGACCATTTGCGTTTCAATTAAAAGCACCCCTGGGCATGTGCAGATGTAACTGATTGACCATCAAAGTAATTCCAATTTTAATGAAAACCTTTTTCCGTTTAAACTGTCCATGGCGTTTACATTTGTCCAAGGCGTTTACATCCGTCCAGGGTGTTTACATCTGTCCAGGGCGTTTACACTGCTTTCCTCAGGTAGAATTTCCACGTGTCAACAAAAGGTGGCAAAAGTGCTACAATATTTCGATCGCTATATTTTTGTGAAAGACCTTTTTTCGATTATGAAACTAAATAAGTCACTATTATAAGGAAACTTGGGTGTTGTTGAGAAATGTAAAATATAAAACCAAGTAGTATGCAGTGCCTCTGCAGTGCCGTTTAGAGGAGGCGCATTCGCGGATGTCCCCTCTTCCACCTCCACTCGTTCAGACTGCGTGGCATGGCGATGGGGGAAATGTGCAGCGAGATAGAGCGCTTTGACACAGTTCGCGAGCAGAAATATTGGCCGCCCCTGTATTAAATGGTAACTGCCACGAGCTCTGGTCTTGTTATCGTGGAATTTTTACGAGGCTGCATTCATATTCTGTTTGAAGTCATCTGCAACATGCACCTCTGAACCAGCTAGCAGATTCAATGACCCTACGACAAGAAGTTTGAAGCTTGTTGTAATTACATCCATACTTCACACTTTGTCTCATTAGCAGCTTCCACGCACTTACGTTGTTTGTCTACAGCTAAAGGTAATGAAGCAAAAATAATGAAAACAGGAAGCGAACATGATGTTCAAATCATTATGGGCAGTGGTGACACTGGACTTGCATTCTGAAGGACGGCGGTTCAAATCCATGTCCGGCCATCTGCATTTAGGATTTCTGTGCTTTCTCTGAATTATTCCAGACGAATGCTGGGACGGTTCCTTTGAAAGATCATGCCCAGTCCGAAACTGTGCTCCATCTCTAATGACCTCGATGTGGATGGGAGGTTAAACTCTAATTTTCCGACATGTAATAATTAATATATAATGTTGTATAGAAAACTTGCGATTGGTCACAGCTGTAGAGTACAAAGTGCTACACATTTAGCAGAATTTAATTTTAGTGTACCATACACAACGTTTTTAAAGCATCACGGCTTGTTACTGATGTTACCAAATTGAAAAGTTATTCTAAACTTCTCGTTTAGCAATGAAAATAAGCATTATCGAAACATAGTAACTAACGAGCAGAGTATCAGAATATAATAAAACATACAATTCTGGTTTAATTCACTACAAAAGAACCACTGCACAAAAATGTAAAGCAGGAGCAGAGCCCGTTATCGGAGAATCCAGCCCTCATAAAGCAAACGGTCACTGTAAGAAACGCAATATACAAACACGAAAATGAAGAGACGAGGAAGGGCGATGTATTCCTCTACTCTATTAGCCGACCACAATATTATTGCACCTGGCCTTAATGGTTTTCGGTCAGCTTATCGTGAGTCAGCGCGTAATCGGGATTGACATACACTGAACCAAAGAAACTGGTACACATACCTAAATTCGTGTAGGGCCCCCGCGAGCAAGCAAAAGTGCCGCAACACGACGTGGCATGGATTCGACAAATGTCTCAAACAGTGTTGGAGGGAGAGGACACCATGAATCCTGCAGGGCTGTCCATGAATCTGTAAAAGTACGAGGAGTGGAGATATCTTCTGAACAGCACTTTGCGAGGAATCCCAGATATGTTGGTCATGTCTGGGGCGTTGGTGGAGAGTGGAAGTGTTTAAATTCAGAAGAGTGTCCCTGGAGCCACTCTGTAGCAATTTTGGACGTGTGGGGTGTTGCATTGTCCTGCTGGAACTGCCCAAGTCCGTCGGAATGCGCAATGGACAGGAATGGATGCAGGTGACGAGACAGGCTGCTTACGTACGTGTCACCTGTCAGTATTATCTAGACCTATCATGGGTCTCAGATCACTACAACTGCACACGCCTTACACCATTACAGAGACTCCATCAGCTTGAACAGTCCCCTGCTGACATGCAGGGTCCATGGATTCATGAGGTTGTCTCCTTTACCCGTACACGTCCATCAGCTCGATACAATTTGAAACGAGGCTCGTCCAACCAGGCAACATGTTCCCAGTCATGAACAGTCCAATGTCGGTGTTGACGGGCCCAGGCGAGGCGTAAAGCTTTGTGTCGTGAAGTCATCAAGGGCACACGAGTGGGGCTTCGACTCCGAAAGCCCATATCCATGATGTTTCGTTGAATGATTCGCACGCTCACATTTGCTGATGGTCCAGCATTAAAATCTGCAACAATTTGCGGAAGAGTTGCACTTCTGTTACGTTGAACGATTCTCTTCACTCGTCGTTGGTCCTGCTCTTGCAGGATCTTTGTCCGGCTGCAGCGATGTCGGAGATTTGATGTTTTACTGGATTCCTGATATTCATGGTATACTCGTGAAATGGTCGTTCGGTAAAATCCCCACTTCATCGCTACATCGGAGATGCTGTGTCCTATCGCTGTTGCGCCGATTATAACACCGTGTTAAAACTCAGTTAAATCTTGCCATTGTAGCAGCAGTAAACGATCTAAAACCTGCGCCAGACACTTGTTGTCTTGTATAGGCGTTGCCGACTGCAGCGCCGTATTCTGCCTACTTACATACCTCTGTATTTGAATACGCATGCCTATACCAATTTCTTTGGTGCTTCAGTGTATGTGCGCAACTGATTTCAAAGTATCGACAGTTCGATGCGCTTTCCTTAGTCACCACTGTACGTGTTTACTGTAACTCACCACGCGTTTCCAATAACGACCAAGTCAATTATATCGTGGTTGAGTAAAACACAATCGCGGCGCAATTCCCGCCGTCGAGTCGGTACTTAAGTCGGGCGATAGCTCTGCGTTAGAGTAAACCTGAGCACTTGACAACAAGGCGAGCGAAAATAAACAAGGCTTCAAATGGCTCTAAGCACTATGGGACTTAACATCTGAGTTCATCAGTCCCCTCCACTTAGAACTACTTAAACCTAACTATCCTAAGGACATCACACACATCCATGCCCGGGGCAGGATTCGAACCTGCGACCGTAGCAGCAGCGCGGTTCCGGACTGAAGCGCCTAGAACCGCTCGGCCAAATAAACAAGGTTTCCTTCTTACACGGCAGCCTACTTCAGCTACAAGTCACGGAATGTTCTTCAGTGTCTCTCACGTTTCAGAAATGATTCTTGCGTTAGTAAACGCATTTCTGTGGCAACTTCACATACTGCATTTATAAACAAATAGCTTTCTCGTCGTCATTGCAGTGATGGAAACATAACACCGAGTGGCAGTGACAGCAGAATGAACATCTTGCCATACCAAGATCTTGCTTATGAGTGGTTCGCAAAGCGAGTGGTTAATATAGGTAAACACTTTTTGTCCTATGTTTTCCTCAAAATTACTCCCATTAAAGGATGTACCTTTCAACTGTAGATCAATTTTCACTCGCGAGGCAAATTACCGTGAGAAACATTTCCATGTTAAAAATTTAGATTTATAACTTTCGTTGATTATTCGGCTTTGGTAGAAAGTAACTCTGTTCCATTTTCTCCGTGGCAGATTTTCCATTGGTAGTACGGAGTGAAATAACAATACAACTACCGAGCAAGGTGGCGCTGTGATTGGTAAACTGGACTCGCAATCGAGAAGACGGCGGTTCAAACTCGCGTCCGACCATCCAGATTTACGTTTCCCGAGTTTTCCTTAAATCGCTCTAGGCAAATGCCGGAATGCTACCTTTGAAAAGGCACAGCCGATTTCCTTCCCCATCGTTGACACAATTCGAGGTTGTGCTCCATCTCTAATGACCTCGATATCAACGGGACGTTAAACACAATCTTCTTTGCTTCCTTAGTAACAACACAATTTCATCTAGCGATTGAAAGTATATCTTGGATAATCGTCCAACAGTTCTTATGGTGATTACGTGAGTCGTCATATGAAAGCGTTGAGTGGACAGTTCAAATTTTTAAGTATTACAGTCCCTTAAAAAGCGGTATGAACGGGCTGAATAGACAGTCCATATTTTTAGATACTATATTCCATTCAAAAGTGGTTTTGGGACAAATAACTTATGTATTTTTGAATAGCAAACATACGGATGGCAAAACTCCTACTCGCGCAAATGCGTTCACATGAAAATACATAGAAGTTGGAGATGGTCTCGAACCAAGGACCTCGTTTTATGCATCATGTCTTTACGTATGTCCTACCAGTCCCTAGATATTACCTGAGCATATTATGTCGTACTAAGAGCATCGATAATTTCTGAATGCGATTTTATTGAGATTGGGCCAAAATGGTATTTTATGCTCCTGCCCATTTTAAGCGTAGGTCATGATGGATCGAAAGGGGAGACAACTTTCACCCCTGACCCTGTAAGAAGAAGAGCATAATACTTAGCATTACTGCTTTTCTAATTTCTGTGAGAACATGCTGTTCATGCAGAAGTGACAGAGGCAATCTGGAAACCCCTTACCCTTTGATCGCTGACGGAAAATCCTAATTTTGATTTCTGCTTCGTAACTGAGACACCACAGCGCCGCGCGGGGTAGCTACGCTTCGCGCGGCTCCCCCCGTCGGAGGTTCGAGTCTTCTCTCGGGCATGGGTGTGTGTGTTGTCCTTAGGGTAAGTTAGTTTAAGTTAGATTAATTAGTGTGTAAGCCTAGGGTCCAATGACCTCAGCAGTTTGATCCTATAGGAACTTACCACAAATTTCCAGTTTCCACTCCTCAGTATAATGACGTCATTCTACATCAGAGTTCGTAGCATAATAAGTGTCCTTTTCTAAATCGAAGTGATTAGTGCACAGAGCATTTAAAACGATCAAATTTTTTGGGCTTTTCTCCTTATTTTTGCACAGTAGGATTGCCGCTATGAAGAAGAAAGTCGAAAAGTCGAGTCTTAGACGCGAAATTTTACTTTTCATAAATTACTCAACATCTTTCGATTCCTGTTCACAATATGTACTTAATGCCTGCCTCTTGGAAAAGATATGCAAGTTCAATTTCAGACGGTTCTCGAGAAGTCTGCTTCTGACCCACGTCATTATGATTTTGACTGGTCTGGGGATTGGATTTTGCTTAGTATGCGAAGGGTGTCGTGTTCCATGCTCACTAGCGATAAAAGCTTTCAATCACACCAAAATACCTCCTTCGCATCTGGCAATACAGATTTAAGAACTCCGAGCCCGCAGTTATTCGGATTTCTCAACAAAAATTATGTCCTTCCTCTACCGACTGGGGTGAAAGCGGATTATATCAGACCACAGCAGAGACAGATGTCACGACCACTTTAAATTCTTTATGTTGCTTACTCACAAAATGTCGTTTTTGTGTCAGTACTGAAAAATAAGAAATAGGAACATCATTATTTGTTTGCATACGATGGCTTCGAGAAATTCGACTGGTGCAAAACAGTTCTCTGATGCACATGTTTCCTTTCTGATCATCCAAATTATTTCCAGGTTTAGGAACACTTCTGTGAATGACAAAAATAATTCCGGTATAATGTTTACGATACTCATTCTTGTTAAAATTTTATGTGCGTTTTAGGTGACGAGAAGTATTTAGGAAGGCAAAAACAATATGAAAAGTGTAGTACTCGAGCTGTCGTTTGATGACCAGTCGTTTGCCAGCTAGTGAGACTTAATAATTAAGCTCGATTCTCTGAGTTTTCTTTTCTAATAATCGTATGAGTGAACATTATGCCCCAGTAGTTTATCGTACGCTTATCACTAATTATTTTAATGATATAGACTTTGGATTCAATGAGCTGCAGCTGATGGTGTTCTTAGACGATTGTCAACATTTTTAGATTTCGATACTAAACTAGAAATGGGGTTAAGTTTCCTACTATTATTGTAGTATTAACAAAATTCGTTTCTCTATTACGTGTGCACTTGAGGCGCCCTATCAATAAAATTAATAACCACTGCGTTCTGAAACTCGAGGGTTTCTTTATCTTTGTGAACCGTTAGAACTCTTGTTTCGAGATGGAGGAACGCCACCCAGTAGCTTATTATAATAATTACAACGTACCTTTTGAGGGAACTGTCATTAGTGGTAACACAGTTAATTTATATTTGTTAGATATACATTAATATTCCAATTTCAAAGACAAAAGAAAACGACAATTAGAACGCAGCCTTCACTCTAGAGAAAACCACTAGCGATCCGCCACGCCATACAGCTGTCGTCATTCTATCGCCGATAGATCTGGCGGGCAGAAACTCCATATGATATAGCAAAGTTCGCTTTAAGTTCTGCCTACTGTCGATAATTTATTTCCCGTCATCTAATACATGGAATTCCGTATCATTAAGCACCATTTCCATTCTAATGTGTCAGAAATGTCTAAATAATGTTCCGGAATTATAAGTTCAATTCTTATTGGTGTCTTCGTTCACTGAAACTATGATACAAAGTATGGAGAAAATATTGTGTAAGTTGTGAATAGCTTAAAGCACTGAGGGAAAGAAAATGCGAAGCGGTTTGAACATCCATTTGCGACGTCCACTTCATGTTATAGAAAGAAGCGCGCGAATTGTTACTATTGGTTGCGATGCTCGTAGATAGCTGTTTTCGTCCCAGCTTTTGTTTCGTGTAAGATACACGACATACAAATGCGATTGGTAGTATGTTGGTAGCATTGTGGCTCCTAGCCTGTTATGCTCCGAAGAAAACACTAAAGCTTTGCAGCTGAGCGTAACGAATAGATGAGAGGTCTCGCTAATTCTGTCACCCAGTGTACATCTACACCTTCATGCGTGCTCCGCAAGCCACTGTCCGGTTCGTGGCGGGCGGGGTACGCTGTATCACTACTAGTTATTTCCTTTCTTGTTCCACTCGCAAATAGAGCTTCTGTATGAGCCATAATTTCTCGTCGTTCGTTGGTTGGTTGGTTTGGGGAGGGAGACCAGACAGCGTGGTCATCGGTCTCATCGGATTAGGGAAGGATGGGGAAGGAAGGCGGCCGTGCCCTTTCAGAGGAACCATCCCGGCATTTGCCTGGAGTGATTTAGGGAAATCACGGAAAACCTAAATCAGGATGGCCGGACGCGGGATTGAACCGTCGTCCTTCCGAATGCGAGTCCAGTGTCTAACCACTGCGCCACCTCGCTCGGTTAATTTCTCGTATCTTATCTTCATGACCCTCACGCGAAATATATGTTGGCAGCAGTACCATCGTTCTGCAATCAGCTTTTTAATGCCGGTTTTTTAATTTTTGTCAATAATGTTCCTCGAAAAGAACGTCGCGTTCCCTGCGTGGCTTCTCATTTGAATTCCCGAAGCATGTCCGTAACACCTGCCTGTTGTTCGCATCTACCGATAAGGAATCTAGCAGCTCGCTTCTGAACGGATTCGATGTCTTCTTTTGATCTGACCTGGTACCTATCCCAAACACTTCAGCAGTACTCAAGAATAGGCCACTCTAGCGTCCAATAAGCGGTCTCCAAGTCTGATGGCCATAACTTTATTTTTTCTAGGTGATGATAAAAATTTCATGTCAACGCTTCATAACTACCAAACAGCACTCCAAAGTTATTCTCGTATTTCTTTTACTATATTAAGCGGGTAGTTAACGTTGCAGGTGTGCTCTGAGGCAGTGTCTCGTAAACTGTTCTCCACGGAATCCTTGCGTTCCATGCAGATCAGGCATAGGTTCCACGAAACTTATGCCCCTTTTTTTTTTAACACTCAAGAAAGTGACGTCAAAAAATAACGCCTGTATGAAATTTTAAAAAAGTGGAATATTAACAAACCTTCGCTTTCACTTAATAATTTTAGTAGTCGGTTCGAATGCGACATCGGCAGCAAATAAGGATGCATTTATCCTCTGGTAGCAAAAGACCATGCTCAGCTCATACAAAAAAAAAAACAAAAAAAAAAACACAACAGACTTGATGCCGTGCCATTCATAAAAATTCACTTTTCACAAAGCCTAATATTAAGTGTATTTGCGAAGATATGAAGCGGTCTCATTAAGACTTGATAGCCTTGTTTGATTTTTGTTGTTTTAAATTTAAGATACTTCAGGAAATTTTGGGTTATATATATAATATCATTATTATTGCTAATAATAAATTTACAAAATCTTTTTCTTTTATATTTTTCCGTTTCTAGTACGAGGTCGGCATTTTTTGTATGGCTTGAGGCAATGTTAGTGATAGCTGAGAGCCCAACGCCCTTTCTGATACCATCAGTGAGCGAGATGGTGCAGTGGTTAACACAGTGGACCCGCATTCTGGAGGACGACGGTTCAAATCTGCGTCCGGCAATCATCATTTAGTTTTTCCGTGATTTTCAGGCAAATGCTGGGATGGTTCCTTTGAAAGGGCACGGCCGACTTCCTTCCCCATCCTTTCCTAATCCGATGGGACCAATGAGCTCAAATGGTTCAAATGGCTCTAAGCACTATGGGACTTAACATCTGAGGTCATCAGTCCAATAGACTTAGAACTACTTAAACCTAACTAACCTAAGGACATCACACACATCCATGCCCGAGGCAGGTTTCGAACCTGCGACCGTAGCAGCAGCCAGTTTCCGGACTGAAGCGCCTAGAACCGCTCGGCCACAGCGGTCGGCCCAATGAGCTCGCTGTTTGGTACCCTGCCCCAAATTGACCAACCAACCAACCTGATGCCACTACTTTCCATGACACGGTATCTGTGTACACCATCTGTCTGCTTCTAGCGTAAATCTACGCTTAACTCTGAGAGCGTTTGGAAAATGTTTGCTTAGCGTATGTCTGTGGCGTAACGTGGGTACCAGACCGGTACTCATATAGCTGTATGTGGAAAACCGCCTGAAAACCACATTCAACCTTGCTGGTTGCCTCACCACACATCGTCGTTGGTCCGCGAGGCGGATTTGATCGGGGGAAGGCTCGCCTTCCGTAGCCCGGAAGTGGTACTTTAATGTGCTCGGCTATCCGGGCAGGTCAGTCAGTTTACAGAATTTTGCGCCAGAGATATATACTGAGGTGACAAATGTTATGGGATACCTCGCAGTTTCGTTTCGGAACTCCCTTTTCCCGATTAGTGCTGCAGGTCGACGTGGCATGGTCTCAACAAGTTGTTGGAAGTCCCCTGCAGAAAGCAGAAATATTCAGCCATGCTGCCTCTATAGACGTCCACAATTGCGAAAGTGTTGCCTGTGCAGGATTTTGTGTACCAAATGACCTCTCGATTATGTCCCATACATGTTCGATGGGATTCATGTCGGGCGATCTGGGTGGCCAAATCATTTGCTTTAATTGTCCAGAATGTTCTTCGAACCAGTCACGAAGAATTATGGCCAGATGCTGTGGAGCATTGTCATCCATAAAAATTCCATCGTTGTTTGGTAACATGAATGGCTGTAACTGGTCACCAGGTAGCCCAAGATAATACTTTCAGACAATGATTGGTCCTGCTGGACTAGAGGACCGAGTCCATTGCATGTAAATGCAGCCTGAACCATTATGGAGCCACCACCAGCTTGCACAGTGCCTTGTTGACAACCTGCGTCCATGGTTTGGTGGGCTCTGCGCCACACTCAGACACTGTCATCAGCTCTTACCAACTGAAATCGGGACTCATCTGATAAAGCCATTGTTTTCCAGTCGTCTAGTGTTCAACCGATATGGTCACGGCCCCAGGAGAGACGCTGCAGGCGATGTCGTGCTGTTAGCAAAGGCACTCGACGTCTGCTACCATAGCCCATTAATGCCAAATTTCGCCGCTCTCCCCTAACGAATACATTCGTCATACGTCCTACACTGATTTCTGCAGTTATATCACGCAGTGTTGCTTGTCTGTTAGCACTGACATTTCTACGCAAACGACACTGCTCTCGGTCGTTAAGTGAAGGCCGTCGCCACTGCGATGTCCGTGGTGAGAGGTAACGCCTGGAATGTGGTATTCTCGGCACACTCCTGACACTGCGTATCTCGGAATATTAATTTTTTAAAAATGTTATTTATTGCCAAATTATAGACCTGTTACCTGACGTTTAAAACAGGTCGTACATCTTACAGTTTTCGTTTTTCATCTTTTTACAGTTTTCTTTTCTTTTGTTTTATCTACAACATTTACAAAGAATGATACTTTTCAAAATAACGATAATTTAAGGTTGAAATATCAATAAAATTTTGTTGTTTTTTTAAGAAGAACATAAAAAGAAGATAGGATAGAGGAGAGATTTGTTAGTACCGTCACCGAATGTGACTGACGGTGAATACCTCGGAATGGTTTCTTCGAGCCGTTGACCGCCAGTCTCACACACACACACACACACACACACACACACACAAATGGTTATTAGTAGAGAAATATTGTGGCTTATCCTATTTATTACTAATCCTATGTATTAATTACTTTAGGTGCCCATCCATGTACAGCATTTGGTGTTTTGAAACTTCCTGGCAGATTAAAACTGTGTGCTCGACCGAGACTCGAACTCGGGACCTTTGCCTTTCGCGGGCAAGTGCTCTACCATCTGAGCTACCGAAGCACGACTCACGCCCGGTCCTCACAGCTTTACTTCTGCCAGTATCCCGTCTCCTACCTTCCAAACTTTTTTAATCTGCCAGGAAGTTTCATATCAGCGCACACTCCGCTGCAGAGTGAAAATCTCATTCTGGATTTGGTGTTTTCTTGGCTAGAACGCCAGCACTTTTGCTTATTTACTGTCACATCTCAGCTTCCTCCTCCTGTTCCTCCTCATTGTCACTATTTTCGCTGTCACTCTGGGTATCGCTGTCCACCCTCTGGAGATTGTTGTTACGCTGCAGATAGGCGTGTCTGTAATATCGTGTCCGCATGTACTCTTCATGTGTTGTTTTTGAAATACTGTTTGTCAGTGCGTTTAATTGTGCCCATTGTTCTTTGTCTCTTATTGCTGTGTACATATCTATGTCTGTATCTGTGTAGTCTAAGTGTAGTGTATGTCTATTGTTCGCGTATTGCCCGCAGAAAAAGACAGTGTGTTCTGTAGAACCTTCTTCCCCGCATGTGCATCTAGGTGTCTACCTCAGATTCGCGCGGTTTCAGTGCGTGGGATAAGGTCAGTGTCCGGTTAAGAAATGTACCATACCGCGGTTGGAATCGATATGTCTCATTCTCAACCGCTCCCTTATGTCAGGGAGGGAGTCGTGCAGTCTACGTCCCTTATCACTTACATCCCACTCACCTTGCCATGTATCCAAAACTTTTAAGGTGACATATCGTCTCTATCGGCACACCGGTTATTGTGTGTACCTTATCCAGTACCTTTAACCAATACCTTGCAGCTCTGTATTTGATCGTGATACCTATGGGGCATATTCCGAGCACCACACACAGTGCATCCGCTGAGGTGGTACCGAAGGCTCCAGATAGCCTAAGTAGGACACTTCTCTGCCCTCGTCTGACGGATGCTTTGTTGGTGACCACTTTCAGTCTATGTGCCCACGTGCTAGCTGCGAAGCTGAGTACTGATTCGAAGAGCGCACAGTGGTATGTACGTATGACTGGTAGAGGTAGTCTGTACTGCTTTGAATTTAGCCTCACCAGTTTATGTAGTATTTTTTCTGCTTTGTCTGTTGTTAGCCTTATGTGTTCGAGGAAATTCAATTTTTAATCTATGTGTACCCCAAGATAGCGCGTAATGTATGCTCGTTTGATGTTTGTGTCCCCAATTTTAACCGAAGGATTCCTTTGGAGTGATCCTTTCAGTAAAGTGTATGTTGTTTTGTTTTCGGCTATTCTGAGTTTGTTGTTTTGACACCACTGAGTGAATACCACTGAATTACCTACCGAATTTCGAAATGGAATGTCATATGCGTCTAACTCTTACCATTCCGCGTTTAAAGTCTGTTAATTAGCGTCGTGTGGCCGTAATCATGTCGGAGACTTTTCACATTAATCACCTGAGTATAAATGACAGCTCCGTCAATCCTTGTGTGCGTGATACTACCGCCATCTGAATATCGCTATGACATGATTTTTGTCACCTCATTGTACTACTGAACTAAAGCAGGGGCTTCACGATAAAAGTGGACATTAAAAAGCGAAAAGTTCGAGAAATGTTGCTCCGGAGGTCCTGCACGTATGAGGGCAGCGCTGTCCGTGGGCAGCCGAAAGTGGCGGCAAGAATGCGCGGCGGGTGCGAACACGAGGAACCTTGCGCAGGAATGCGGGACGGCTGTGGCAGGCGCCATCCTCGCGGCCTTACGTAAGCGGCAGCAGCGCGCCCAAGCATTCGTCTAAAACGGTGCCACCGGCGCCCAACCAGGATGCGGGCCGCTGCCTCACAAGGCACTGCGTGCCGCCTCGGCCCTTTGTAGCCTGACGAGCATTTTTCGACACGCTCCGCTCTTCGCGGAACGCGTCTAATCTGCGGGGTGGAGACTTTGTGAACAGCAGTTGTATGTAGAGCACCGACACCCAGTGAAATTCCAGAACGAGATTTTCGCTCTGCAGCGGAGTGTGCGCTGATATGAAACTTCCTGGTAGATTAAAACTGTGTGCCGGACCGAGACTCGAACTCGGGACCTTTGCCTCTGGCGGGCAAGTGCTCTACCATCTGAGCTACCCAAGCACGACTCACGCCCCGTCCTCACAGCTTTACATCTGCCAGTACCTCGTCTCCTACCTTCCAAACTTTACAGAAGCTCTCCTGCGAACCTTGCAGAACTAGCACTCCTGAAAGAAAGGATATTGCGGAGACATGGCTTAAGCACAGTCTGGGGGATATTGCCAGAATGAGATTTTCACTCTGCAGTGGAGTGTGCGCTGATATGAAACTTCCTGGCAGATTAAAACTGTGTGCCGGACCGAGACTCGAACTCGGGACCTTTGCCTTTCGTGGGCAAGTGCTCTACCAACTGAGCTACCCAAGCACGACTCACGCCCCGTCCTCACAGTTTTACTTCTGCCAGTACCTCCTCTCCTACCTTCCAAACTTTACAGAAGCTCCGCTGCAGAGTGAAAATCTCATTCTGGAAACATTCCCCAGGCTGTGGCTAAACCACATCTCCGCATTATCTTTTCTTTCAGGAGTGCTAATTCTGCAAGGTTCGCAGGAGAGCTTACGTAAAGTTTGGAATGTAGGAGACGAGGTACTGGCAGATGTAAAGCTGTCAGGACGGGGCGTGAGTCGTGCTTGGGTAGCTCAGATGGTAGAGCACTTGCCCGCCAGAGGCAAAGGTCCCGAGTTCGATTCTCGGTCCCGCACATAGTTTTAATCTGCCAGGAAGTTTAACCCAATGAAATTTCCCAGACAGAAGTCAGCCATGTGGGATAAGTTGCCGTCTTTACTAAGTCTGATGGGATTAAAATACGAAAGCAAGATGAAATGCTATCGTGTAGGTACCAATGTTGTTGTTATAGCGAACTTCTGTCCGAACTGCATAGCTCTTGTAACCTACATCCGTTTAAACCTGCTTACAGTAGGCAAGCAGTCTGCCTCTGCACTTATAACTACACGCAGTTCACTTCATTAGCAAGCTGTTTATTTTTTGATAAAATTCTCTCGCGCTTCCAGCCATGTCAAGATGTTTAAATACACGAGTTTTCGACCAAATGCTAGTTGGCCATTGTCAAGTTGTGACTGTCGTTGTTTCTTTTTTCTCTTTATTGTCATTCCATTTCCTCACAAAGGAGGCGGGCTGGCAGCGGATAAAATCGCTTTTCAGTGATAGGTTACATAAAGCGTATTTAAAAGATGGTCAACATACAGGGTGACAATTATTGAACTATATAAAAAAATGTAAATTAGTTACAAACAACGGCGTGCACATACTTTATTCAACATGTTAACGTCACTACAAATATTCGGATGTAGGTTATGACATGTTCGATATCATTGGTGATGATGTGGCGCATACGAAGAGTCAAATTCTACATGGCCAGCTGAAGTGTCGGAACAACGATGCGGTCGGTGACCTCTTGAATGGCTGTTTTCAGCTCACCAACGGTTTTGGGGTTATTTCTGTACACCTTGTTTTTAATATAGTCCCGCTAAAGGAGCCACATGTCTTCAGATCCGGACAATATGGCGGCCAGTCGAGGCCGGGCAGTGGCCTATGGGTACCCCAAAGGTGGAATGCGGTCCCCAAAGTGCTCCTCCAAGACATTACTCTCCTGCTTCGATGGGGCCGAGCTCCGTCTTGCATGAACCACATTTTGTTGAAATCAGGATCACTTCGGATAATGGGGATGAAATCATCTTCCAAAACCTTCACGTACCGTTCGGTAGTCACCGTGCCATCAAGGAATATCGCACAGATTATTCCGTGTGTTGATATTGCACAGCACACAGTCACCCGTCGAGGGTGAAGAGACTTCTCGAGCGCGAAATGTGGATTCTCGGTACCCCAAATGCCCCAATTTTGCTAATTGACGAATCCATGCAAATGAAAGTGAGCTAAACCAAACCATACTAATTTCTATCATGCCCCGCGGGAAACCGTACAGTTTGAACGTTCTAAAGCTAACCGTTCAGAAGTTATGACGATTTTATTTCATGTAGTTCAATAATTCTCACTGTGTATATATAGAAAGATGACAATGACAGATGACGTTGTACGAAACACATCGGTTTACGATATTTCCATAAAAACAAATAGCAACTAACGAGGTTTTCCTATAGTACACATTGGTGGAATACACTGATGGTTTTGAACTAGTTTGACGATTTTGTATTATACAGGACGACCTACTATTATATCCCTATTTTTATTTAACTATTTTTCACTTACTAACAATGTTACACGGTTGCTTTCAATTCGGTTATGTACTATGGTCCTTGTCATTTCATATTTACACATAATCACCAGCATTAGTAACATACCGTTGCAGTTGGTGTGCAACGTTCTTGGCAGGCCGTTGAAATTTATCGTTTGATTCTCGCGCACATTCTTCCCTAATGACTCCTTCTATTGTCTAAGTCATGAGGTTTTCTGGTATACATTTTCTCTTTCAAATATCCAGAGAAAAAAACCCAATGGTGTCACGTATGGAATTCTCTGGGGCACTCAACGTTTCCGCGATGTCCAATAACGCGGCCTGGAAAAGCAGTGTCAAGCTATTCTCGCGAAATCAACGCAGGATGAGGAGGTGCCCCATCGTGCATAAAGTGCACATTGTCCAGACCTTCCCAGGTTAAAACAATAGGATGAACGAAAGTTTATAGCATATGGACATACCTCTACGCATTCATTGTTTCACGAAAAGTGTAAGAACCGATAAGAGTATCATCATGAATACCACACCACACAGTCAACGAATGACTTGACAGCAATTTTTCAATCGTTGCTCTAGGAGTGTATTTGTTACGACCCTAGTGATGGCAGTTCTGGCGATTTATGAACCAACCCACCTAGAACACGGCTTCGTCTGACCACAAAATGTTTCTCAGGACATCTGGTTCCTCTTCCATCCATTGTAATGTGGATTCAGCAAGCTCCACCCAAACATCACAGTCTTCCCGTGACAATGCTTGGACAAAGTGTGGTTTCCACGGTCTCCAGTCGATCTCCTTCATATCCGTTGGGCCGAACCATATATGATAAACCAGTTTCCCTCTGATATTGCCTCAGGGGTATAGTGGGACTTTGCGCAAATGCCACAGCAGCACTGGCTTTAGCCTTTTCAGTGATTACTGTCTTTGAGATTCCATCACCCCTTTGCCGAGTACCGAACCTGTACGATACAAATTTGCGTGCAGTCTCTTTATTGTCTTCACATCCAGAGTCTCACGTTTTCTCCTCTTCCGTCTCCACCCTCGATGCACCAGTACAGGCGGCTGCCATACTTCCATCCTAACTGCAGTCCGAGCTCGATGAAAAATGTGTAGTCTCTGCGTAATGTTGACTTAATTCGTGGCTAGAGCTGCAACATACAACAAATACGTAACAGTTACATAACGACATAGAACAGAGCATAATATAATGGTAGAGTGACTGATCTTATATCGTTTGTGATAGAACAGCAGTAAAATAAAAATAGGGATACAATAATAGATCACCCCTTAGTTAAAACATAGTCACTGATGAATGTGAATGACGCCATGGTGTAGTAATGCTGTTGCTAGGTGATACACGAAAATAACTGTCATGATGAGGGTGCAGTGCTGAGCATGCCACTGCAGAACCGCAGGAAGCGACTATAAATCAGCAAGGTGGATGAAGGGTGAAGGAGAAATGGGAAACATGGCTGCCGTCCATATACTGCGGCGCTACCGCCTGTGATATCACTGGGCGTAGTTCAGCGTCATATAAGGTAACGTATTCGTTGCCTGACCGCAGCGTACGGTTCAGCCGTCCAATGGCATAGCGCCAGCCTGTGCTTAACTGCAAACCGGAGTCTTTGTTGAGGGAGTTTCCAGAAATTACTTCTTGATGCCTCGCTATGTGTCCTATTAAACGATCCCTTCGCTTAGGCAAGTTGTGCCATAAATTTCTTTTCTCCCCAATTCAGTTCACTACCTTCTCCTCATTATTATTACTATTATTATTGTTAGGTGCGGTCGGACCCTACTGGACCACTCAAGCCACTCAAAACTTTATGATTTAGTTTTTTGAGTTTCCACGCAGCTCTTACTTTTTCTCCGTAATATCTCCTTACTTTTTCAGTCCTTTATGATCTTCTTTCCCTCTCAGATTCATCCTCCGACTGCAGTTCTCATCTGTTAATATTTTGACTGTACGAGTCCCTATGTAACACTTTCGACGAATTTATTAGGAGTCTTTCTAGGTCTTCTTTGACTTTTGAATCCAGGGTGTAGTGTTCTGTCCTTCCATGTCTGTTAAAAGTGTTATGGGTCACTTTTGTTGCTGGGTGTCTGTTGACTTGTCCATATAAATCTAATCTTCTTTTTCGGATGTATGTAGCGAAATTAAATAATTATCTGAGATTTTAGCCTGTAACTATATTTTGTTCTGTTTGGGTTCAAAAATGGCTCTGAGCACTATGAGACATAACATCTGAGGTCATCAGTCCCCTAGAACTTAGAACTACTTAAACCTAACTAACCTAAGGACATCACACACATCCATGCCCAAGGCAGGATTCGAACCTGCGACCGTGGCAGCCGCGCGGTGTTCTGTTTGGGACTACAATGTTTCTTATAATTATTCTTTAAACTTAAGTAATTTGATCGACCTCGCTAATCGTCAACAATCCTCTGTCGCACCAAATTTCAGTCTCTTCTATTCTCTTTTTGGCTACTTGGTTGATTTGTGGAAGAGGACCAAACAGTGAGATCATCGGTCGCATAGGATTAGGGAAGGAAGTCGGTAGTGCCCTTTCAAAACAACCATCCCGGTATTTACCTGAAGCCATTTAGGAAAATCACGGGAAACCTAAATCAGGATGCCCGAATGTGGGTTTGAACCGTCGTCCTCCCGAATTCGAGTCCAGTGTGCTAGCCACTGCGCCACCTCGCTCGGTTTCTTTCTTGTCTGAGCTATTTATGGTCAACGTTTCATTTCCATGCAAGTCCACACTCCAGATAAATACAAATCATTCCTAACACTTAAATTTATACTCGATGTTAATAAATTTCTCTTTTTAGAAATACACTCCTGGAAATGGAAAAAAGAACACATTGACACCGGTGTGTCAGACCCACCATACTTGCTCCGGACACTGCGAGAGGGCTGTACAAGCAATGATCACACGCACGGCACAGCGGACACACCAGGAACCGCGGTGTTGGCCGTCGAATGGCGCTAGCTGCGCAGCATTTGTGCACCGCCGCCGTCAGTGTCAGCCAGTTTGCCGTGGCATACGGAGCTCCATCGCAGTCTTTAACACTGGTAGCATGCCGCGACAGCTTGGACGTGAACCGTATGTGCAGTTGACGGACTTTGAGCAAGGGCGTATAGTGGGCATGCGGGAGGCCGGGTGGACGTACCGCCGAATTGCTCAACACGTGGGGCGTGAGGTCTCCACAGTACATCGATGTTATCGCCAGTGGTCGGCGGAAGGTGCACGTGCCCGTCGACCTGGGACCGGACCGCAGCGACGCACGGATGCACGCCAAGACCGTAGGATCCTACGCAGTGCCGTAGGGGACCGCACCGCCACTTCCCAGCAAATTAGGGACACTGTTGCTCCTGGGGTATCGGCGAGGGCCATTCGCAACCGTCTCCATGAAGCTGGGCTACGGTCCCGCACACCGTTAGGCCGTCTTCCGCTCACGCCCCAACATCGTGCAGCCCGCCTCCAGTGGTGTCGCGACAGGCGTGAATGGAGGGACGAATGGAGACGTGTCGTCTTCAGCGATGAGAGTCGCTTCTGCCTTGGTGCCAATGATGGTCGTATGCGTGTTTGGCGCCGTGCAGGTGAGCGCCACAATCAGGACTGCATACGACCGAGGCACACAGGGCCAATACCCGGCATCATGGTGTGGGGAGCGATCTCCTACACTGGCCGTACACCACTGGTGATCGTCGAGGGGACACTGAATAGTGCACGGTACATCCAAACCGTCATCGAACCCATCGTTCTACCATTCCTAGACCGGCAAGGGAACTTGCTGTTCCAACAGGACAATGCACGTCCGCATGTATCCCGTGCCACCCAACGTGCTCTAGAAGGTGTAAGTCAACTACCCTGGCCAGCAAGATCTCCGGATCTGTCCCCCGTTGAGCATGTTTGGGACTGGATGAAGCGTCGTCTCACGCAGTCTGCACGTCCAGCACGAACGCTGGTCCAACTGAGGCGCCAGGTGGAAATGGCATGGCAAGCCGTTTTACAGGACTACATCCAGCATCTCTACGATCGTCTCCATGGGAGAATAGCAGCCTGCATTGCTGCGAAAGGTGGATATACACTGTACTAGTGCCGACATTGTGCATGCTCTGTTGCCTGTGTCTATGTGCCTATGGTTCTGTCAGTGTGATCATGTGATGTATCTGACCCCAGGAATGTGTCAATAAAGTTTCCCCTTCCTGGGACAATGAATTCACGGTGTTCTTATTTCAATTTCCAGGAGTGTACTTTCCTTCCTAATGCCAGCTTGCAATTTATATTCTCCCTACTTTGGCCATAATCAGTTATTTTTCTGCCAAATTAGCACAACTCGTCTACTTCTTTTTAAGTCTCATTTCCTAAACTAGTTCCCTCTTCATTGCGGGATTTAATTCGACTACAGTCCATTACCCTTGTTTTACCTCTATTGATATTTATCTCATAAACTGTTTTTAAGACACTCTCCATTCCGTTCAACTGCTCTTGCAGGTTCTTTTATAGTGAAACTATTATCTTGATCACAAAACATGTATTTTATTTGTTTTTTCGTTTCGGCATTTCATGATTGTCAGAGAAACAGAACACTGTTGATAAAAGAGATCGCATCCAACTTACTCTTATTACGCATATGTGCAAACACTTTTGCCGCCCCTGGCAGAATTGCAGTGACATCGACATCCCAGCTGCTTGCTCATTAGAGAGATAGCATAACATCAGGGAGGCGGTAAGCCCTGTCTTACTCAGTTCTCAGCTACTGTTCCCCTTTCATGTCTTTCTACTGTATTCTGGTATCTGTACAAGATATAGGTAACTTTCCCCTGATTGTATTTGATCCGTTTTACCTTCATAATTTCAAGGAGTATGTGCCAGTCAACATTATCAAACGCTCTCTTTAAATCTACAAATGCTGCAGTACCAATGTAGATTTCCTTTTCTTTAACCCATCTTCTAAGACATGTGGCAGGATCATTAATGCCATATGTTTTCTTGCATTTCTCCAGAATACATACTGATCTCCCTTGAGGTCAGCTTCTGCCAGTCTTTCCATTCTGATGTAAATAATTCGTGACAGTATTTAGCAACCATGGCAGGTGATGGTTGTGTGATATGGGATTATTATTATTGACATTTTGCCTCTGTTATTTTGGTTGGCCTGAACAAATCTCAATAGCGGAAGTTAACTGTCTGTTCGATGTGTAGAATACAGCTACTGCTCTGCCAAAATGTTCTTCATTTAAAGCTAGTGGTTTCGGAGCTCATGTCTACAATCTTCAAGAATTTTTACGTCGACAATTTCATGCACATGGACAAAAGATCAGTTACGAATATCCAGTAAGTTTAGCATCGCGCAGAAATGAGGGATTTGCCATGGAAGCAGTTTATTTGGAACAACTGCGTAAATGCTCTTACAGTATATATAGGCAAAACTTTTAAGAGGAAGAAACAACTTGTACATAAGATAATTTATTATTATCGCTACAAAAAGTCTCTTTAATTTTGATGTCAGCATACGGAATGAAGATGATGCTCAGCATCCTAGTGCCACAGCAAAAGTACACCGATGAGCCAAATGTTGCGACCGCAGCCCACCACCATGTAATGTCGCCTGGTGGCATTGGGGGCCCTTTACGCGGTAAGGAAAGTATCTAAGCGGAGCAGAGACGAATGGGGAATAATTCTGGTGACAATGCACTCTGCAAATGAGATAATCCATCGACTTAAGGCCAGTATTACACTATCAAATTTCTTTGTCAAAGATTTGATCAAAGATGTGATCAAATATTCCGTCAAATATATTTGACAAAGATCTTTGACGTAGCGCTAGAAGGGGTATTACACTGTCATCAAATTTTTCGTCAAAGTTCAAGATGGCTGACAACAACATGTTATTAACCGCAGTAGTTGTACGTACCCCAACTGCATTGTGTACACATGCGGAAAAGAAGTGGGGGAAGAAATGGATCCATACATTCGCGGTTGACAGTCTTAAAAGTCCTGGGATTACAACTTGATAATAAATTCAGTTGGGAGGAGCACATCCCAGAACTGCAGAAACGCGTTAACAAATCTGTTTGCAATTCGAGTGTTAGCAGACATAGGCAACATAAAAATGAAAAAGCTTGCATACTTTCATTCCATAATGTCATATGGTATAATATTTTGGGGTAAATCTTCAAGTCAAACAAAAGTTTTCAGAGTCCAAAAGCGTGTAACACATATTGTTTGTGGAGTAAATTCACAGACGTCCTGTAGAAACCTCTTCAAAGAACTGGGTATACTAACTACTGCCTCTCAGTATATTTACTCATTAATGAAATTTCTCGTAAATAATATATCTCTTTTTCCAACAAACAACTCAGTTCATACATACAATACCAGGAACAAAAATGATCTACACAAGGACTGAAAAGCATTTACTTCAGTTCAAAAAGAGGTCCACTACTCAGGAACACTCATCTTCAATAATTTGCCATCAAACATAAAAAATTTAGTTACAAATAAAGATCAGTTTAAAAGGAGCCTGAAAGACTTACTAGTGGCCAACTCCTACTCCACTGACGAAATTTTTAATAGAAACAAATGATGTATTGTATTTATTCATACTATTAGTATTGTTATTTCAGCTTAAAAAAATTGACATGTTCCACATCCACGAGGACCTCCTCAGCACGGATCTATGGAACGAAAAACTAATCTAATCTGGGTGAAGCCATGGGTTTTACGACGACACGATAAAAGCATTCAACAAAACTTCTTACGTGAGCTTACAGTGGAAGATGTCAAGTGGTACATCAATTACTTAAGAATGGATGAGCATACATTCCTGTATGTGCTCAGTGAAGTGTATCCTCATATCACAAAGCACAATATTCACTTAAGAACTGCTACATCTTCAGAAGACAGGCTCACTGCAACACTCTGATTCCTTGCTACAGGAGAGGGTTAGGTTAGGTTAGGTTAGGTTAGGTCAGGTCAGGTCAGGTCAGGTCTCGTCTCCAATCTTCTTATTTTATGTTTGTATTCATGGTGCCTCACGTTGTAAAGCGCCTCATCAGCTTATACATCTCTATTAATTTTGTAGTTGTCGGCACACACCAATTGTATTTACCGGCAATGTTTATAAAAACACTGCAGACGACAGAACGCTGCAGCGATGCTAGCGCTCCATGTGGTAACATGTCACATTGCAGTGAACAGAAGACAAGCGATTTCTTTGATCAAATCTACAGCGAGGCCCTAGATTTGATCAAATATTGGACGACATTTGACAAAGTTCCTATTACACCATCAAATATCTTTGACAAAGATTTTGGACAAAGATATTTGACAAAGAAATTTGATAGCGTAATACCGGCCTAAGCGATTTCGACGGAGGACAAACTGACACGGTACGCCGCCTGGGTACGATCATTCCAAAAACAGCGAAGCTGGTAGCTGTTCGCGTGTTACTGTCGTGAGCATCTACTGAATGTCGATGAAATCACTAGTAGGCGATAAGGTGTTGGACGTCTATGCCTTGTCATACGAGGGTTGACTGAAAAGTAATGCCTCCACCTTCGTAACTCTTCAACAGTTGGCAGCATTGGTATGCGGCAGGTAATGGCTTGTTTCGTAGCCTCTTCTCTACAGCTCCAGTTGGCGGGAAGCCTTAGCACTGAACGGTTGTGTTGTTACAGAGTAAAGTATGGAACCCTCCGCAGACGGCCGGTCAATGCGATCTAAGCAACGTGCAGACATTTAATACTTGACAGCAAAAGGTGTCACCCCAAAGGGGATTCTTCAGAGAATGAAAGCAGTTTATGGCGACTGTGTTGATGTGAGTACTGTGCGTCGTTGAGCGAGTAAGTTTAAAGATGTTGAGGCGGAAACGTCTGACCTGCATGACAAACAAAGAATAGGACGTCCTGTGACAGCAACCACCGAGTTTCACAAGCAAAATGTTGACAGATTGATTCAGAACGATCGTCGTATCAGTCAGAGAAAAACTGCAAGCACAATCGGCATTTCACAAGACCGTGTGGGTCACATTATTGCTTTGCTTGGCTATCGGAAGATATGTGCACGATGGGTACCCCGTATGCTAACTCCTCAAATGAAAGCGCACAGACTTGAAATTTGCCAGGAACTCCTCTCGCGTTACGAGAATGAAGGTGACGCCTTTCCCCATTCAACTGTGACAGGAGACGAAACGTAGGTACACCATTACGACCCAAAGACGAAACGTCAGTCTATGGAATATCGACACAAAGACTCGCTCCAGAAAAAGAAATTCAAGACGCAGCCCTCAGCTAGAAAAATCATGGCCACAGTGTTCTGCGACGCAGATGGTGTTATCCATGTTGATTTCCTTGATCGTGGTACAACAATAAATTCAGAGCATTACATCACAACGCTGCGAACTCCTAAACGACAGCTAACTAGGATCCGAAAGGAAAAGGGAAATGTTTTCCTGCAGCATGACTATGCCAAACCACACACTTCACGTGCCCCCACAGCAGAACTTCAGAAACCGAATCTCACCACCGTACGGCATCCCCCATACAGTCCAGATTTAGCACCGTCTGACTTCCATCTGTTCCCGGTAATGAAAGACGATCTGCGGGTACATCATTATGCTTCTGAGGAAGACGTTGAGAGAACTGTGAGACTGTGGTTGCGGAAAGAGAGTGTCGACTTCTTCTGTGACGGCTTCAGAAAACTTGTTCAACGTTGGCAGAAATGTATCAAATTAGCTGGTGATTATGTGGAAAAGTGAATATTGGTAATTCAAGATTACATTCTAAGGATTATTTCTGTGTTTGATTTATTAAAATATTCCCATCCAAACCCAATTAACGAAGGTGGAGGCATTACTTTTCATCTGAGCCTCGTAGAACGCGGAGGTCGGGGGCTCGCCAGTTCTGTAAAATAGGATATGTGGCGATCTGTGGCAGATCTGACGTTTTAGTAAAATGTTGGTACAGGCACGGTTGTTTCGAAGCACTTAGCACACCGTTCGGCGCATATTGTTACAGATGGGGCTCTGCAGCAGACAACCCATACGTGTGCCCACGTTGACTAAACGAAATCTTCAATTACGATTACAGTGGGAGTGAGATCATCGAGACTGGACGTGGATCGATGGAAACGTATCGCTTGGTCGAACCAATCACGTTTCTTGCTACACCAGGTCGGAGTCGTGTCCTCATACGCCGTCACCTAGGCGCTCGAAGGACGTACCATGCCACGGACGCAGGCTGATGGCGCAGTATTATGCTATGGGCGATTTTCATTTGGGCTCCCCTGCGACCTGTGGTAGTAACGTAAGACACCATGACAGCTCTACACTACGTGGACATTATTGTGAACCACCTGCAGCCCTTCATGCTTGATGTCTTAACCGATTGTGATGGTATGTTCCAACAGGATACGTGTTCATGTCACAGAATCGTGCTACAGTGGCTTGAGGAGCATGATAGTGAATTAACGTTGTCTCGGTCTCCAAATTGGCCTAATCTGAACTCGATAGAACACATCTGGGAGGCTGTCGGGCGCCAGCTCTACGCCATCAAATCTTTGGTCTGTAATTTATGGGAAATGCGTGGGGTGCGACGTGTAGACAACCTCCAAGATGGTGCACCCCGGGAAACGGACTGCGATAGCAGGGCGGCAGAAAGTTTACACAAATGGCGGCCGAACTAGATCACACAGCGACAAAACAAGAAAAAGAAGAATGCTATCATCGAGAAAGACTCTTCTGAGAGCCAACAGACTAAAGATATTGGACCCATCGTCCATGTTGTGCAAATCAATGTAGAAGGCCTGACAAGGGATAAAAGTGACTACATAAGCAAGCTGGCTAACGATCATAAAATCGACATCATAGCACTCCAAGAAACTCATCAAGTGCAGGAGCGCATGACAGCATGCACCATTCCAGGCTACAGGATGGTCGCAGCACTGCCAACGCACATTCATCGACCCGTTCTGTATCTTGGTAACAGCATTGCTGGGTACAAAGAAGTGCTATGCCAAGAAATTAATTACATAGAAATAATTGCTATTGAACTTAATGAAATGACCATAGCAGCCGTTTATAAGCCCCCACAAAGTAAATGGCCAACACCAGCTTTACCAGTACTGCCCAACCCCTGCGTATATGTGGGGGATTTTAATAGCCGTCACACTCTCTGGGGGTATAGCAACGTCGACGAAAACGGAGAAACTCTGAGTTGATTGAAGCACAAGACATGTACGTGATATATGATGCCAAGGACCCTAAGACATTCCAATCGGCCAGATGGCAAACAGATAACAGTCCTGATCTCTGCATTGTGTCCACCGATCAGAATAGAGTCCCACTACACCATACAAAAAGAGTCCTGAAACACTTTCCAAAGAGGCAACATCGCCCCACCATACTTAACATAGGCCTCCAAATCCCAGTTGTAAAATCTATCAATAAACCGTGATGGAACTTTAAGAAAGCTAATTGGGCAAAATATGCTCAAGAAGTTGATCAAAATTTGCGCTGGATTACCCCAAAGCAAGAAAACTATAAACGATTCGCTGGAGTTGTCATCGCTGCAATCAAAAGGAATATACCACGTGGAGTCAGACAATAGTATATTCCTTGCTGGGACAATAATATTAACAAAATTAACAAAATATATGATAGAGAGGATATAAAATGTAGACTGTCAATGGCAAGGAAAGTGTTTCTGAAAAAGAGAAATTTGTTAACATCGAGTATAGATTTAAGTGTCAGGAAGTCGTTTCTGAAAGTATTTGTATGGAGTGTAGCCATGTATGGAAGTGAAACATGGACGATAAATAGTTTGGACAAGAAGAGAATAGAAGCTTTCGCAATGTGGTGCTACAGAAGAATGCTGAAGATTAGATGAGTAGATCACGTAACTAATGAGGAAGTATTGAATGGGATTGGGGAGAAGAGAAGTTTGTGGCACAACTTGACCAGAAGAAGGGATCGGTTGGTAGGACATGTCCTGAGGCATGAAGGGATCACCAATCTAGTATTGGAGGGCAGCGTGGAGGGTAAAAATCGTAGAGGGAGCCCAAGAGATGAATACACTAAGCAGATTCAGAAGGATGTAGGTTACAGTAGGTACTGGGAGATGAAGCAGTTTGCACAGGATAGAGTAGCATGGAGAGCTGCATCAAACCAGTCTCAGGACTGAAGACCACAACAACAACAACAACAACAACAACAACAACAATGATAAATACCAAGAAACAGGAAACTCTGAAATCGGTGGACAAATATCAGAGGGACTAAACACACAGGGAAAACATAAGTGGCAGGAACTCACGTCCCAGCTGAATTTTACACACTCCAGCAGAAAAGCCTGGTCATTATTGAGGAAACTTGGTAACCTCTCTTCAGCACGCCACCAGGAACCTAAAATAACACCGTCGGAGATGGCATTGCACATAAAGGCGCGTGCTGAGAAAACCCCTCTTGATCCAACAACTGAAGCAGAAACTAAAGTAGAACTACAAGAACTTGATAAAACTCTGAATGACGATACATCTCTTTCGTCACCATTTAGCGAAGAGGAAATCAAGGGTGCGATAAAGACCTTAAAAATACGCAAAGCGGCGGGATTGGACGGTATATTCCCAGAATTTATAAAACACCTCGGACTTAATGGAAAAGCGTGGCTAAGAAACTTTTACACCAACATTTTAAACACTGGAACAGTCCCACCACAATTTAAAATAGCCCACACGCTAGCAATCCTTAAACCTGGAAAGCTACCAGAAGACCCAAATAGCTACCGCCCCATCGCCCTCTTGAGTGTATGCTTTAAGTTGTTGGAACGTCTAATACTTAATAGAATTCAGGACAACGTGGATAAAATGACCCCTCCATATCAGGCAGGTTTCAGAAACAAGCGCAGCTGTTGTGAACAAGTTTTAGCCTTAACATCATATATAGAAAGCAGACTCCAAAACAGAATGAAGTCAAGTGTAGCTTTTGTTGATCTGTCGTCGGCATACGACACTGTGTGGCTCCAGGGTGTTATGCTCAAGTTCAAGAGACACATACCTAGTTTAAAACTGGCAACCTTAATGAACAACATGCTGACGAACAGGTCTTTCAAAGTAAGCATCGGCCACAACACCAGCAGATCGTATAAAATAAAAAATGGCCTTCCTCAAGGATCTGTGCTGGCTCCAACCCTTTGTAATTTTTATATTAGTGACTTGCCAAATACAGTCAGCAGGAAATTTTGCTACGCAGATGATTTGGCACTAGTTGTACAAAGTAAAACACTTGGGGAAGGAGCGAACGTACTCACAGAAGATCTGGAGTCCTTGAATTCCTACTATAAAAAATGGCGACTCTGCCTTAATCCAACCAAGACTGAGGTGTGTGCTTTCCACTTGAACAATAAAATGGCCCACCAGGAACTGAATGTGTACTTCTGTGAACAAAGAGTCAAACACAACTTCAACCCAAAATACCTTGGCATAACACTAGACCGCTCCCTGACTTACAATAAACAACTAGAAAACGTAAGCCAAAAGCTAAAGAGTCGCAACAACATCCTGAGAAAATTGGCTGGCTCGACTTGGGGAGCTCAAGCATCCACCTTACGTACTGCCGCAATAGCCCTGATATATCCTGTTGCCGAATATTGCTCTGCTGTCTGACATTCGAGCACTCATACTAAGAAAATCGTCGTCCACTTGAACGAGTGTATGAGGATATTAGCGAGTACTATTAAATCCACCCCAGTCCCTTGGCTGCATACGCGAAGCAAAATCTCACCTCCACAATTGAGAAGGCAAGAAGCAGCAGCAAAAGAGCGGTCAAAAATTCATGACTCAGATTACCCACAGAATCTACCAATCCATGATGTTTTGAACGAAATACCATCGACCCGCTTGAAGTCACGGAAGCCTATATGGGTTAATACACAAGAACATCAACCTGACATCAAGGAGCAATGGCGGCACTTTTGGAATGATTCTGGAATTAATAAACAAGGTATCCAAGATACTACTCTGGAATTACCGGTCTGTGACCTGAAGAGATGCACCTGGACTAAATTAAACCGTATCAGAACGGGCTATGCAAGATGCAATGCATATAAGTACAAGTGGGGTCTATGCGACTCACCAGTCTGTGACTGTGGAGCACCAGAACAGAATGTCCGCCATATTATTGAGGAATGCCCCTTAAGAAGATACGCCGGACCTGTCTCTGAGGTTATATATGTGAAACCCTCTGCTTTGGATTGGCTGTGCAATCTAGATATTGAGCTTTAAATATATGAATGAGTTTCTAGTCAGGCTTGCCAAGCTTTTAACGTGTAGTTAATTTGTCTTGAGTGTTTGTACTTTATCCTTTTGTGCTATTGCTTGTTTTCTACACATGTACTATTTACACATTGTTTTGTTTTATACATTTCGTTTACATATTGTTGTACTTTCATAATATATTGTCGCTGTATTGCTATACACAAAATGAAAAATAAAAAAAATAAATAAAAATATGGGAAATGCGTGACTTGTGCACAGACATCTTGTGCCATTTACCTCCAAGGACTCGCACAATCGTTGCTTTACTGCTTTCCAAAGGTAAACCAACATGCTATTAAGCGGCCAGTCATATTGTTTTGGCTCTTTACTCTAAAACTGGTGGCTGATAGCTTTTCTTTCGCTATAAGGTATTAATTGTCCGTGTAGACATGCCTGAAGGCGGGAAATTCGATCTCCAGTTAGTTAGTTACATGTTCCATGGATCAATTGAACGATTGTTTTTTCGAAATGATGTGGAACGAGTCAGTTCGCAGTATATGTGTACATAATTAATGGTAACATTAGTCATGAACTCATCAATATTTTATTCCTACCAAAGCAACTACACTTAAAACAAGTCTTCTTTTTAACTGGTTACCAGTAATTGGATACAAAAGTTGTCCAAGAGAAATGATTTTAAATTAAGTTTGAAACTTGATTCGCTAGCTGTCAGACATTTTCTGTTATTGCACAAATGATAAAAAATTTATTGCTGCATACTGAATTCACCTATGAGCCATTGACAGCCTTCACAAGGTGTAATAAAGGTCATTTTTTCCTTAGTGTTGTACGTATGTACATCACTGTTCTTCTCAAACTGCGATGGAATATTTATGATGAATATCATTAGCGAAAATATGTATTGTGACGGTGCAGTTAAGACGCTAGCTAATTGAAGACGTCCTACCTGACATACGTGGATAAACACCACATATTTTTTTCCTGCTCGCTTTTTTGTAATAAATACTTTCCTTCTAAGTGATGAGTTATCCCAGAAAATTTTCTGTACTACATTCTTGAGTGGAAGTACGTAAAATATGTCAGGGGGTCGATAAGTTTGTTCCCAAGATTAGCAATTATACGAAGAGCAAAAGTAGATGACTTTAATTGTTTGGGAAGCTCAGTAATATGCTCCTTCCAGTTCAAGATTTCATCAACTTGTACACTCAAAAATTTGGAGCATTTTATACCCTACTGACTGACTCCCGCTCATGCCCTACATCAATCGTAAATATGACTCTATTTGTTGTACAGAACTGAATGTAGAGTGTTTTTTTCTTTTTTTTTCGAAATTACACAAGGTATAAAAGGGCAGCGCATTGTCAGAGCTGTCATTTGTACTCAGGTGATTCATGTGAAAAGGTTACCGACGTGATTATGGCATCACGACGAGAATTAACAGACTTTGGTCGCGGAATGGTAGTTGGAGCTAGATGCATGGGATATTTCATTTAAAAAATCGTTCGAGAATTTATTATTCCGAGACTCACAGTGTCAAGAGTGTGAGGAGAATACCACGGATAACACAGTGAACGACGACCTTCACTTAACGACCGAGAGCAGCGGTGTTTATGTAGAGTTGTCAGTGCTAACAGACAAGCAACAATGGGTGATAAAACCGCAGAAATCAATGAGGGACGTATGACAAACGTATCCATTAGGACATTGCGGCGAAATTTTGCGTTAATTGGCTATGGCGACAGACGACCGATGCGAGTGCCTTTGCTAACATCACGACATCGCCTGCAGCGGCTCTCCTGAGCTGTGCCCACAGCGGTTGGAGCCAAGACGCCTGGAAAACCGTAGCCTGGTCATAGGAGTCCCGAATTCAGTTGGTAAGAGCTGATGGTAAGGTTAGCGCAGGGCTTAACAACTGGCCGGTTTTGAGCGCGAGTACTCGCGTCTGCTCAGGCACGTCCTCGCGAGCAGGTGCAAGGTCGCGGAGTAGGGAGGGAGGGGAGGGAGGGGAAATGCGCGCACACGTTTGAATGTGATCTCGCGTTCTTAGCAGATTTAACTAGCCATCTGAATGCTTTTAACATTTTACTACAAGGTAAAGATCTGCTAATTACTCATTTCATAGATCGAATACGAGCTATTAAAATGAAATTGACACTTTGGGTGAGTCAGATGGAAACAGGAAACCTAGCTCATTTTCCTAAACTATCATCCATGCAAGATGTTCACAAAGACTGTGAACGTTATTCACATAGTTTAGTTGATCAGCGCTTTCAAGATCTGACAGCACCAGACAGTGATTTTGATCTGTTCTCTCCATATTCAGCGAATATTTAAGAGATTCGTCCTGAGCTGCAGCAAGAAATTATTGACCTGCAGTGTGACAGAGAATACAGAAACAAATTTCAGAACAAGAAAAACATTTTGGAATTCTACAGACACTTCCCTCAGGATAGATTTCCTCGTTTGCACAAACTGGCGGCTACAATAATATCAATGTTCGGTTCCACGTATGTTTGTGAACAACTGTTCTCTGCAATGATATGTAACAAGACGCGCCTGAGAAACGCATTGTCTGATCGAAATTTAAACTGCACGCTGCGCCTAAAATGCACAAGAACAATTACTCCGATCATAGACGCAATTGTAAAGGGCAAAAAGTACAAGATAACCGTGAATCCCACACTTCAGTGACACCTTTTATTGTGTAACAGTTCACAAATTAATGCGAATGTAGAGGCATACACTAAGCTAATAAAATTATGTGGCATGTGTACATTCTCCTTTATTTGTTTCATTTGTCACAGTAATAATTCGTGAGTGATATCCCTGCAGGTGGCCGCGGATTTACATTGACTGGCGGCAGCTGTTGTGTGCCCCCACGTGACTCTCCTCACTCTCCGCTCTGGTCCGGTAGTGGGGGTAGCGTGCTCGCGCTGCTCCATGCTCGCGCCTTGCTGCTCACAGCTTGCTCCGCGAGCATGTATGTTGTGTGAAGCCCTGGGTTAGCGTGTGGCGCAGACATGAAGCCATGGACCCAAGTTGTCAACAAGGCGCTGTGCTGGCAGGTTGTGGCTCCATATTGGTGCAGGTTGTATTTACATGGTATAGACTCGGTCCTCTGGTCAAACTGATCCAATCATTGACTGTAAATGGTTATGTTCCGGTACTTGGAGATCGTTTACAGGCAAACAACGATGGAACTTTTACGAATGACAATGTGCCATGTCACCTCGCTATAACTTTTCACGATTGGTTTTAAGAACACTCTGGACAATTCGACCGAATGTTTTGGCCACCCACATCATCTGACACGAATTCCATCGAACATGTTTGGGACATAATCGAGAGGTCATTTGGTGCACAAAATCTTGCTCAGCAACACTTTCGCAGTTATGAGAGACTATAGAGGGAGCAAGGCTCAATAATATTTCTGCAGGGGCTTCCAACGACTTGCTGATACCAAGCCAAGTCGCGTTGCTGAACTATGCAGGGCAATAGGAGGTCCGACATGGTATTGGGAGGTGCCCCACCTCAGCTTATGTCCTTCTGTGACTGGGTGGGTACGTCAATAGGACGAAGGAGGCAAGGGCGTCCCGCTTCCAATAGTAAAGCACCGCGCTGTTCAACCAGCTTGCAGTTTGAGGAGTCTTCGACTTTTATCTGAATTAACTGTTAACAAGATTTGTGCAAAGAGTGTCGCATTTGTTTTATATCACACAAAAGCAATAGCAGAAACGATTTTCTCAGCAGTATTTGGAGCTTTAAAAGAAGAATTCATGCGAACTTTAGCCCCGACTTTTCACTGAGAATAAACCGTGCGTCAATCGTATAGTTGAAGCAGAGATCGGAAGCCGTTTCCCTGCACAACCTCTATGTTTTAATTACGATGCAAAGGGTAAAATAATAACTGGTGATTACTGCCCAAATCTTTTGTTCCAACGGTGAGATGAATGTGGACTAGAGGAGACGCAGATATCAAAAGAAAACTTCTTCCACCAGGGAAACACAGTTTTCCACTGCAAGACCAGACACTGTTCAGAGTGTTCTCGTATGGTCAGCTGAAAGACACCCTATGACAAAGGAGACAGAAATCAAACAAAACACTAATATTCACGGTAGAAGTAATCTTCATTGGGCTCAATACACTTTTCACAACGTTTACGAAGCTGCATGAATCCGCAGAAGATTTTTTAGAGTCGGTTGAACCATTGATGTGAAACGTCTTTAGAAGTCCTGCAAAATATGATATTCAACTGTAGATAACTGTATCCTTCGAGCATACTGATTACCTATCTTACTGGGGATCGAACTACATATAATACAGTTTACTATCCGTCAATGATTCGGACTCTCCGCCCAGCCCGAGTATCGATTTGGGAGACAGGGCCATGGCAGTTGGGCGCCTTATTTCCGGCTGCAGTTTACCTCCGCAGCCGTTGACATATTACGTGGGCAAGTCCACTAAAGCGATGATGGCGGAAAATACTACGGCTCGATGCACACGAGCGAGTAACAGCTGCCTGTCCTCACAGCGAGATCGAGGTGTCAGAAATCGTTTTAGTGCACAGTGGACACCGGCGGCTTCGCAGCGATAATTGCGCAGCAGCCAGTATGGATGTAGGCAGAAGAAAGTAGGCAGTGCTTGCGTATTTCGTTTACGAATACATGAAGAAATGCAACAGGAAGTTTTGAACTCAATGGTTAGTTCACAGCTGATGAGAGGAGCGTTCGTGAAACTAGAAATTTAACAAAAGATGAAAGTTAAATTCTTGATATTCAGATGAATGTACAGTCGTTCGATAAATGAAGAGTAAAACAACAGATGTAACGAACAGAAGATGAAAGTTAAATTCTTATTATTCAGACGAATGTACAGTAGTTCGATAAATGAAGAGTAAAGCAACAGTTGTAACGTCAACTGTTCATCTCTTCCAGACGTGTGGATAGTGGCTGCATTCTAATTGGTCTGCATTATCAATAAAGAATCGGCCACACAACACTGTGTAAAATAGTAAGGGAAGTTTGTAACGCTGTGTGGGAAGTCTCGCTAAAAGAGTGCACACCATAATCACAGAAGAAAGGTTGCTGAAAAATGCCAGGAGAGTTGAAAAGCATGCTATGTGATCTGGACAATAGAATTCCGTCAACCCAAAGAGGAAGGTCGCTTAACGGCAGAAGGCATATTTTCGCTGATTACTTTGTAGACAACGTTGTCAAAGTGCCGTGGCAAGACAAATGTATCTAAATCTAGTCGGTAACAGTCTTAGTGAGCACAGAATAAATTTATTCCTGAATGTGAAAGACTATTCAATTTAAATCGCTGTTATAATTAATGCAGTTATGTACACTCCTGGAAATGGAAAAAGGAACACATTGACACCGGTGTGTCAGACCCACCATACTTGCTCCGGACACTGCGAGAGGGCTGTACAAGCAATGATCACACGCACGGCACAGCGGACACACCAAGAACCGCGGTGTTGGCCGTCGAATGGCGCTAGCTGCGCAGCATTTGTGCACCGCCGCCGTCAGTGTCAGCCAGTTTGCCGTGGCATACGGAGCTCCATCGCAGTCTTTAACACTGGTAGCATGCCGCGACAGCGTGGACGTGAACCGTATGTGCAGTTGACGGACTTTGAGAGAGGGCGTATAGTGGGCATGCGGGAGGCCGGGTGGACGTACCGCCGAATTGCTCAACACGTGGGGCGTGAGGTCTCCACAGTACATCGATGTTGTCGCCAGTGGTCGGCGGAAGGTGCACGTGCCCGTCGACCTGGGACCGTACCGCAGCGACGCACGGATGCACGCCAAGACCGTAGGATCCTACGCAGTGCCGTAGGGGACCGCACCGCCACTTCCCAGCAAATTAGGGACACTGTTGCTCCTGGGGTATCGGCGAGGACCATTCGCAACCGTCTCCATGAAGCTGGGCTACGGTCCCGCACACCGTTAGGCCGTCTTCCGCTCACGCCCCAACATCGTGCAGCCCGCCTCCAGTGGTGTCGCGACAGGCGTGAATGGAGGGACGAATGGAGACGTGTCGTCTTCAGCGATGAGAGTCGCTTCTGCCTTGGTGTCAATGATGGTCGTATGCGTGTTTGGCGCCGTGCAGGTGAGCGCCACAATCAGGACTGCATACGACCGAGGCACACAGGGCCAACACCCGGCATCATGGTGTGGGGAGCGATCTCCTACACTGGCCATACACCACTGGTGATCGTCGAGGGGACACTGAATAGTGCACGGTACATCCAAACCGTCATCGAACCCATCGTTCTACCATTCCTAGACCGGCAAGGGAACTTGCTGTTCCAACAGGACAATGCACGTCCGCATGTATCCCGTGCCACCCAACGTGCTCTAGAAGGTGTAAGTCAATTACCCTGGCCAGCAAGATCTCCGGATCTGTCCCCCATTGAGCATGTTTGGGACTGGATGAAGCGTCGTCTCACGCGGTCTGCACGTCCAGCACGAACGCTGGTCCAACTGAGGCGCCAGGTGGAAATGGCATGGCAAGCCGTTCCACAGGACTACATCCAGCATCTCTACGATCGTCTCCATGGGAGAATAGCAGCCTGCATTGCTGCGAAAGGTGGATATACACTATACTAGTGCCGACATTGTGCATGCTCTGTTGCCTGTGTCTATGTGCCTGTGGTTCTGTCAGTGTGATCATGTGATGTATCTGACCCCAGGAATGTGTCAATAAAGTTTCCCCTTCCTGGGACAATGAATTCACGGTGTTCTTATTTCAATTTCCAGGAGTGTATTTTATGGCTGCAATACAATAAAGCATTGCTTACATTGAACAGCCTGAGGTAACAGAATTTAACTTAAACTGTTATTATTAACTGGTGATTTGTTCATTCAAACGAAAGAGCTCTCTCCAGGGAGCAAAGCATTTGTTGCTTAGCGCTACTGCAAATTGTTAAGTGGTCACATTCGAGCAAAAACGCCACCTTTAGAACACAAAGAGAAAATAGTTTAGCAGCGATGTTTTTACGTGTATCATATTTTTCCTTATTCTCTTTTGCAACAAAACGTTCACAGAACTTTACACACAGCTGAAACCATGCGGCTCGGTTTTTCATCCCATCTTGATACTACTTGCGAGATGTCCCGTGGCAGGCCGATGGCAGCTGTTCTGAAGTTGCGAACGCGGTGCATTGCCCCATTCACCTACGACTGCTGCTTCACTGAGATGGGCGACATGCGATGCAGCAGTGGTTGGCGGGACAGTTCTCTCGAGTTCGCAGTGTCACCGCTGTAGCGTGCGCGTCTCCTTTGTTTCACATCCACTGCTGCAAAGCGCGAGAAACTAACGATGCGAGCTCGCGATAGTAAATCGCTCGTATGAATCGACCTAAAGGCTGCACGGAGTTACGCGCGGTTTAAGGCGCTATGTCACGGATTGCGCCGGAGGTTCGAGTCCTTCCTCGGGCATATGTGTGTGTGTATGTGTTGTTCTTAGTATAAGTTAGTGTGTAAGTTTAGGGGCTGATGGCCACAGCAGTTTGGTCCCTTAGGAATTCACACACATTTGAACATTTTGAACTATCCTAAAGCCTACTACTTGCGGGTCAGTCTGGCTAGTTCCTTGAAACCTTTGAGATGCGCCATCGATTAGTAGAGTGACTGGCCTTGCCTATATTATGTTTTGATTCGAATTCCTCCACGCTTACTATGACTACGCTACGCTCTGGACTTTTATTTTTGACTAACTATCCACTTCGTTAAATGCACCATCATTATCGACGATTTCACTACTCTCTGGTCTTTATTTTTGACCAGCCATCCACTTCGTGAACTCCACCATCATCGCCGGCCGGGGTGGCCGAACGGTTCTAGACGCTACAGTCTGGAACCGCGCGACCGCTATGACGCAGGTTCGAATCCTGCCTCGGGCATGGGTGTGTGTGATGTCCTTAGGTTAGTTAGGTTTACGTAGTTCTAAGTTCTAGGGGACTGATGACCTGAGAAGTAAAGTCCCATAGTGCTCAGAGCCAATCCACCATCATCAGTAGCGTAACTAGGTGTACTATTTGGCGCAGTTAGCATTCTTACTGTCACACTACCTGGGCATTCCGCGCATTTTCACCTTGTACGCTTTCATTGACTTCCTTGGCCATCGCGTGATCCTGAAGGTCGCGTACGGCGTCATCGATGATGGTTAACTTATGACGTTATCATCCTTATCAGTGAATCATCATCCTTACAAGTAGGAAACCAAGCTCCTCCTTGTCTCCAGCCAGCCAAAGCACAGTATTAAAAATAGTGCACCTGCATAAGTAGAAAATTAAAAACCGTGTCCTCCCCTGCCCCTGCCTCTAGCCTACGCCTTTAGTCGGGAGACTAAAATATTTGGAGTAAATTTCAAAATGTCGGGATTTTGGAATTGTTGTTGGGAGAAATAAATATTGTAAACTAAAATATTATTTTTTTATTTTTAAAAACAACAGCCTATAAAAACTTAACATTTTTGGTACATAATTAATATACACTTACTTTTTCGTTGCCACATGTATTTCCTATTGGATTTTAATGAGTCCATAAATTGGATCATTTGGTAGAATTCAGTAACGATTTAAAATTCAAACAATTTGCAAGTTCAGTCTAATTATTAACTCAGCCTTTATTAAATCAAAGACCATTCGATTTCTCTTTTTTGTGTGTAAATTATTTAGCAGTGTAAACATCTTTTCACAGTAAGCATTGCTTACACGAATTGACAACACATATGATACAATCTTCCTTAAATTTTTGAGTTGGGTTCGGTCGCATTTTTTAAATATACCCAAATTTTGTCAGTTCACATGTCCTTGTCTTTTGGAAGATGTTCAAATTATTTCTAAAAAACAGCACTAATCTGTATATAAGGCATCATTTTCAATATAATTTGAAATATTAAGCACGTAAATTTGCAACTGTTTGAGACAACACTGCGAGCTTCTTATATAAAGAGTATTCTGAAAAGTCATAGTGCTCGTACAAGTATTTAATTACTCGCTTTAAAAACTGTTCAGCTTCGACGCAAAAAAGTTGTTTTCTCACTATCGGAAATACTTCTTAATGTGGGTCTGTTTTTGCTTCCGAACAATTTGTCATGTAACCTGTTCTCCAGGTGACTAATCAGTTTTCTGATTACGCAGTGCAGTTGTATGATAGTGGATGCATCACTTTCCGGTCCAAAAATTGCTGCTTGAAACTCCAACATTACATTGTGCATAAAGTTCAAATAAGCTGCTGGAATTCCTTCCTATTTACATTCTTCGACCCCCTCAGTTTTATCGAAATGGGTTAGGCTTTCGGATACAAATTCCCGTATCTCCTTTCGGCATTCATCTTCCCCTTTTAACAAAAAATACCGCTTTACAGAAGGCCAGCAACGCAGTAACCGATGTAAAGAGAATAAAAGAGATAGCCGTTTCGACACTTCCAAATAAGAAACATTCTTTCAGTTTCACGGAGTCTGCGGAAGATCAGCTGAACTCATTGAATGATTTTATAACGATGCTTTAGATTTCCATCGAGAGAGCTTTAAGGGAGTATTTGACGCAGCTGTTAATTACGTGGCAGTTTTTATGGAAATTTGTGGTAAGTTGCTATGGGACCAAACTGCGGAGGAATTTCCGCTAAGGACAACACACACACCCATGCTTGAGGGACAACTCAAACCTCCGACGGCGGGAGCGGCGAGAACCTTGGCAAGGGATTCTAGACCGCGCAGCTATCACACGCTGCGAATGGCAGTTGCAGTTTGCTTTAATAAGATGATCGTTTGCCTGACATAATTTTCGGAATACTGAAATTTTACATCATAATTTACGGAAGAATTATCCGCGCTGTAAGTAGTTAACTGGGTCAGTTTTAAACCATTTTCTTTTGTCACTCTTTTTAGATATCCCTGTCTTTATGTTAAAATACTGCAAAGCACACGGATAAGTTTTAATGTTTCCAGCATCCCTTCCTATCATGAAATACTCAGCGTTCTGAAGCTCAGTAACTACTTGTTCCAGTGCATATGGAGCAAGGACATTCCGTGCTACTTCTGCAACTTTTGTGCGTTCACAACACATATTAGCGGCAATTTTGCTGTTAGAATACAGAGCAGGAGCAGGCTTCATCTGACAATAACTGACAGGCTGTTATAACTTAGCAGTTACGTTATGGAATACGTACATCAGTTACCTTATGAAATACATACCTCAGTTTCATTTTCCTCATTGGTATCATTCTTTAGCAAGAAACCGATATTTTCTGTGATGATACAGTTTTACAGTGCTTTTTTGTCTGCTTGTGTTTATCTAAACCACGACTTACTTCACATTTGATTGAAACATCATTTTGACAAAGTTTGCATACGGCGGTATAATCGTCCGTTTTTTGTACCTATATCCAGTAGTCAGGATGGCATTCCCAGCGAGAAGAGTATACCGTACGGAACTTTTTTTTTAGATGGCCCAGGTCCGGTCTTCTCTTTCTCTTCTGAAGGCTTACATTCCGATATGATCTAAAACAAAAACAATTTTATCGGCAGCGGCACACCACGAAAAACACACGTCATGACACAATGAGTAAAATATAAATTGTACAAAAAGAGATAGTAATTAGTACATAACATTATTGTTAAAAGAAGATCCAAAATTTTGATCTCTCTGACCTAATTCAAATAGTATTTTGATATCATCGCTAGACAACATATGCTATAAATTTGCATATTAAGCCCATTCTGACTGGTTACTGCATATTTTAAATTAAAACTAGTGATGGATATTTGGCTATATTTGCTATATTTTTCGGTAAGGTACCTAGTCAATAAAGAAAATCTGTCGTTATAATCTGTCAAAACTATTAGTCGCACTCTTAAAAGCACTTAAAAGCTGCGTATCACTTCTTTTGCAAGGATAATATTACTATGAGGTTAGGCATAATTTCTAAAATTTTATGTGCAAGAACGAACCTTTTCAATCATACAACCTCCCCAATCCCCCTCCCCCCTACTCCCCCCCACCCTTGACCGGCTGCCACAAAATCACAAGTTTCCAATTTATGCTCGATACGAGGTGCGACAATAAAGTAATGAGACTGATGTGAAACAAAAAATGTTGCTTACCGTTTTAGTCAAGTTTAGTGTTGTCTCCTTCAAAGTAGTTCCCTCTGATTGCACACATTTTTCCCAGCGCTTCTGTCATTGATGATAACATTTCTGGAACTCATCTTCTGTAATATCCTCCAAGACCATCGTCACAGTTTTCTGGACATCTTATGTTGTTTGAAAATGGTGTCCCTTGATCACCGTTTTGACTCTTGGAAATAGAAAATAGTCGCATGGACCTATATCAGGTGAATAAGGTGGCTGTGGTAGTACTGAAATTTGTTTTGAGGTTAAAAATTGCTGTATTGACAGAGCAGTATGGGATGGCGCATTATCGTGATGCAGAATCCAATTATCAGCAATGTTGGCACAGATACAAAGAACTCTTTTACAAAGTCTTTCTAAAATGTCTTTGTAGTAATATTGGTTAACTGTTTGTCCAGGAGGCACCCACTCTTTATGAACAATTCCCTTGGAATCAAAGGAGCACACAAGCATGGATGGTCGTCCACTACGGTCTTCATCTTCAACATTCGTTCTGCCTTCACTGAACATTTTATGCCAACGAAAAACTTGAGCTCTTGACATAACCTCCTCCTTCTGAGGCTTACCGTAAGTTGTCGCGTTTTCACCCAATTTAACAGTAAAAGAAATGGCATACTGTTGCGCGATATTATGTGGTTCCATTTCCGTGAGGACAGACACAAACACATGTTAACTTATTACAGCACAACTCATGACTGAGCAGTTGCATCGATGTGCCGCTTGGACTAGAGGCAGCTTATAGACCAAGGTCAAAGATATTGTGCCTATGCAAGCCTGCAGGGTTGCCACATCTTGCAAAGAAAATCAGTCTCATTACTTTATTGTCGTACCTCGTACGTACGCACAAGTCGGTAGTCTTCGTGACTAAGACTTTTTTCTAAACTGCTGCCAGTCCCAAAGTTCTGTCAGTTGTGTGTCCAGTATTAATTAATAAAGCATTTAGCGGTGAATGACAATGAAGGTATTCCTGGCCAACAGGTTCATGTACAGTTTATAGTTCTCGAAAGAGGCCAAGTAAAACACGGACTCAAGCGAGACGTGAACGCACGATACATAACAAAAAGAAATAGTTATGGATATTTGGGAGTGATTCGTTTGTTGTTGTTATTCATTAAAGCCACTCACGCATCCACGCTCACCACATGCGTACTAAAATCCAGCGACAGCAAGTCGACCGAGATTGTGTCTTCGTTTTAAACTTGAAATGATAACAGAAACAAAACAGAAGAAATAAACTTTCCTTTTTCACTGTAGTAGCCTCTGGATAACATTCTTGTGAGATAGTCAAATTATGTGAACAGTTTCTACACAACAGTAATTGTTCTTCGAACTTATAGTGCGCGAGCGGTGAACTAGAAGCGCGACCTGACATCACCTGTCACCATCCGTGAGGCACTCAGGACAAAGCGAGCTGCACCTCTAGGCGGACTGAGATCTTTCTAGAGCCCTGTAAGAGTGCTGCCTATTCGCATAGCCTGTACGCGGCTGCGGTGTGCGAGAGAGAGGGTGAACGCTGGCGGAAGTTAACACTTTTGCGTCCACACGTCTCGTGCAAATTTATTCACTTGGCGCCGTCAGCGCTAATTCGCTTTACTTGGCTTGTCGCCGGCCGCTTGTCGGAAAGTTGATGACAAGCTTCAAACACATTGCCTTTTGCGCGCTTTAATTTTTCCGAAAATCCTCCATTTTGCAGTATCATTCCACAAACTCGAATTTTCTTTTCAAGTAACTTCTCTGCAAGTTCTACAATGTTATAATAATTATCCATGTAGAGGTGATGCCACTTTCCATAAGAAGTTGTCAATAATTCCATCACTGCTTTTGCTAAAGGTTGTCCAGCGCCGGAATGTATCTTGAATGAGGAAATGTATCCCGTACTAAAATCACACAGCATCCGAATGAGTATGCCATATTTCGTAATTTTCGACGGATTGTAAACTTTAAAATTGAACTGTCCACGCTACGGTATCATCGCTTCATCAATTGAGATGTTTTGACGTTTCTTTAAACTTTTTGGAAAAATAATCAGTTACGAATTACTCTTTGAAAAGCCGGTCTGCATTATCCGGTTTATAGTTGTTGTCGGAAAAATGTAAAAATGATAATATTTGTCTGAATCGGTTGCGGGACATCGTTTTGCGAAATATCGGTGTGTCTGTCAACCGATTCGTTCACCAGTAATTATCGATCCTTGCTTTTTTTACAATTCCCATAGGGACAGCAAGCCTAAACCATTTTCTAAGTTCAGGTCCCATAACGTCGACAAATTTGACATTTTTTTTTAAATCCAGTTTCCTTCTATTGCAACTTTGAGTGTAATACTTCTTGGTTTCGTTGCTAATATATTCAAATAGATCGTTCCCAATATATAATTCTACGATATCCACGACGCTCTGTGTATCTTTGGGAAATATGTGTGGACCCGGAGATCCTTCAAATTTATTATTGGTCCTCAGTAAATCATAGTCTGTCTTCTTCGTCTGATTCATCCGAATCAGTTGGCAACCGTAGCGTTCGCCGAATCCTTCTTGGACGTATTCCACTATCTTCCGACGATTCTGCTTCACTTTCATTTTTTTTAATATCCGGTGTCTTCTTCCCAATCGGCCAAGCCGTCCGGAACGTCAGACGAGACGTCCGCGCGTTCATCGTACATAATCGTATCGTCTCTTTCGTCTGCCGTGATGAAAGTACAAAAGTACTTATAAAAACAAAAAACTTGTTGTGTGTAACTTATTGTTACCTAAACAAAACACCAACAGAATGAGAAAGATGCTAAAGTACTGTTACCGGCCACTACGCGATTCTATGCTCACGACACCACTGTGGTGTCGCCGGACGGCAAAGTGTTAATACACAGTAGATGACCAGTGCAATGCTATCTTTCCTGAGAACGCAGCCGCTCGAGCGCTTTTTCACAGCCATTCGGTTGTGTGCCGCCGTCCGGATGGGTTGCGTTCCCAGTAACCGCATCACACTACCTCGCGATGGATCGCTCGAATATTCGCGCAGCACTGCGCCGTGCTAAGTGGATGCAGGGCCCTAGTTTGTCGCGTTCGACAGTGAAATGAATGAATGTGAAAGCGCGTGGCAAATTCAACTGACTCGCAACTATCACATGCGTCCATAATCGAGTAGTGTCTTATCGGTATCCTCCTCGGCTATCAAAGAGGTTTCTGGAAAAAATAAATAACAATCATCATTATTATGAAAACCAAATTCTCTTTTAAGCACGAGAGAAGTGCTGGTTTCCTGCCTTACCTTGAGTAAAATGCCTCCGTACTACGGATTATTGATCGTTTGTGACTGTCAAGACTTCTCATATACTCTGGAATGATAATCAGCACTTCCGACCACGTGATCAAGACGTCACTTCTGGACGAGAAAATGGTGATACTCCTTTCATGGATGGCATTAAAACTCCGATGTATAGGTACGCCTTGTGACCCAGTTACGCTACGGTCACAGGTTCGAATGCTGCCTCGGGCATGGATGTATATGATGTCCTTAGGTTAGTTAGGTTTAAGTAGTTCTAAGTTCTAGGGGACTGATGACCTCAGAAGTTAAGTCCCATAGTGCTCAGAGCCATTTGAACCATCTGACCCAGTTACTTGAAGGTGTCATATCTGTAACAGATTCGTGAATAACCAGACGATACGCTGTCGTATTTTTTGAGAACGGTGTTTTTGTTTTTATATCAATTCTTATGTCAACGACAGACGATTTCACTGTTTCTTCAGCTTGATGTGGACAGTCGATAAAATGTACAGAGCAATTTTCAAACTTTGTACGAGTCATGAACGGATTTCTCCTTAGTCCTCCCTCTACATTATACAGTGACTGAAAACTGCAGTAGCCTACATATAATACTCTTGAGCAGTATTCTTTGCACTAATATCGACAGAATAATTCTCTCCAGGAAATTTAGATGACTTGAAATATACCTTCTTCTCTGTTATGTTTATTATGAATATGCTGCAGTCACTGGATATCAGAGTCTTCTTTGTCTGAGAAACAAAAATTACGTATCTCGCTGTTTCGAGCGCTGTATTGAATTTAACTAGTCAAGTCCATTTGCTAATTTCTGGTGCAACACATTCAGTTAAATGCCAATGCCGGAATGCTAGAGAGATGGCCGCTGTGGCCGAGCGGTTCTAGACTCTTCAGTCCGGAACCGCGCTGCTGCTGCGGTCGCAGGTTCGAATCCTGCCTCGGGCATGGATGTGTGTGATGTCCTTAGGTTAGTTAGGTTTAAGTAGTTCTAGGTCTAGGGGACTGATGATCTCAGATGTTAAGTCCCATAGTGCTTAGAGCCATTTGAACCAGCTAGAGTGACGCTTGGATCATCTTTTAAGCTGTTCCATAAATATGTTTGCTCTTTCTTGGACTCTCGTATTTCTGGCGTTTCCCAGTAATTTTTGTCGATCACAGTTTTCGTTTTGGTGTCTACATTATTTGAGAGAATACGTTTAGTATCTTCTCTGCTGTGAATCAGTACAAGTTCATGGCTAGGATTTAAAACAATCTTTCTGTAATCCTCTGCGAACTCAAGTACAATACTGAGCAGGATACAGAAAGTAAAACGTCCATTACCAGCAACAAATTCCTGTAGCTCATTTCTCGTTTCCCAAGTAGCAATCTGAATGCGATTGTTGGCGTAAGAGATGCATATCCTTTCATCAACGTCGCACTTCTTGGATTGCGGACGTGATGAATAATTTGGTTATTTAAGCGATACTGTACTTGCGAAAACGAGTGAAGTGCGCAATCAGATTTAAGTAGATGTCACTGGCTTTCTGCAATCTTGATTCATTGACAAGTCTTCCTTCAGTATACAGACGACTCTCGCATGGTAGCCGGTAAGTGTTTTCATTTTCTATCACAATCGATATAGTCGTCAACAACAATGTTTTCTCTCACATTATGTTTGTAACTCGACGTCTTCTTTTTTATCCTCCAGAAGGATGTCGAATGAGAGCTCGCAGAGAATAGTGGTCGTATTATAGTGCTGTGTATCCTAATGGTGCTGGTATCTGTCGACTGTAAGTAGTCAAGACATTTTCTGCGGTCTTATTCTATTTCGTCCTTGTCATTTCCATTTTTGCCTCTTCAGACACAACACGTTGCCTGAATGCGATTCCCTTTACCTTTCCTTAAGTATAATCGAACAGTTATCTCTTCTCCGTCGAAATCCACAATATTTACATCTTGATTTGTAATTGAATACTTAACTCTGAAATGTACCTTTCCACGATTTAGATGTAAATTAGCGGATTTGGTGATTCCACAATCTTATATCCAGGCATTTCTGGAGGCCAGAACTGATGTAACCGATTTGTAGGAGCAGCATTGTGAACTGAACCCCCAGAAAAGTCAAAATAAATGCATAGGATGTTAACATTCTGAATCTGTACTGGACGTGCTGCTGTCTTTAAGATTTATTTCTTAATCTCATTTCTCTCAAAACCTTAGCCTGAAATCAACATGTACGTTATTCTACACCTAGCATCCTATGAGAATTTTATTGTATCTGATTTTCAGTTTGGTAATGACTTTCTTCATTTCCTCTTCATCATCTTCTCGCTCGTCGTGGTTCGGTCTCTCTCAAGAGGACGGCAAAGTGTCGCCAAGTTCATAAGTTCCACATCGTAAAGCAACCCTGTCTAGAATTTTCACATCGTCTATCTGATTACAAAAGTTGTAGTTATTGTTTCTCGATGTAATATTCGGTAAGGAACTGAATGAAAGTAAGTTGAGTAAGGCGATTCCGTGTGCATGATGAAGTAAATTTAGCGCTGGGTTAAAGACAGCGGTTATAACAGATTTTTCATCAGGCAGGCTAGACCTTAGACCATGCTCGATGACGACCATTGTAATATGTGCTAGAACTTGTTGTTGCCTACAGTTGAGAAATTTTAAACAACGATGACCACATCTTTGACTCACAGGCGACTGAAATGTATTGTAGTTATAATTTATTACATAATTTTTGAAATACCTTACTAGTTTCGGAGGAGGCGGTGAATTGCCGAAGCTATCAAAGTAGTATACAACATTACTCTTCTCCTTGTTAGACACCCAGTATGACTCTGGTTCACCTTCTGTCTACAGGTTAACAATCGCATTCTCATATCTTTTAGGCGTTATGGGTAAAGAATCTCTTATAAACACGCATTTAAAATGCAGTATTTCCAGTTTTTTATCATAATATTCTAAGCCAATATTAGTAAGCGCTCTTGTTGGCAGACTGTTTAAGAAAAATTTTCTTTTCGTGAAAGCTAGACCAAGTCAGTATTGTCTGTGTTCTCGTAAGTACACACCCTTCCCTTCACCAAGTGCTATCGCTTCCACTGTGTGATTATGTCTGCATCCCAGCCAATTGTTTGCATCATTAACTGCCTTAGCAATATCTGCTGTTCCACCCGCTAATCCTCCAAGCGCTGATAGTGCAGCAAATATTGGAATGAGTAGCAATACTCCACCTGTTTTGAGAATGGGTATTATATGCTTTTTGAACAAGCTGTGAAGCAATTTTACGAGGGATTTTCGCGGGTGTTGTGAAATTACTGCCTGGAGTCAGACACTTTACACTACTTCAGACTGTTTTCATTATTCTGTTCATTGCATTATCTGCATTCTTATTTTATATCTTCTTTTTCATACCCTTACACATTTTAACGTCACCTTTCAATGCGCAAGTCACAGCTAAAGCAGCTAATTTCTCATTAAGCTTAACATCTTCTGCCAGAATTAGGTCTGCTCGACGTCTGCCTTACAAACTGTTTGGGTGCATTGCATACGTGATGTCATGTTTACTGTTCCTTGCGTATCACAACTAATGAATTGACTCCAACATAACGTCTATTCGGCTGTTGCATCAGCTTTGTACCCAGCCCACAGCATGAGCAGCAAGGTATATGAAGCTGCACAAGCGAATTATTAGGAACAGAATTAAGTAGACATGCACCTTGCTCCTTCTTCCTCTACTCCTTGTTCAATGCTCGAATTCCACCTCATGACTGACGTGTTTTAATATATATTGCTTCTTTCTCCTTTCATTCCCTCAGAAACATATAATTGTAGGGTAAACTGATAATGTTTTGTGTGTGTGTGTGTGTGTGTGTGTGTGTGTGTGTGTGTGTGTGTGTCTGTGTCTGTGTCTGTGTCTGAGTCTGTGTAAATAATGAAAGATCACACCATTTTTATGCTAGAAATATCAAATATCTTTGATTTTTATGTGGAGATTACGTAATTTTTTATGACATACCTGAAAAATAATTTTAAACACTGCACTCTGATTGGTCGGAAAGAGACAGGGAGGAGTAGCTATAAAGCAAACAACTGATGTTTCCATCATCTTTTTAATTCTCCCCTATGACAATTGCACTATTTCGGCCATCTTCGGTTTTTATACTGCGCTATGATTGACTGGAGATAAGACGTACTGCACTGTAGCTGGAGACGGGGAGAATGGAGGACATGGTTTTTGTTTTTCCACTAACACAACTGGGCTAATTTTAATACTGTGCAATGACTGGCTGAAGATAAGGAGGGAGTGTGGTTTCCCAGTGATAAGGATGATATCACTGATAAGGATAATGGCATCAAGAGTTCAGGTTCATCAATGGTCCCAAGCATGATCTTCAGGAACACATTATAAACTTGAAGCATGAGAATGCCCAAGTAGTGCGACTATAAGGATTCTAGCTGCGCCAAGTAGTACATACCTGTACTGCTACCACCGATCTCAGCAACTGCCTTTTTGTTGCACCGGCCTCTGCGTTGCCGCCAGTACAAGTAATTGTAAATCTGTCTATGCAGAACAGGATGGAAGAGTGGCGACGAGAATTTCCAGTTAAGTATAAATCTCGATTTCTAAAGTTTTAGCAGCAGCTGTTGCAGCTACAACAGAAACTAAAACTGCGTCATCAGAAACAGTAAGAAAAACAATGGGAATTCCAACAGCAGCACCAGTGCGAACAGTAGTGGGAATTCCAACAGCATCAGCAGAAATTGCTGTTACAACTGCCGGCCGGAGTGGCCGAGCGGCTCTAGGCGCTTCAATCTGGAACCAAGCGACTGCTACGGTCTCAAGTTCCAATCCTGCCTCGGGCATGGATGTGTGTGATGTCTGTAGGTTAGTTAGGTTTAATTAGTTCTAAGTTCTGGGGAACTGATGACTTCTGATGTTAAGTACCGTAGTACTCAGAGCCATTTGAACCATTTTGTTACAACTGCTGAAAAACAAGTCAGAAGCTTCTACTATCTTGCCTCCATCTCCATCATTCATGTGCTTTGAAAAGGCATACCAGAGTTGGTTCATCAATTTATATCATTTTGTTATTCACTCAAGATGGAGTGAAATAACTGATCCAGAACGTCAGGGTGCATTGATACAGTCTCCTAATAATAAAGTGTGCGAAGTGGTGCTGAAACTATCTTGGATCACAGTTATTTGAGCTTTTCTGACGTGTGTGGGCTACCAATCCCACATAGTTGTAACTACACTTAAATTTAATCAGTGTGTTAAGCAATGTAAGCAGTCCTACGCAACACTGGCTGCTGAATTGCAAGGTTTGTATGAACATGTGTGTCTGTCCTTTCGGACATGTCTCAAAGAACAGGCATCATGTGGAATCTGCAGCTGTGATACATTGTATGTAAACTGAAGATGGATGAGGTGGCTGCTGACTTGCAAGGTTTGTATGAACATGTGGTGTCTGTTCTTTCGGACATGTCTCAAAGAACAGACGCCATGTGGAATCCGCAGCTGTGATACATTATATGTAAACTGAAGGAGGATGGGGTGAGAAAGGAAAGGGAATTGATTACTGATGTCAGCTGCACCAGAACATTACGTGGAATCAGCGGCGACGAGCGAAAATGTGTAACAGCCCGGGAACCGAACCTGGGATCTCCAGCTTACTGGGCAGCTGCTTTAACCACTACGTCATTCAGGACACAGCGTTATCGCAACTAGGCGGACTACCTCGACACGCTTCACGTCCGACCCACATTCCCACCGAGCGCTACCTATCTGCAATCCCTGTCCGCTCAAAACTCTGAAATTCCCATAGGAGGTCAGACATATTTGTGCACCCGCACTGAAGAAGGTGGATCCATTGCCCATCTAGGCGAATCAGGTATATGAACAGAAACCATGCAGTCATACAAACCTTGTAAGTCAGCAACCCAAGTTGCGTAGAACTGCTTACATTGCTTAACACACTGATTAAATTTAAGCCTAGTTACAAGTATGTGATATTGGTAACCATAATAGTTAGTCAGCAAACCGTACACAGCAGGAGAAACCGGGTTAGATTTACGGTCTGGTACACATTTTCGCTCGTTGCTTCTCATTCCACGTAATATCCCGATGCAGCTGACATCAGTAATCCAGTAATCCCTTCCATTTCCTGTCCTTTCTACGCCGCCCCCCCCCCCCCCTCCACCATCAGTTTACATGTATTGCCAGATTTGGCATGCAAGTGTTATTTTTCCAGTTAATATTGTGGAGCATCGTATACGGAATCATTATACCATGATGTAATTATATGTTTCACTCCTGATATCGAATTTAATGCGAAGTCTTTCGAGTCATCTGACCCAGTCCGGAGTTATGTGTTAAAAAATTGGCAAATCTCCGGAAGTAACACCATCTGCACGAGCTACGTTTCACGATACTTCTGCTGTCGACTTTCTTAGTAGCGGTAGTCGCTTTTGTATTCTACGATCAGCTGATGAAATCAAATCAATGTTATCATCTGATTTACTGAGCATACATTCGTCCGGTAGCCCGGTGACACGGGATTCAGTAGTTGGCGCAGCAGATAGCGATCCACCTCAGTCGTCCTTGGTAGACACGCAAAAAGAGAAATTCCATGTTAGCCGTCGACGAGTACCATAGCGAGCGGAAACTCACAGAACAGTTTCCTCACCATCATTGATGGAGGGTTCCAGAGAAGTTCGTGTCATCAAATCGTGTCCAGACTAGAGCCTACGGCATCAACAATGCACTGTTCTTTCCGTGACGATATTACCACTTCTGTGTACCGCAGACCAGGGCACCTGTCCGCCTGCTTAGCTGGGTGATACCGTGCTTGCCTCCCATGCACTGGGCCCGGGTTTGATCCCTGGCCGGGTTGGATATTTTCTCCGTGCGGGGACTGGGTGTTGTATTGTCCTCATCATAATTTCATCCTCATCATGGGCCGCAAATCGCCCAGTGTGGCGCCGACTGAAATATGTATGATTTGCACTTGGCGGCAGAACCCGAGTGGGACCTCCCGGCCAACAATGTCATACGATCATTTCATTTCATCGGGGCACCTAATAAGTGTCTGCATTGGCCAGCGTGTGAGACGGCGACGACGACAACAAGAAACAGCAATAGTCTTGAGCACACTGCGCGCTATCTCGTCAGTTCCCGCAACAGCAACAGATAGACTGCACGAAGAGCACTGCAAGGGCATGCCGGATCCACGTGGCGTTCATGCGGCTATGGCATGCGAGATAGAGCTGGAATACTATTTGCATACTTTGGCGAAAGTTACCGATGATTACCAGTGCGGTCTCGCTTAATGATAACGGAGTGAGCGCTTTTGTTGGGTCACGCGGATGGCACAGCCGAGTCTATGCTTGTTCACGGTCATGCAGATAGTCACGCACTTGCGTAGGGAACACATTCCCGGTATACGCATGTGCGATGCGCTTCCCTTACCACCAAAGTTGGGCGCAATTTATTCGCCTGACGAAATGAAATACAGATAAAAATTATTAATCGTTATTCGTGAATAAAAAATATTATTCGAAACATTATTCATTTACAAGAATAAAAAATTTTGTTCTTCATTGGTGAATAAAATGTGTTATGAATAACAGATAAACTTGAAACCCAATGACATATATTGCTCTGCTCCAATTAAATGTCATTTATTAAATTACAAAAGAATTACCGTTGTGACACTACAGAAAGTACGTTTCACACATGCAAAGGGGATTTCGGTGCATCATATCTCCAAAAATCGTCTTTGTTGCTTTTAAATTAATTTTAAGAACAATTCATTTTGTTAAACATCTCAACATAAGCTGTATTTGATTTTCGATGAATTACCGTTGTGACACTACAGAAAGTACGTTCTACACATGCAAAGGGGATCTCGGAGCATCCAGAATTCGTCTTTATTTAGTGATAACGATATACGACGTTCAACTCAAGCTCTACTCAGCAAGAACTGAGAAATCATCAGTTCCGCTGTAGATTTTGGCAAATAATTCGTTATGATTCCATTTCAAGTTCACTTCTCAAATTACCTTCAAAACAAATTATGTCGTAACATCATTCGAAACTCGTGGTCCGATTTCTTCTTCGTTTCTTTGGCTGTTATGTGTCTATCTTGTCGTAAGCATCCGTTGGTCATGTACAGCAACACAGATTCACTATTTGTTTTTAAATTGTGGCTAAGACATTGCTGCAATAATTGCTTGAATGGGAAAGACGAAAAAGTCTTCAAAACGCCTCTCGATACATTTTCGATAAAAATTTGCGAGTGTGCTGCAACATTATGAACTCCTATATGTAAGGTGACCATATTTTTGGAAGACGAAGCTGCGACCAACAGGGGTGCCCATACAGGAGGGCAAAGGAGGCTGTGCCCCCCTCCCCACCCCCCAACCCCATTTCAGGGAAAGTAAAAAATTTATACAGTAACTACTTACTGCTCGGAATACAACAGTGTTCTATAATTGTTATACTTTATTAAAGTTTACCCTGACATAAGTAACAGGCATCAAATGACAATATAAAAAATGTAATATAAAACATAAGACACATTCTCTGTTACTGTATGACAATGATGCACCAAAATATTAAAAGTCAATAAAACATTTGCTTAGATAACTATATACAACTTTTAACAATCCAGCTCCTCATGCCCCCGTATTTCTGTGATGAATGAATTTTACTTAACAAATGTTTGCTTGCTTTTAAGTTTAGAAACTCATAGACTTCTGAAGAACTGTATTTCAGATTAATCATAGCCGTCAGAATTGATTTCAAAGTCTCAGTTTTCGTTTGAGGTTTCTCAGACGTCCATATCTTATTCATCAAGCTCGATGGCTGCGTTTGTACCTGGAAGACATAGCGCAAATTCCACAATCCTTGAAATATTCTGATAAGGAATTTGTTTCATTGTGAAGTGCTGAAACATCTGTACCCAACGCATATCAGTGGCAGTTTTTTCTACGTTCCATTTGTCTATTTTCTGATGGGTGACAAACTGCTGCATATTAAGACACTTTTGAAATAATACATTGTCATTGATGTTACAGTTTGGCAGTACATTTATGAGAGATTCGTGACAGTTTTAGACGTCAGACCATGTAGGTACACATTTCAAATCCGAAAAGGAATTAAAATGATCCGTCCACTGTTCAATGTATTGTGCAGTGCTATCATAAATTCACAGATGGTTTCAGTGAACTTAATAACGTTTATGTCCCCCTCAGATTCGAGTTTGCTTAAAGCACTTCTTATAACATGTGGCACGAATCTGGTTTTTCGTTTGTCTGCCATATTCATTTTTAAATCATGAAGTGCTTCTCCAACCTCTGCATATCTAACACGCTGGCCTATCTTCAGTACCGCTGCATGAAAAGTTGACACTTGACTATGTAAAACATAAGGACGACTTCAGAGCATGGGTTTTAAAAAAATTTTCTTAGTACTGTTGGGCATTTTTCTTCACTCAAAAAACTTGATTTTAGTGGTCCATAGAGCCGTAAAACTCTCTCAATGACTGACATCAAGGCCAACCATCTGGTACTGCTGTATCCAAGTAATTGTCTGTACTTTACGTCTAAACATGTGCAAAATTCTTTTAGGCTTTCTACACACACAGAATATATGTTGAAGTAATAATAAATCTTGTGAGTGACACACTCTAAATCGACTGGCAAACAATCTGCAGCTGTGTTCATAGCTTTATGCACTATGTGCCCTGCACAACCTACACCAATCATGTCATGATCTAGCCAGCCCTTTAATTTGTGGAAAATACTGTTTGTCCCTCTTCGAGACCATCCACCAAAGTTTATGTTGGCACTGTTCCTGCAGAATGGTACAACCTTATCATTCAAATTATATTCTCTGATGGTATCAAATAGATGGTTTCCGACAATATCTGCAGTTTCACTTGACTGCTCTTTAAATTGGAGAATTTTCACATACACGCCTTCAAGAGAGTAGAAATATCGAACAAGTACAGGGAAGAGCTTTGTGTTTCCACGATTAGATGCATCAGAAAGAATTTTCCACTAGTTTGCACATATTTTCCGCGTTCGACTTACGAAATTCATAACCTAACATTAAACCTTTTCGTCACAGGAATATGCATTTCACCTCATTCGAGAGAAGAAATAAAACATTTATTAAGACAAATTACACCTGATGATGGACCCACAGGATCCGAAACGCATCGTGTATTTAATAAAACACGAAAAGTTGTGACTGAAGGCGTTTTTTAGTTCATACCTCTAGTGTATCAGAAAGAATAGTAATGCAGGTCACTTTGCACATTTATCGCTGCAGTTCATCATGACAGTGTGGAGCAAGCACGTTTAAAACAATGGCATCGCATTTTCTACGGCCACAAGTGTACTTAGACTCCAAGCACTTCTGGATGAATTCAGACGTACAGTCACTTGAACGAAAGCTATGGTTCCCTTGTACTAAATGGAAGGCCCATGTGCCTTCCGCTGCAGCTAGTTTAAGTTCGTGGTCACTTGGAGCAACTTGCCGAAAGAAGTCTGTTAAACTTCTCGAAGATGCGGCACTGGTATCTGATGACTTGTGTTTGGCCGTTTTCAAGTGATACTCTGTGTCGTACTTCCCTCCATGAAAAACAGAAAACTCTCCTCCACATTTCGTACAACGGATATCGTGGTCTGTTCTCCATCTTTTTATTATGAATGAATACCTGTGTTAAAAGTAAATAAATGACAGTGTGCGAGAATTTGTTCGCTTACATTTTATTTAACCCGTCTGCTATCTATGGATGTCTACGGGAACACAATTACTACGTAGGGATCTATCAGACCGACTTTTTATTTATTTATTTTTTATGTAAAACAATTGTTCTGGTGGATATACATGTTTATGATTTCATGTTTTTTTTCCCTGCTTTATAAGTGTTGAAACGAGCAACTTCAAAAGACAGAAATTATTATCGCTGGTCAGTCGTATAAGATAAACATACACTCTCGAAGACTTTATTTTAGATCTTTTTAAGGGGAGTACGTACGTCCTATACCCACAGTGTTAAATCTGCAATATTGATGACCTATTATCTCAGAACCTGTGACAGATAGAGATCTGAAATTTATGGAATGTATACTATCACCCCTTTTCTGATTACTGAACCAGAATCAAAATGTACAGAGAAATAATTAGCTAGTTCTGAATTTTTAAAAATGTTGTTCCATATTTTATTTTAAAAGTCCACTTTTTCTTCCGTAAGTAAAAAAAAACGTTAGAGATAGAGATGTTTTGGGAGGTTCAGTAGCTGCAGTATACTAAGTGGTAACGTAGTGTAAAATTAAAGATACGTATCTGTAATGGTTCCTGAGATAATGGGTCAAATAATTTTAAAAATTCCGTCTCCGGCAAATCAAGTTCAAACATTTTAGTTGATATTAACTTATACATGGAGGCATGCCAGTTTCTAGAAACAGCCAGGCCCATAATTAGCATTATCTGGATCCTGTTCTTGACTATCCTGCAAACCTAGAAGCTTCCTTCTTTTCCTGCCTCTTGCTTCTTTAGTCATTTCCTCTGCTGCACGCTGGGCTTTCATGATCCTAAGTCGATCCATTCGCTGAAAGGCTTGCAGTGTGTTGGCACCTGGAGTGATACCAAGTTCCTCTAGTACCCCAATTCTTCCCTTTATACCATCATTAAACGTTATCACAGCATTACAAACACCCAAGCATAGAGTTTTCCTTCCTACAAAGAGATTTTTTGGTATGCAGGTCCAAATTACAATATTGAAAGACTCATTCGGGTTTTGTGTTCGACCATGGAGACATTTGGAAAGAAGGTCAGGATGAGCTAATTCTCTATATATTGGTTTAATAGCTTCCATCACTGCAGATGGTATGCTATTTTTGTGCCTAAATTGTTCCTCGCTAACCCGCTGCCTGAGCTTTGCGGTACTTGCACCATGAATCAGCACCAGGTGGACAAAGACCATGTGTAGGTGTATCAGCAGTGGAAGAATGTAGCCCACACTGCTCGTTTCATCCCTTGTAGGTCATGTGTATTGTTTCTTATTGCCATTCCATAATAATGCTGGAGTTCATAAATTCTTTTGTCTGTAAGTCTTCCTTTACCATTTAGAGTCTTTCCATCTGATAACTTCTCTTTTCCTTTTGTTTGCTTCAATTTTCGGAGACGTGTTCCCATCCATTTTTGAACGTGGCCCACACATTCAATCTTTACAATCTGCTTATTACCATAAGGTTGGCTTTCCACTACTGATTTGTGAGCTTTGGAATCACCATCCCCCAAGTACTCAGTGTAACACACACCTCTCTCCTGTTGTGAACGTCTGAACATAGAAACAACTGCAGTAGCCTCCATACCCCCTCTAGTTCCCTCATAATTCTTAGCACAATTTGTTTTATGGCTTTCACTTGTTTCATCAACTGATTTATACTGATGACAGTATTTAGTTAGCACTTCAATGTCTAAAACTTTACCTGTTTCAACACCAGTGACAGTTTCAACTGCACTTTTTGATGTGTGACCTCTCTTCTGCCATGTCCCATCAACTGCCACAGATAAGTCTGTTGTGTTATTTAATTCTACTGCTTCTTTAGCAGCAGCTTTCATAGAAGCAACAGCAACAGATTTGACACATTCACCAATTACTTCTGTGTACTTACTTGATCTGGTTGGTAGGTTTGGCAAGTTCAGCGTTGCACATAATACTTCAGTTGCAGTCAATCCTTTCCCAATGCACCTCATTCCATACAGGAATCTAACATTGCTCTCAAACAAGTCATTCTTGCACTTTTCAGAAGTCCAAAATGATGTCCAGAGCTTGCAAACTTTGCACTGAATATCAAGTTTGTTAGCCAGTCGAGTCCTTGCAGATGAGTCCTCAGAGATGTTAATTTGCCCACCACAAACCTTACACGACACAGCATCTTGAAAAACTTGTCCTAATACATTCAAATCTAAAAGAACGTAGCCTAAACTATTTTGATATTTACCAATAAATAAATCCTCATGGTCTCCAAGTTTCCTCTTCGAAGCACTAGTAGGTGTGTCCTTATCACGGGTCTCTGAAAAATCTATTTCAGGATCAACACTGGATTTAAATTTTTTCATATGCTGATTTCCATGGAAACGTCGCTTCTTAAAACAACCCTTTCTCTTCGTCATGTTGAAAAGAGGTATAAGAGCGTATAGCAACACACCAAACCACTATGTTTTCAGTTCAAAACTTATGAAACACGATAACCACAAAGTAAATAAACAAAATGCATGTCCTATACCGCCATTTCTGTTTACACAGTGCATCCAGCCTCTTAACACGAACATTAACATGATTTCAAGGAATAAATAACTGAAAACCACAGCCTTCTAGATTGAATAGTTCAAGAAATAGAGATACTTAAGCAAGTCAGTGCAGAACGACCGGATAATTTTACACGCGCACTATTAACTTTGATATGATAAAAACTACACTTCCAATTGGAATTTTTCGACAAATAATGCTTCAAATTATTCAGGAGAGATCAAATATTAATAAGAGATAATAATCCGAAAATGTCACTTCTTGACCAATTCCGCCAGACGTACTCCCTCTTAACACTTTAACGGCGCTCGTGTAAGATAAACATACACTCTCGAAGACTTTATTTTAGATCTTTTTAACACGTTGACGGCGATCGTACGTCGACTATAACACCGTGTTTAAACTCACTTAAATCTTGATAACCTGCCATTGTAGCAACAGTAACCGATCTAAAAACTGCGCCAGACACTTGTCTTGTATAGGCGTTGTCGACCGCATCACCGTATTCTGCCTAGTTACATACCTCTGTATTTGAATACACATGCCTATACCAGTTTCTTTGGCGCTTCAGTGTATATGAAAACGTTTCATCTAACTTTCATTTCCTGTCAGAGAACGCCTTAAATGAAAGCTATGTGTCTTATGAAAAATGTGCAGCTGATTTTGGTGTTAAGTATAGCAGAGATAGTGATACTTTGTAACTAGTTAAAGTGATAGCTGCTTCAAGTCCTAGGCGAAAGACCAGCTTAAGAGCAATGAAACGGATTCGCATTTGTATATTTTGAACGTTTTTCACAGTGTGGGTTAAGAGATGGTTATCCAAACTTAGAAACTGCTTTGCTAGAGACTGCAGTATCTTTGGTGAAAGCAGGCTCTTACCTGTAAGAACTTGTCGATAATACTCGACATGGCTGTTACACTTGACTTCAGTGACTTAACGAGTTTTCCACGCTTAAAATAGAGAAATGAAATGTAAATACGTATATAACATCAACATATTCAAAGGAACATTGTCTCAACTCGTAATTCAACGCATTTTCTTTTATATTTAATTAGTAGTGTATGCACTATTGATAATTCATATAGAACAAACACAATGTGTTCTTCATTATTGTTATTATCATTATTTTTATTATTATTGTTATTATTTGCGTATTGACACTGTTGTATAGCGAAGTGCCTTTAGATTCGTTTTCCCCACCTTTCTGTCTCTGCAGACTATTGTTCGTTCCTCAGTTCACTTGGTTCCTGTTTCTTTTTAACTTCCTCTTATCCAAAAGTTTATTTTCTGACTCAACTTATTCCTATCTAATACTTGTACTGCTTCTGTTTCAGCATTTCCCGAGGTCCTTTTTAACGTGGTTGATTCATGACACATTCCTGAATTTTCCGATGTGTGCCATAATCTTGAATGTAAGTTTTGGTGTTGGTAGTCTTTGAACATGTCCACAAAATTTAGGTCCTCATTTTCTAATACCTACTGCCAGGTTTGACCATTTCACAGTTGCTTTACAGGATTTCAATTTCTGTCGGTCCTCTCTTTTGTCCAGGCCAAGAACTTTCCTTAGAATTCTTCGTTCAGGATGTTTTTCAGCTCGCCTTTTCAGATGAGTAATGTCTAATCTTTTTATGTATATGGATACGCACTTTTGGTTGAAGATGTTTTGCATTCTCCTGCATGCTCTGTTGAGTTATTGCAATCGAACTCACAGTTCATCCTTACCTAGCCTTGTTTGTTCTGTAATCTTACTGACAAACCTGAAGTGTCTGACGCTTTTGATTTACGTAATTTGTGTTTAATTTCTGAATGTTAAATTTAGTTCAGATCAGATATTTAAAGGAATTTGTAGGCCAGCCTTTTCATCGCAATCTTTGAGAACTTCTATTTTATTGCTGTGGTTTTATTGTCCTCTAGTATCGCTAAATCGTCTGCGACAACTAGGCACGAGCTATTAATGTCATCTTTGTTCGTCCAAGCAGAATAGTTTTCCAGAGACTTTGATTTTTAATTCTTTTCCCGTTCCTGAAGGACTTTATCTAAGATGAGATTGAAGATATGTGGTGACAGTCCATCTCCTTGGCTAACAGATTTAATTTCAAAGTGTTCTGATACTTCCCACGTAAACATTACTTTGGACGTTGTGTCCTTGAGCGTTTGGTGAATGAGGCCTACTGCCACGTGGTTCAAATGGCTCTGAGCACTATATGACTTAACATCTGAGGTCATCAGTCCCCTAGAACATAGAACTACTTAAACCTAACTAACCTAAGGACATCACACACATCCATGCCCGAGGCAGGATTCGAACCTGCGACCGTAGCGGTCACGCGGTTCCAGACCGAAGCGCCTAGAACCGCTCGGCCACTACGGTCGGCGGCCTACTGTCCTTGGGTCAAGTACCTGCCCTACACGGCTATCAAAAGGAGACTATCGGTCAATCAAGTTACGTCTTCTTGAAATCGACGAAAGTGTACGTGATTTAGTTGTTCGGGTTACCTTATTATTTCAGTATTGCTTTTAGCCTGAAGATCTGTTCTACACATGAGCACCAAATTAGAAAACTCATTTGGTGTTCACCGATCTTAATGTTCACACTGTGCTTGTGTTGTTTCAAGCAAACATTCTGAGAATATCTTCTATGTGACTTGAAGTAGAGGGACCCCTCTGTGGGTATTTACGTCTGTCCAGTTATCTTTCTTTTGGAGTGGGTGGATGAGAGCGTTCATCCAATCTTCTGGCACTTTTTCTGTGTGCCAATATCCGTGATCGTTTATGTAAGCTACTCAAGTGCGTTTGTTCCTGTGCGCTTGAAAAAGTATACGGTGATTCCAACTTCCCCAGATGTCCAGTTATTATGAGTCCAACGATATACTGGTAGATTTCATCTTTGGTGGGAGGTTAAGATTCTGGGTGCGCGTGTACAGGAGTTTCCCTGGAAATCTTGAAGGTGCTTCTGGACAGTTTTGTAGCTCAGAAGTATTGAAATTGCTCACTATAATTACGATTTGTCAGAGCGAGCTTACCGACCTGCTTTCTGAGGCATACCAATAGATAGTGTGGTGTCTGTCAGGGATCTTCCCACTGAACGTCCTGCAAAAGTCACTGGTGCTGTGTTCCCTAAAGCTCTTTTTAATATTGCTTTTTCATGTGTCTCCTGTTTGTCTGTCTTATTAGTGTTGCCACCTCCTCTGTGATTACGAAAACGGTTTGTTTAGTCGTGGGTGACTTTTTACTGTTATATTTCTGGAAGGCTCTATTACGTTCTTCCAAAGTGTCTTCACATGTTTAGTCCCACAAAGATTGTTTCGTGTTCCTGGTCTGCGGATTAGCTTTTTGGCTTTCTGTATGATCTTGGTTTGGAGCTGTTCCCCAATGACAACCTTTTCTTTTCTCTCATTCCTCTTTTGTGTTACTTTCTTGGATCCTTTTTGTGTCAATTTTGTGAAGGGGTGTCCTCTTTCAGTGCGCTCTTTTGGAGTGGATTTAATTCTGATGCGGACAAAATAGCGATCCTAGCGACGTCTGCACCTCTGCGGATTTATACATTGCGAACTACTTTCTGAAAACTGTATTTGATAGCAAAGTAATTGATTCGACACTTATGAAGCAACTGTATGGGTTACCTCCAGGTCTGTTTCTTTCGAAAATGTTTGCTCCAAGAAGGCGACGTGATTTTCAAAAAAAAAAAAAAAATGTTCAAATGGCTCTGAGCTCTATGGGACTTAACATCCGTGGTCATCAGTCCCCTAGAACTTAGAACTACTTAAACCTAACTAACCTAAGGACATCACACACATCCATGCCCGACGCAGGATTCGAACCTGCGACCGTAGTAGTCGCGCGATTCCGGACTGAGCGCCTGAACCGCTAGACCACCGCGGCCGGCGACGTGATTTTCAAATTCTTTTGTTGCCACAGTACAACGAATCTGGCCTCATCCCTTTTGATTCATTTATTTGCCGGGAAATTGCTAACGGTTTTTTGGCATAATTTACCTCGTCCAAGTTGGAAATGACATTGTCTAGTACGATTCTTATATCGATTATTTATAAAACCTATGTGCAGTAGCTTTCTAAACAATACAATACCGTATTATTTTATTAATTTTAGGAAGTTTATACTAATTGTGATTTATGTACTACAATGGCACATTTACTGTGTGAAATATTTTAAATAAATTTAGTTCAATTAAAAAATAATATTTTTCTGTTCTAAAAATAGTTAAACTACGCAGGAAACAATACAGAAACGTATTTGGGCGGGAGGGAGGGGGAAGTTTTAGCAGTTCTGCGGTGGGTACAGGATCACCTCGGTACGACTCTGGTTGTAAAGGGCCCTATAGTTCAACATTGGACAATTTGACTTGACATTTTTCTCATTGTTACAAATGAAAGAAGCGATAAATAACAGTAATAATCGCGGAAACAACAGGGCATGAACCCAACATCCTTCGTTATGTAGTATGAAACTTAACCCACTGAGCCACCGAGACACCTTTTATGTCCAGTCCATTAACAAGTCACTTATAAAGGTGAAACTGCACTGAGCCAAGGGAACATACACTAATCAAAGAACTCGCTGTAAGAAGCAAACAAATGAAATGCAACGGCATTCTATGTTACTCGTTATTTATGTTGCAAATGATTTATTTGCGTATAAATTTGTTTGACTGATCTACTTATTCGAATAACTATCCAGATACAAATTTATTCGAATAACACCCACCCCAGCTTACCACTACACCTTGCGCTTCCTTTATCTTTTCGTTCACTGCAGTTAAAATTATCAACTGTTCCTAGTCATATTAGTTCATTTGCTCGATTTACGAACGAGAACCTGCAGTGCGGCTGGATTGAAGTGTTTTGTTAATTAGAATTAAAGTTAATATTTATAATCTTTTGTCACGCTCCTCAATGTTAGTCTTTTTCATTTTTTCTGTTCAAAATACACTCTCAGACAAAAAAAAATGAAAAAAGACACAAACCGATCAGGGATTATCCGAATGGGATGGGAATCAGTGAATATGATGTACATGTACAAACAAACAAATTATTACAATTTCAGAAAAATTGGACGATTTATTCAACAGAAAGAGCTTCACAAATTGAGCAAGTTAATAACGTGATGGTACATCTCAGGCCCTTAGGCAAGCAGTTACTCGACTTTCTATTGATTGACATAGTTGTTGGATGTCCTCCAGGGGGATATCGTGCCAAATTCTGCCCAACTGGCGCTTTAAATCTTGGAACTCTCTACGGCAAGAAAGGAAGAATGAATTGATTGTTGGTGTTAATAACGGTCATTCTCCTTTACCTCCTCTGCATTACTGCAGATGACGTGTCACTGAGTACATTTGTTCTGTACATGCAGTACACGTGAGGCGCCTAGTTGATTCCACTGCACTGTGTGGAATACGAAGGTTCTGTTATACACTACTGGCCATTAAAATTGCTACACCAAGAAGAAATGCAGATGATAAACGGGTATTCACTGGGCAAATATATTATACTAGAACTGACATGTTATTACATTTTCACGCAATTTGGATGCATAGATCCTGAGAAATCAGTACCCAGAACAATCACCTCTGGCCGCAATAACGGCCTTGATACGTTTGAGGATTGAGTCAAACAGTGCTTGGATGGCGTGCACAGGTACAGCTGCCCATGCATCTTCAACACGATGCCACAGTTCATCAAGAGTAGTGACTGACGTATTGTGACGAGCTAGATGCTCGGCCACCATTGACCAGACGATTTCAATTGGTGAGAGATCTGGAGAATGTGCTGGCCAGGGCAGCAGTCGAACATTTTCTGTAACCAGAGAGGCCCGTACAGGACCTGCAACATGCGGTAGTGCATTATCCTGCTGAAATGTAGGGTTTCGCAGGGATCGAATGACGGGTAGAGCCACGGGTCGTAACACATCTGAAATGTAACGTCCACTGTTCAAAGTGCCGCCAATGTGAACAAGAGGTGACCGAGACGTGTAACCAATGGCACCCCATACCATCACGCCAGGTGACACGCCAGTGTGGCGATGACGAATACACGCTTCCAATGTGCGTTCACTGCGGTGTCGCCAAACACGGATGCGACCATCATGATGCTGTAAACAGAACCTGGATTCATCCGAAAAAATGACGTTTTGTCATTCGTGCACTCAGGTTCGTCGATGAGTACGCCATCGCAGGCGCTCCTGTCTGCGATGTAGCGTCAAGGGTAAGCGCAGCCGTGGTCTGCGAGCTGATAGGCCATGCTGCTGCAAACGTCGTCGAACTATTCGTGCAGATGGTTGTCGTCTTGCAAACGTCCCGATCTGTTGCCTCATGGATCGAGACGTGGCTGCACGATCCGTTACAGCCATGCTGATAAGATGCGTGTCATCTCGACTGCTAGTGATACGAGGCCGTTGGGATCCAGCACGGCGTTCCGTGTTACTCTCCTGAACCCACCGATTCCATATTCTGCTCTCAGTCATTGGATCTCGACCAACGCGAGCAGCAATGTCGCGATACGATAAACCGCAATCGCGATAGGCTACAATCCGACCTTTATTTAAGTCGGAAACGTGATGGTACGCATTTCTCCTCCTTACAAGAGGCATCACAACAACGTTTCACCAGGCAACGCCGGTCAACTGCTGTTTGTGTATGAGAAACCAGTTGGAAACTTTCCTCATGTCAGCTCGTTGTAGGTGTCACCACCGGCGCCAACCTTGTGTGAATGCGCCGAAAAGCTAATCATTTGCGTATCACAGCATCTTCTTCCTGTCGGTTAAATTTCGTGTCTGTAGCACGTCATCTTCGTGGTGTAGCAATTTTAATGGCCAGTAGTGTAGTTAACTAACCTGCTGTCTTCAAGTTGATGTCGCCAGCGCAGAAAACAGCACGCAGGTCGTAGGTTCTGTATCTTGAGGCTGTAACTGACTTTTAGCGAGGTGCTGTTCTGAAATAATGTATCACTTCATTGGGATGCCACTCGCGTATTTTAATATAGCCACACGAGAAGACTACATGATCTTAATGCAACACCTTCTGGTACAGCTAAGTACATGATCAAACACAATGTTTACGAAAATGTATCTTTACACTATTTGTGGCACGTGTCTGTGCCTCATGACTACCGGAGTGAATCTTTTAATACTGAATACTGGCAAACACATCCTGCCACAGACACATGACTGTACATCTCGACTGCCTAATCCAGAGGGACGAACAGGAACTTAAATAAAAGTTGGAAACACATCCTACGACAGACAACATGTCTGTTCTTCTCGACTGCCTAATCCAGAGTGACGAACAGCCCGAAACACTTCGCGCGCCATACCAAGAAAGGCATGACCCGAACGCTTCCGAAGTGCTAAGTCTGCAATTTCGTCAGTCTTTTGTTTTTGATTTAAATTGCTTTTAATAATCCTAAAATGACTGATTGATAGTCAGCTGTTGAGAAATATTTGTATTAAAAAGTGAAGTCATTCTAATGAGTAGTTTAACTAATAATAATAACTATACTTTAACGTTTTGGCGTCCTTGCTCCGAACACAGCAGCCAATCACAGAGCAGTAGCATTATTCAGGCGGTCTTTCTCACGGGAATGGTACCGAATCTAACATCTGTCACAGGTACCTCACACCACATTTCGTCATCTATACACTTATTGCATCTCCACTGCTCTGGGAACAGCTTCTTGGAGCCTAAGAAGATGGCTGACTAAGCCAGAAATATTGCATCTCGCACTGGTTGGAGCACCCTGCCCGTAATGCTCCAAACGTTCTCAACCGCGGTGAGATCTGGAGACCGTGCCGGCCAAGGTGGGGTTTGGAAAGCACAAAGATAAGTGGTAGAAGCTCTCACTGTGTGGGGGCTGGCATTATCTTGTTGAAATGTAAGCTTTCCACTATGGGCGGGGTGTAGAATATCGTCGATATACTGCTGTGCTGTAAGGGTGTTGCGGATGGCAACCAAAGGGTCCTGCTATGAAATGAAGCGTGCTGCAGACCAACACTCCTGGTTGTCGGACAGTATGGTGGGCGACAATCAGGTTGGTATCCCACTGCTGTCCGGGATGTCTCCAAACACTTCTTTGCTGATCGTCGGGGTGGGACTCATCACTGAACACAACTCTACTCCAGTCATTGAGATCCAGGCCGAAGCCCTCTTCATCTGCACCCTTTTCACTTGCACCCTACGTCCTCAGATATTTGTTAGATGTATTCAAATCTCCGTCTTCCCCTGCAGTTCAAAAATGGTTCAAATGGCTCAGAGCACTATGGGACTTAATATCTGAGGTCATCAGTCCCCTAGAACTTAGAACTTCTTAAACCTAACTAACCTAAGGACATCGCACACATCTATGCCCGAGGCAGGATTCGAACCTGCGACCGTAGCGGTCGCGTGGTTCCAGACTGAAGCGCCTAGAACCGCTCGGCCATACCGGATGGCTCCCCTGCAGTTTTTGCCCTCTATAGTTCCCTCTAGCACCATGGAGGTTATTCTCTGAGCCCGCATCTCGTGGTCGTGCAGTAGCGTTCTCGCTTCCCATGCACCGGTTCCCGGGTTCGATTCCCGGCGGGGTCAGGAATTTTCTCTGCCTCGTGATGGCTGGGTGTTGTGTGCTGTCCTTAGGTTAGTTAGGTTTAAGTAGTTCTAAGTTCTAGGGGACTGATGACCATAGATGTTAAGTCCCATAGTGCTCAGAGCCATTTGAACCATTTTGTTATTCTCTGATGCCTAACACACATCCTACCACCCTTCCCTTCCTTCTTGGCAGTGTTTTACATACGTTCTTTACTTCGCCGTTTCTGCAGAGAACCTAACCTCCTCATTCCTAATCTTATCGGTCCACCAGAATTTCAACATTCTTCTGTAGCACCACATCCCAACATTTCGATTATCTTCTGTTCTGGCTTTTCCACTACCCAAAATTCGTTGCCAGTGCCAATTCTCAGAAATTTCTTCCTCAAATTAATGCTAGTATTTGATTATTTGATACCAGTAAACTTCTTTTGGCCAAGAATGCACTCTTTGCCTGTGCTTAGTCTGCTTTTTATGTTATCCTTGCTTCGGCTGTCATAGGTAATTATGCGTCCAGTGTAGTAGAATTCCTTAACTTCGTCTACTTCGTTACCCCCAATTCTGATGTTAAGTTCCTCGCTATCACCGGGCGAGGTGGCGCAGTGGTTAGCACACTGGACGCGCATTCGGGAGAACGACGGTTCAATCCCGCGTCCGACCATCCTGATTTAGGTTTTCCATGATTTCCCTAAATCACTTCAGGTAAATGCCGGGATGGTTCCTTTGAAACGGCACGGCTGACTTCCTTTCCCGTCTTTTCCTAATCCGATGAGACGGATGACCTCGCTGTCTGGTCTCCTTCCCGAAACAATCCAATCCAATCCTCGCCATCCTCGTTTCTAAAAATGGTTGAAATGGCTCTGAGCACTATGCGACTTAACTTCTGAGGTCATCAGTCGCCTAAACCTTAGAACTACTTAAACCTAACTAACCTAAGGACATCACACACATCCATGCCCGAGGCAGGATTCGAACCTGCGAACGTAGCGGTCGCTCGGTTCCAGACTGTAGCGCCTAGAACCGCACGGCTACTTCGGCCGGTCCTCGTTTGTACTACGCCTTATTATCTTTCTCTTTTCCCTGTTTACTCTCAGTCCTTTAACCAAGGAAATTGTTAGGTAGTGCCAGAAAGCGAAGGCAGTTCCTCCATACGGCGCCCAAGCAAGCGCACTCGCACACTGCTGAGCGATATGAGATTTTACCTCAATGACGCGTGGTAGTTGTATTATCGTATTCACTTCTAAGACTCGTTTGATGTAGCTCTCTATGCTAATCTATGCTTGCTGTTGTAAAGCATCGGTCTCCTCATAAAATAACTCTCCACCCGTTCCTGCCATGTTCCCTCATTACTATAATGACAATTCCTTGATGCCTCGTGATTAGTCCCAACAAACGATCCCCGCTTGCAGGGAAATTATACCATAATTTCTTTTCTTCCACATTCGATTCAATACCTTCTCATTAATCATCGAAAAATGGTGACGAAATTTTCTTTTGTCATCAGATTCGAACCAACTGGCTGCGAGGCAAGAGCCAACGCGCCGATGTGTGCTACCGCTCCTATCCTACTGAGACGGGTGCGAGCAATATACATATTAGCATGAAGGTAGATTTCAGATTCTACATTGCTTACTTTTCTTTTTTAGGCATAGCAGAGTAATTAAAAAGTGCTCTCTTCCTGCACCGATAACTACAGAACTGCGTAAAGTGATACCTGAAGCCAAAGAGCAGCAGAGAGGAGAGATCACGAGGAGACTGTCCACTACAGCTCTAGTCCGCTGTCCACAACTGTGTCGGGCCCGCAAATTGCTACTGTCTGTTTCCCTGTCGTTCCACCGGCTCTGTCAACACTTTCGCATTTTTTTCCGTTATTACAGCTTGTATTCTGCTGCTGGCAGCTATAACTCCGCTAATTTTCTGAAATTAAATTTGCATCGGAACAGGGCGCAAGAGAAATATGAAACTGACGGTTTGACGCCAATATCAAGGCAAAGGGCAAGCTGTCCGATCACCGACCGCAGCTCTAGCCCAATGTCCACACCACCTGTGACGGGCCGGAAATTTGCCGCCGCCTGTTTCCCTGTCCTGTAATTTCATCTTGTGTTCTGCTGCTGACAGCCACCTCTCCGCGAATTTTCTGAATTGAAATTTGCACCTAAACAGGGCGCTGGAGAAATACGAAACTAACCGTTTGACTCCAATGTCAAGGTGACGATCAGGTTGTCTGATCGCCGACTGCTGCTCCAGCACGGTGTCCACAACACGTGTGACGCGCCGGAAATTCGCCGCCGCCTTCTCCCCTGTCGCTCCACCGGCTCTATCTCCATTCCGCACTCCTCCCGTAATTGCAACTTGTGTTCTGCTGCTGACACATTTCCGCGAATTTGCCGAATCGAAATTTGCAGTGGAACAGGGCGCTAGAGAAATAAGAAACTGACGGTTTCACGCCATTGTCAATAACGGCCGCCGACAGCTGTCCCCACACGAAGTGTCCCGATATTCTGCGGCGTGGTATTTTAATTAATCCACCGACAAATCCAGATTTGCCGCTTTACCGATACAACTGAAGGCGTGTTTGTAAATCTTCTTTGGAGTCTGTAGTATGGCGTATAGAAATTCACTTGCCACTGCCAGCATTTCAACAAGTAATTAATATATAACGATTCGAAAGGCATACGGCTTGCAACTCGCATGAATTACAAGAGAATACCACAACATTCAGAATCCAAATAAATACACTACTGGCCATTAAAATTGCTACACCAAGAAGAAATGCAGATGATAAACGGGTATTCATTCGACAAATATATTATACTAAAACTGACATGTGGTTACATTTTCACACAATTTGGGTGCATAGATCCTGAGAAATCAGTTCCCAGAACAACCACCTCTTGCCGTAATAATGGCCTTGATACGCCTGGGCATGAGTCAAACAGAGCTTGGATGACGCGCACAGGTACAGCTGCCCATGCAGCTTCAACACGATACCACAGTTCATCAAGAGTAGTGACTGGCGTATTGTGACCGGCCAGTTGCTCGGCTACCATTAACGAGACGTTTTCAGTTGGTGAGAGATCTGGAGAATGTGCTGGCCAGGGCAGCAGGCGAACATTTTCTGTATCCAGAAAGGCCTGTACAGTACATGCAACATGCGGTCGTGCATTATTCTGCTGAAATGTAGGGTTTCGCAGGGATCGAATGACGGGTAGAGCCACGGGTCGTAATACATCTGAAATGGAACATCCACTGTTCAAAGTGCCGTCAATGCGGACAAGAAGTGACCGAGACGTGTAACCAATGGCGCCCCATACCATCACGCCGGGTGATACGTCAGTATGGCGATGACGAATACACGCTTCCAATGTGCGTTCACCGCCATGTCGCCAAACATGATGCGACCATCATGATGCTGTAAACAGAACCTGGATTCATCCGAAAAAATGACGTTTTGCCATTCGTGCACCCAGGTTCGTCGTTGAGTACACCACCGCAGGCGCTCCTGTCTGTGATGCAGCGTCAAGGATAACCGCAGCCATGGTCTCCGAGCTGATAGTCCATGCTGCTGCAGACGTCGTCGAACTCTTCGTGCAGATGGTAGTTGTTTTGCAAACGTCCCCATCTGTTGACTCAGTGATCGAGACGTGGCTGCACGATTCGTTACAGCCATGAGGATAAGATGCTTGTCATCTCGACTTCTAGTGATACGAGGCCGTTAGGATCCAGCACGGCGTTCCGTATTACCCTCCTGAACCCACCGATTCCATATTCTGCTAACGGTCATTGGATCTCGCAGGTGCACCATCATTTTGGTACCGTACTCGGTGTCGTACGTTGAGCAGAACATGTTCCAACAACTCTGGCAGCGTTTCTCGTAAAAGGAATAAGTATCTTCTTAACGTTCAGTCCCCGGGGGAGCATGTATAGACCGATCAGATCATCGGCTACCAAGTCGGCCCAAATGTTGTCAGCGAAGCGATCTTGGCGACCACGAACAAACGCGGAGTGCAGATTTTGCCGTGCACACACATGATGATTGTGGCTGTTGAAGATACCCTCTCGTGTAAATGATGCCTCATCCGTAAAAACTACGTGATTTGGGAAGTCCAGTTGAAAGGCAGTCCTGCACCGGCCGCTGTGGCCGAGCGGTTCTAGGCGCTTCAGTCCGGAACCGCGCTGCTGCTACGGCCGCAGGTTCGAATCCTGCCTCGAGCAGGGATGTGTGTGATGTTCTTAGGTTAGTTAGGTTTAAGTAGTTCTAAGTCTATGGGACTGAAGACCTCAGATGTTAAGTCCCATAGTGCTCAGAGCCATTTCAACCAAAGGCACACCTTTGCACAAACTACTGGCAGAATTCAATTCGACGTGGAGAATGGTCTGGGTTAAGGCCGTGAACCTTCTGAAGGCGGTTGAGTTACAAATCATCTTCTTGCCAACACGCCAAATTGTGGAAATTGCTTACATCCTTTTCACGTGAAACACTCCGCGAGTGTGTTGAGGGCGTGTTTTCCGGCATTGCTAATGCCTCCTCTTCAAACACTGGTGTACGCTCTGTACGTTAACGCCCGCGTCAGTCATGTCTTCGCACCTGAAACACAAAATGAATACACCCGGTTTCGAAGTAAGCCTTAAGTACATATGTACCATCACGAGAACGTGCCACTGGAAAAAATACCTCAAGTGAACTTGCTGTCGTAGGGACCTGTGGATGGCAGTAAATGTGCGTGGATCTGGCGCTCGACGATTCGGAAACCGCCGAACGTACAAACGTTTAGCAGCGTGAGCATTTCCAACCGCCGTCCCGTAAGCACGGTGCATGTCTACCGTTTCCTCCCAAGAATAACGCTCCATTTCCTATCCGCTCCACACAGTAACAAACGCAAGAGTGTTCTCATTTGATAACAAGCTGACTCACGGAGACTCCGCAGTGTGCACAGGTGCTGTCCTCTATGCAACACCTATCAAACAGGCATTCGCACAGCTAAAAGCAACTTGTTCATATCTCAGTAAGAGGCAAAACACTTGTTCTCCCCTCTGGAATATCCGCAACTATGTCGCCTACAGCGTTTGCAAATAAGGGTCATAGAACTTCAACCCTACATGTCTTTTACGTTGATGTCACAAATAAATTGAAATCGTTGCCCTGCAGACCTGCTACCACGACGGCTCGGATAGCCTGTTGTGTGCCGGAACTCCTGTTGGCGTGTGATGCTGTTCAATGGCGCCTAGCGCTCTACGCTAATGGATGCAGACATGGGTTGCTATGTGAAACATGCTTGTTATGACCCACGCTACCAGCCTTCTCAGTTGCTACATTCATTTCAGGTACCCTATATATATATATATACACTCCTGGAAATGGAAAAAGAACACATTGACACCGGTGTGTCAGACCCACCATACTTGCTCCGGACACTGCGAGAGGGCTGTACAAGCAATGATCACACGCACGGCACAGCGGACACACCAGGAACCGCGGTGTTGGCCGTCGAATGGCGCTAGCTGCGCAGCATTTGTGCACCACCGCCGTCAGTGTCAGCCAGTTTGCCGTGGCATACGGAGCTCCATCGCAGTCTTTAACACTGGTAGCATGCCGCGACAGCGTGGACGTGAACCGTATGTGCAGTTGACGGAATTTGAGCGAGGGCGTATAGTGGGCATGCGGGAGGCCGGGTGGACGTACCGCCGAATTGCTCAACACGTGGGGCGTGAGGTCTCCACAGTACATCGATGTTGTCGCCAGTGGTCGGCGGAAGGTGCACGTGCCCGTCGACCTGGGACCGGACCGCAGCGACGCACGGATGTACGCCAAAACCGTAGGATCCTACGCAGTGCCGTAGGGGACCGCACCGCCACTTCCCAGCAAATTAGGGACACTGTTGCTCCTGGGGTATCGGCGAGGACCATTCGCAACCGTCTCCATGAAGCTGGGCTACGGTCCCGCACACCGTTAGGCCGTCTTCCGCTCACGCCCCAACATCGTGCAGCCCGCCTCCAGTGGTGTCGCGACAGGCGTGAATGGAGGGACGAATGGAGACGTGTCGTCTTCAGCGATGAGAGTCGCTTCTGCCTTGGTGCCAATGATGGTCGTATGCGTGTTTGGCGCCGTGCAGGTGAGCGCCACAATCGGGACTGCATACGACCGAGGCACACAGGGCCAGCACCCGGCATCATGGTGTGGGGAGCGATCTCCTACACTGGCCGTACACCACTGGTGATCGTCGAGGGGACACTGAATAGTGCACGGTACATCCAAACCGTCATCGAACCCATCGTTCTACCATTCCTAGACCGGCAAGGGAACTTGCTGTTCCAACAGGACAATGCACGTCCGCATGTATCCCGTGCCACCCAACGTGCTCTAGAAGGTGTAAGTCAACTACCCTGGCCAGCAAGATCTCCGGATCTGTCCCCCATTGAGCATGTTTGGGACTGGATGAAGCGTCGTCTCACGCGGTCTGCACGTCCAGCACGAACGCTGGTCCAACTGAGGCGCCAGGTGGAAATGGCTTAGCAAGTCGTTCCACAGGACTACATCCAGCATCTCTACGATCGTCTCCATGGGAGAATAGCAGCCTGCATTGCTGCGAAAGGTGGATATACACTGTACTAGTGCCGACATTGTGCATGCTCTGTTGCCTGTGTCTATGTGCCTGTGGTTCTGTCAGTGTGATCATATGATGTATCTGACCCCAGGAATGTGTCAATAAAGTTTCCCCTTCCTGGGACAATGAATTCACGGTGTTCTTATTTCAATTTTTAGGAGTGTATATATATATAAGGTGCTTGTAAATAACGTTTTATAATATTTAAATGAATATCAGGGTTTTAACGCTTTATAATATTTATTATATTAAACTTACACTTATAAATGATATGTCAAATGAAAGAGCAACTCAAACAGTTTTACCAAGAACCTTATAATGTTCAATGTGAGCACCATTTGTCACACGACACACATCAAGTCTATAGCCGAGTTCTTCCCAAACGTTGATAAGTGTTTCTTCAGTGATTGTAGAAACAGCTGCTTCAATCCGGTTTCTTAATTCAGGGAGGTCTGCTGGTAGCAGAGGCACGTACACACGATCCTTGATGAAGCCCCAAAGGAAAAAATCGCATGGCGTTAGGTTGGGTGAACGTGGAGGCCATAAAAAGCAAGCCCTGTCATTGGGCCACTTGCGGCCTGTCCAGCACTTGCGTACAATGAAGTTCAACCAGTCGTCTAATTCACTATGCCAGTGAGGTGGCGCACCATATTGCTGGAAAATGAAGTTCTCTGGCGAATCTTCTTCCAACTGAGTGAAGAGCCATTGCTGTAGTGTATCAAGATAAGAAGTGCCAGTTACAGTAGATTCACCAAAAAAGAGAGGCCCATAAACTTTCCGCCGGGATACAGCACAAAAAACAGTCACTTTAGGGGAATCTCGTTGCATTTGTACCACCTCATGAGGATTTTATGAGCCCCAGATGCGCACATTGTGAGTGTTAACATGTCCACTAAGGTGAAAGGTCGATTCATCACTGAAGACAACATGATCCGGAAAATCTTCATCGTCATCAAGCAACATTTCGTTTGTCAAGTTGGCACATAATGCATGGTCTGCCAGCTTTAGAGCCTGTAATAACAGTAAACTGTAAGGACATAGTTGTAAGCGTTTTCTTAAAACTTTCCAAACAGTCGACACGGGAACTTGCCATAGACGACTAGCCTTCTGGATTGATTTCTTTGGGCTATGAGTGAACGACTCTCTCACTTGCTCAACAGTCTCTTCACTAACTCTTGATCGTCCTGTGCTCTTCCCTTTACAAAGGCAGCCGGTATCTTCAAATTGATGATACCATCTATGAATGTTATTATCTTTTGGAGGATCACAGCCAAACTTCAGCCAGAAAGCACATTGCACAGTAACTACAGATTCGATCTTTGCAAACTGCAAAACACAAAACGCTTTCTGTTCACTTGTCGCCATCTTCGCTACTACCGCTGTCTAGCGGATTGCGTGGGAAACATTGCACGCCGGCCGGGGTGGCCAAGCGGCTCTGGGCACTACAGTCTGGAACCGCGTGACCGCTACAGTCGCAGGTTCGAATCCTGCCTCGGGCGTGGATTTGTGTGATGTCCTTAGGTTAGTTAGGTTTAAGTAGTTCCAAGTTCTAGGGGACTGATGACCTCAGATGTTAAGTCCCATACTGCTCAGAGCCATCTCTTCCTCCCCATTCTCTGTCCATCTGCTCCTTCTCCATCAGTGGGTCTCCTCCTCCCCCCTCTAAGTCAATCTCATCCTCCCTATCTTGTCCTCACCCACTCTTTGTCTATCTCCTCCTCTTTCTGTGTCCATCTCTTCCTCTTTCCTTTGTCTGTCCATCTGCTCCTCCCCATTTTGTCCATTTTCTTTGTCTGTCCATCTGCCCTCCCAACCCATATGTCCGTCTACTCCTTTCCCCTTCATCCATCTACACCACACTTCCCCCCCCCCCCCCCCCACCTAAGAGTTCATCTTCTCCATCTCCTCCTCTCTTTGTCCACCCCCAACTCCCCTTCTCTCTGACCATTTCCTCGTCTCCCCTCTCACTGTCTATCTCCTCTGACTCTCTCTCTCTCTCTCTCTCTCTCTCTCTCTCTCTCTCTGTCCACCTCATCTCTTTCCTTTCTCTGTGCATCTCCTCCTCTCCCTCTCTCTATCAATCTCCTCCTCCTCCATTTCTGTCCAATTTCCCCTTCCCCACAGTCTACCCATCTCCTTCTCCCCCAGTGTGAGTCCATCTCTGTCTATCTTCCCCTATCTGTTTCTGTCTCCACGTTATCACCTCCAGCCCAATTGGCAGTTGCTTGTCCTTACCCATAGTATTTCTCTCCAGATAGTATGTATAGGGGGTTGGGATTTAGCGGCACTAGATATTGACTGTCAGTGACAGAGGGGAGCTAAAGTCATCATTTTGTCAGGAATGGTGGGAGGAAAAATGACACTTTGGGGGCAATGGAGTGGGCTCTTTCCTTGGCTCAGAGGGTGGTATGTGAGAGAGACATTGGTGGTTCCACTAACAGTCATTTATAGAGACATAAGACCCTTTGAACAAACAGAGTCATACAATGTATTTTAAATTGCTAAGTTCCTCGTGGCTATGGAGCAGCAGAGTCGTAGCGTGCAGATTCCAGTGGCCGTTAATACGGCGATGGCTCATGTTGCAGCAGAGCCCCGGTGGCGTATTCTTTCATTCTGTACTATCATGCCCGTGACCCGCTGCAGCGGCGGCGTTTTCTTCTCCTTGTGAATTCGCTGGTTGCGTTCTTAATTAGCGGCTACAGCGCGATGCGGAATGCTCTGTCCCAGAATCGAACCAGCGATCCTCAGGTTCGGCGTCTCCTGGCATAGTTCATCAACATCTAGGTTCACAGGTGACCCATTTGGTGAGGCCACAGTCCCTTCGTCCTCACTAGCCACCTGGGTAAATACCGCACAAACTTCTTTCTGGTAACATCTGCAATGGCATCTTCTGCGTTGACCTATTGGCGCGGTCCCGATATCTTCTTCTGTCGAGTACCGTAGCGGGTAAGTCGATGTAGCGAAGTATGACGTCCGTTGACTAACCATCGGTCCATCCGTCCAGGCGAGGTTCCTTCGTGTCTTCTTTCTCCCCTCGAAGGACCTCCTCAAAGGACCACCTCACACCCTTTTGTTGGGGGTATTTTTTCAGTTTTTTGCCAGTGTCTTGAAGTTTCTAGGGGGGCGACGGACTCTTCGGTCGTTGATCTACGCTTCTCACGCTGGACCGAAATGTGACCAATGTCGACACACGTGCAGGCTTTCCGTTGTTTTACCTTTCGTCCTTCTCCGCATCGCCAGATACATCAGGAAAGTGAATTCAAATGGTTCAAATGGCTCTGAGCACTATGGGACTTAACTTCTGAGGTCATCAGTCCCCTAGAACTTAGAACTACTTAAACCTAACTAACCTAAGGACATCACGCACATCCATGCCCGAGGCAGGATTCGAACCTGCGACCGTAGCGGTCGCGCGGTTCCAGACTGAAGCGCCTAGAACCGCTCGGCCACTCCGACCGGCAAAGTGAATTCAGTATGCTGACAGTTTCTGGAGCAGTGACCACTGATGTGCGAACCGCAGTGGTCGTTGTTCTCCTTGGAAGCATTGCTCGGTCCTTGCCCTAACGAAGTGCTGACTGCTGCTGCGCGAACTCCGCTGGTCACGACATTCTCACATTGGGCAGAAACGTGACCAATGTTGACACACGTGTCGGCTTTCCTTGTTCGACTGCTGCCGCTTCCGAATATTGTGGCTTAACGTGTCCAAGTCTCTAAAACGTTCACTTAATCTGTAATAAGTCTTTACTTATTTTTCTGCTTTGAACAACCATAAATGACACATAACTATGATACGTAATTATTATACACACTACATTCCTCCCCCATCCAAAAAAATTCGTCTTCGAATTATCTCTTATGTCCGTCTACAAACGACTAACAAACAAGGAACAAAAACATGGTGGAAACCTAAGTCTGTTAGGAAAATTATATAATTCATTCATTCCATAACAGCATTCCATAACAGCTACATCAGCAATAAGGAAACTTCTGAAAGTGTCATTAGAAATATAATAGAATGACGATCAGTTACAACACAATGAAGTAGCAAGCAACAATTATCTCTACGTACATTTTAGCAGTACACGTGTACGCTCAAGATTTTTGTAGCCATCAGAAATACCTGTGTCCAATATCATAATTCGCGTTTTATATTGCTCTTTCAGCTGTACAATATGCTACATTATAGCGTTGGCATCAATCTTAATTTGTTGTGCAGTGATGCGAACATCTAATGACTGCAGGATGTAGGAATCGAAGGAGTTGTTTAGGTATAACAAATTTTGAGGAGCTAATTTTTGCATAGATGTTTCTGGCCAGTAAATTAGTGGGTAAGTGAAATTTCACGTCTGAGAGAGAACATAACATTCCTGTAATGTGGAAAGTAGTATTGCTAAGTGCATCTTACATAATTGTGATTTTATGGCAAAGGAAAAATTGTTGTGCATTTTGTATGACCTAGATACCCTTATCAATACTTTCTACTGAATGACTTATACTTACTTAAGCACACGGTGTCTAATCATAGGTCGGTGCTTCCTATTAATTAAAGCCCAGAATTCGCCTCCGTATATTTTGCTAATTCCCTTTTCTGTACCTGGTTCCCTGTTAGTACATTATCGCTAGAATCTGTAGTATACAAAGCTTATTTACATTTGCATTTAAATAGCAGATTTTGTATTGTGGATGTGTAATTGACTGCAAGCAGCCGAAGGTTATATGGGGCTGAGTGCGTGTTCTGTGTTGGTGGATCAGCGGTCTTCCATTTCTGCAGTCCAGCACGATTCGGAATAGTATTTGCTACCGTCGGTGGCATCGCATCCGTTACTCTCTTGAAAGGTTTCAACCGGCTTACATGAGCAATAGTTGTTTATGTGGGTAACTGTATCTTGAAGTTAATACGCTCCACACCATTGCACACCTTCCATCAGCTTGAACAATCGCCTGCTGATATGGGGTTACACACGTCCATCCATTAGATACAATTTGAAATGAGGCTCGTCCGACCATACAATACGTTTCCATTCATTAACGGTCCAATGTCCCATGCGCGGCGTAAAGCTTTTTGTCGTGTAGTCATCAAGGGTACACGAGTGGGCCTTCAGCTCCGAAAACCCATATCGATGATGTTTCGTTGGATGGTTCTAGTCGTCATTTGTCCCGTTCTTGCAGGATCTTTTTCCGGCTAATGTCTGAAGTACTTCTGGAGGGAATTGACACCATGAATCCTGCAGACTTGTCCATAAATCCGTAAGAGTACGAGGGGGTGTAGATCTCTTCTGAGCAGCACGTTCCAAGGCATCCCAGATATGCTCAATTACGTACATGTCTGGGGAGTTTGGTGGCTAGTGGAAGTGTTTAAACTCAGAAGAATGTTCCTGGAGACACTCTGTAGCAGCTTTGCACGTGTGGGGTGTCGCATTGTCCTGCTGGAATTGCCCAAGTCCGTCGCAATGCACAATAGACACGAATGGATATAGGACATCAGACAGGCTGCTTACGTACCTGTCAGAGTCGTATCTAGACATATCAGGGGTCCCATATCACTCCAACTGCACACGCCCCACACCATTACAGAGTCTCCACCACCCTGAACGGTACCCTGCTAACATTCAGAGTCCATGGATTCAGGAGGTTATACACCCCCATTCGCTCGATACAATTTGAAACGAGACTCGTCCGCCAAGGCAACATATTCCGAGTCAACAGTCCAATATCGATGTTGATGGGCACAGGCGAGCCGTAAAGTTTTTTGTCGTGCAGTCAGCAAAGGTACACGAGTGGGCCTTCGGCTCGGAAAGTGCATATCGATGATGTTTCGTTGAATGGTTCGCGCGCTGACACTTGCCGATGGCCCAGCATTGAAATCTGCAGCAGTCTGCGGAAGGATTGCACTCCTGTCACATTGAACGTTTCTCTTTAGTTGTCGTTTGTCCAGTTCTTGCAGATTCGTTTTCCGGCCGCAGCGATGTCGGAGATTTGATGTTTTACCGGATTCCTGATATTGACGCTACACCCATGAAATGGTTGTACCGGAGAATCCCTACTTCATCACTACCTTGTAGATGCTGTGTCTCATCGCTCGTGCGCTGACTATAACACCACGTTGATAACCTGCCATTGTAGCAGCAGTAACCGATCTAAGAAATGCGCAACACACTTGTCTTATATAGGCGTTGCCGACCGCAACACCATATTCGTCCTGTTTACATATCTCTGTATTTTAATACGCATGCCTATACCAGTTTCTTCGACGCTTGAGTGTAGAGGTCATACCCGGCCACTGTAGCTGAGCGGTTCTAGGCGCTTCAGTCCGGAACCACGGTGCTGCTGTGGTCGCAGGTTCGAATCCTGCCTCGGGCATGGATGTGTGTGATGTCCTTAGGTTAGATAGGTTTAAGTAGTTCTAAGTTCTAGGCGACTGATGACGTCAGATGTTAAGTCCCATAGTGCTTAGAGCCATTTGAACCATTTGTAGAAGTCTTGGGATAGCATTTGCACCTATACAGACAACGGTCTTACAGCGTACACAAGGCATAAAAGAGCAGTACATTGACGGGGCTGACATTTGTACTTTAGTGATTCGTACGAAAAGGTTTCCGACCTTTTTATGGCCGCACGACTGGAATAACAGACTTTGAACGTGGAATGGTAGTTGGAGCTAAACACATGGGACACTCCATTTCGGAAATCGTTAAGAAGTTCAATATTCCGAGATCCACAGCGTCAAGAGTGTGTTGAGAATGCCAAATTTTAGGCATTATGTCTCACAACGGACAACTCTGCGGCCGACAGCCTTCGCTTAGCGACCGAGAGCAGTTGCGTTTGCGTATGGTTGTCAGTGCTAACAGACAAACAACACTGCGTGAAATAACCGCAGAAATTAACGTGGGAAATACGGGGAACCTATCTGTTAGGGCAGTGCGGCGAAGTTTTGCCTTAATGGATTATGGCAGCAGACGAGCCACGCGAGTGCCTTTGCTAATAGCACGACATCACCTGCAGCGACTTTCCTAGTTTCGTGACTAAATTGGTTGGACCCTAGACGACTGGAAAACTGTGGCCTGGTCAGATATGTCCTGATTTCAGTTGGTAAGAGCTGGTGGTTGGACTGGACTGTTGCGCAGACCCCGTGAAACTATCGACCCAAGTTGTCAACAAGGCACTGTGCAAACTGGCGGTGGCTTCACAATGGTGTCAGCTGTGTTTACATGGTATGGGCTGGGTTCTCTGGTCCAACTGAACTGATAAATAACTGGAAATGGTTATGTTCAGCTACTTGGAGACCATTTGCATCCATTCATGGACTTCATGTTCCATTACAATGGAATTTATATGGATGAGACGGCGCTATGTCACCATAGCTGTTCACGGTATGATTGAAGAACATTCTGGACAGTTCGAGCGAATGATCTGGCCACCCAGATCGCCCGACATGCGTCCCATCGAACATTTATGGCCGGCCGCGGTGGCCGAGCGGTTCTAGGCCCTTCATTCCGGAACCTCGCTGCTGCTACGGTCGCAGGTTCGAATCCTGCCTCGGGCATGGATGTGTGTGATGTCCTTAGGTTAGTTAGGTTTAAGTAGTTCTAAGTTCTAGGGGACTGATGACCTCAGATGTTAAGTCCCATAGTGCTCAGAGCCATTTGAACCATTTTTTGTACATTTGTGGGACATAATCAAAATTATGCACTGGCAACACTTTCGGAATTATTGGTGGCTATAGAGGCAGCATGACTCAATATTTCTGCAGGGGGCTTCCAGCGACTTGTTGAGTCCATGCCACGTCGAGCTGCTACACTGCGCAGGGCGAAAGGAGGTCCGACACGATAGCAGGAGATTTCCCATGAGTTTTGTCACTGCAGTGTATTTATCACTTACTTAACAAAATACACAAAAATATTGTATTTTCTCGGATGCTGAAAAGATTTACCACTTTGGATTAATAGATGTGGTTTATAACTATCGTGAGAACTATGTCGTCGATCTTCGTTATAAGGTCATTTTTTTGTGGGAATGGGAAGCCAGTAGAGTGTTTGCATATACATTTTACCAAACTAATATCAGACTAATGCTCACGTACACATGTCGTGGACTGACATGTTATTTAATGTCTCAGAACTCTGTCTTGGTGTATGCTTATAAAGTTGGTCACATGACCATGATGTCTCTCTCGCTCTCCCTCTCTCTCTCTCTCTCTCTCTCTCTCTCTCTCTCTAAATTTTTGATATACACTCCGCAAAACACCTTATGATGCTTGGTGGATGGCAGTTGTGCCACCCGCAAAATAATTGATAGATGGATAAAAACCACTGTCTGCACACCTCTGTAAGATCCCAAATTTCTCTTATTTTACTCTAAATGTACGTTGTCAATTGCTAATGTCAGTTTTTAGCGAAAAGAACGACGCCTTATCTCCTGGGATCCTGAAGCACCGCTTTAACACTTGCATGTTGATAGAGCCTACAGGTAGCAATTCTAGTATTAAGTAATTGATTTAGAGAAAGCCTTCTACAACGTCACCAACAAGCATGTTACAGATTTCTGAACGCAACAAAAGATTTTTACTACTACCAAAGTGCAGCCAGGAACGTTACAAACTGCAAAGTATCAAAGTTTACCTCCAACGAAATAAGCAACTAGGAAATAAGCAATTCCAGCCTTATTTGCATGGTTCTGAAAGAATTATAGAGGTATGTCATAGAGAATATTGAAATATGTTTAATATAGCACTGCTGCAGTACGCTCAGGTGGGTGTCGCCTGAACAAATCCTCACCTTACACCTGCGAATGGTAATAACTAAGCGTGGTTGTTACTCTGTAGGGTGACCAAACGTCCCGTATTTTACGGGATAGTTCCTTATTTAGTTTAAGCGTCCCGTTTTCCTGACAAAATAGATGGTTATGATGTCCCATACTCCGAGGAGCGTAGGGAACTATGAGGGAGACCCACACTGCCGTACTAGGCAAGGTCCTAACGGAGGTGGTTTGCCATTGCCTTCCTCCGACCGTAATGGAGATGAATGATGATGATGAAGACGACACAACACCCAGTCACCTCGAGGCAGGGAATATCCCTGACCCGCCAGGAATCGAACCCGGGACCCTGTGCGCGGGAAGCGAGAACGCTAACCCAAGACCACGAGCTGCGGACTGACAAAATACATATGGGACGTATATTGTCCCGTTTTTTCGTTAACCGTCCCATGTATTTCGAAATAACGTGTTTTAAAGTAACATGTAGCGTAACCAAATGAAGAAAAAATTTGGTCATACCCGAAAAATTAAAAAAACACTTTGTCTGATTAAACCACAGTCAACGAGGTACGATTTTTTAACTACTTGGCTGGTACTATGCAATGCTTTCACATGGCGAGCGCTTTTGGCACTTGTGCTTTCTTTGTGCATTGCCTGTTGCTTCAAGTAACCCGTATATTGAAAACTTTTCACAGAGACGCCAAAAGAAAGTGTATGTTTACTGACGAAATTAAAACAGAGTTTACATTTCTGAAATTAGGACAGCAAAGCGAGAAATTATTTTGCACGTTGTGTGAAAGTAATTTTTCAATCGATCGTGGAGGCCGGTCTGATTGTTGTGCAATACGTTAATGTGAAGAAACACAAGCTAGCTGTTCTTCGTCACGAAGCGGGGTGTCTTTTCCTAAGAAACGGGAGAATAGTGAGATTATAAATTAAAAAGAAATTCGTCTTGCTGCTGAGGGAGTTTTGTTAGATTTCCATGCAATGAAACATAACCATTCCTTTGGGTCAATGGACTGCACTGAGGAAGCGAACCATGTTAAAAATGTATGTGAAGAGAAAAAACCATGAATTAAAAGTTGTTACGTTTCTTGGTGAGAAATGGTCTATCGTTTTCATCTTTCTTATATCTCAAGATATCTGCTGCAAAATTTGCAGCTCTTAACTGCGATTGTGGTAGCGCTACCTCGCACTAACACTGTTACAGAAAAAAGTATTCTCTGTCACAAAAGCTTGATGGTCTAATGCAAGGAATAGGTTTAGCGTGGAAGCTATACAACAAAGACTCATTTTAAGGTTACTTAATGTGTTAATTTTTATAAAAGACTATTTGAAAGTATCAAACTCGCGAATGACACGCATTTTTCTGCAAAATATAAATAAGGGAGAGAAATAAGTAACCTGTGTCCGTAACAGTTGTGTACCCTAGATAAAGACCTCGTTATATTAAAGTGATGTATTATGTTTGCATCTGACAACAATAAAATATTCGGTCGATTACTGTTGTAAGGTATTTTGACACTCTTTTTTAGTGCGAGTTTTAACAAAAAGCTACAATGCTCTACTTAGTTCTAGCATAAAGCAGGTGTTTTATCAGAAATCTTCTATACAGGTATACAGCCCCGGATCAATGATATTTCCGAACCGGGGCAAGAGTTTGATAGCGGCACTCGCCACCCTCACCCGCCTCCCTTTCGAGCGCGAGCGTTTGAGATACGACGTCAAAAATTTTAAAAAATCTGTTATTCAAAAACGTGTTCATTTTGTGGTGCACATCTTTCTGAAGAGTTTGATATATAAAACATATGTTCGAGGAAACGTAAGACATATTATCCTGGTTCAAATGGCTCTGAGCACTATGGGACTTAACATCTGAGGTCATCAGTCCCCTAGAACTAAGAACTATTTAAACCTAACTAACCTAAGGACATCACACACATCGATGCCCGAAGAAGGATTCGAACCTGCGACCGTAGCAGTTGCGCAGTTCCGGACTGAAGCGCCTAGAACCCCTCGGCCACCAGCGGCCGGCACATATTAGTCTGTCTTAGCGTCAAAGTGCAGTGCCACGCCTCTTCACACAGCATTCTTCTACCGCACGTCACTGTATTTCGCTCTGTGGAATTCAAATGTTAATATTTTGTAACGAAAGCCACCAAAGCTATATTCACGACAGTGGAAAATAAAATGTTCTGATGTCCTGTAGAGCTTCTCCCACTTCCAGTCGGCCGGTTTGACATCGTACCACCATTTTTTTTTAAAATCATTACGGGGTGGGAGTATTTGTGACTGGGAGGAGAAGAACTCTTCAGAAAATTTGCACTCTTTATTGCCTATTAGTTATTAACTTTCTGTTTTGTGTAACATAAAATTAAATGTAGGAAACATAAATCTAGTAAAGACAGGAGACGAGCAAGACAGTAAACATTTCTTCAATCATTAGGTCCCATAACTTTTTTTTCTCTCTAATCTCACTACAACTTTACACGACGTACTTTCCTTTTTGCGAAAGAATCTATTACCTCATCAGAGTCTGTCAAATGTTTTGCTACACGAACAATCAAAATGCCGTTGCCTAATACTAAAAAGCTGTTAGTGCGAATAGAACCCGAGACTGGTTGGTTTCCCGATTTAATTACGTCTATTTTGACACTGCTAGATAAATCGGAATAGGCCTTTCTAATCAAAAATGTTCAAATGTGTGTGAAACCTTATGGGACTTAACTGCTAAGGTCATCAGTCTCTAAGCTTACACACTACTTAACCTAAATTATCCTAAGGACAAACACACACACCCATGCCCCAGGGAGGACTCGAACCTCCGCCAGGCCTTTCTCACATTGCAGCAATTGTAACGCACGCCAAATAAGCGCGACTGTTTTGACACAAATGATCATTTTTATGTACATTACCATAAGTAAAGCGACAGAACATAATTAACGAAGTGCCAATATCCAATGCCTTTCAGGCCTGCTACAAGCAAAACGTTTTATGTTAGGAAATAGTTCCACAATTCGTTCATACACTCCAGTAGTATCAATACGTATTAGAGCCACGGTTAACCAACATTGACCCACAGGATTGACAGTAACAGAAAAAGTAAAATCGGGACGACCTCCTCGAAAGACAGTTAAACTTTTCAAAACATCAATTAAAACAGACGAACTAACGTTCATATTATGTTCAGTCTCCACATTTAAAATAGACTTGTAAATCGTAGGCCTCCATCGGAAGACACGATGTATTCTGTGACGAGGCATGTTGCCGACTGTGCGCCAGCTGCCGGAATCACGCTAAGTGTAGTAGTATGAAATTCTTATATAAATCTGGAATCGTTATGTTATTCCATGTAATTTGTGTGATGTCCCCGTTTCTTCTCCTTCTCTGTTCTAATAAACAATCTTGCCATGGCTAATTCTGTAATTATTCTTGCCATTGTCAAAACTTATTCTCCGTATAACTCCACTAATCCTGCCAGAATCACCGGTTCAGATCCCGCTTTTATTGTGCGGTTAGGCGTTATTATGTGCTCGTACGATGCGTTTTCCACACTATTCCCAGAATAGGAGTTAAAGCGGCTGCTAATCGGGCAGTGTACAACTGGTGGTGTAGCGATCAGGCCAAAATTTTCTGTCAAAATTTCATTTTCTTGGATACACCGAGAAGATAACATGTAAGCTTCCTTAGCTGTCATTCCCGCTAGTAGTTTATTTCCACAGATAATGACGCTATCGTCTCCGCTCAGTTTGTCAGCGCCCCTGGCGATGACGACGTGCCTGAATGAAGAAGTATTGTGCCCGCTGGACGCTGAGAACCGGTAGTACAAATGGTTCAAATGGCTCTGAGCACTATGCGACTTAACTTCTGAGGTCATCAGTCGCCTAGAACTTAGAACTACTTAAACCTAACTAAGCTAAGGACACCACACACATCCATGCCTGAGGCAGGATTCGAACCAGCGACCGTGGCAGCCACGTGGTTCCAGACTGAAGCGCCTAGAACCGCTCGGCCACAGCGGCCGGCCCGCGTCAGCCGGCAGGGCGGGTAGGCAGGTAGGGCACTTGGCCCTCGCAGCCACGAAAGCGTTAAGATCGAAAACTTTGCCACAAAAAGAAAAGCTATAAACAACTACTCAAACAAGAAAAGCTCATAGTCAATGTGTAAGCAAGGCTTAAAAACTACACTCCTGGAAATGGAAAAAAGAACACATTGACACCGGTGTGTCAGACCCACCATACTTGCTCCGGACACTGCGAGAGGGCTGTACAAGCAATGATCACACGCACGGCACAGCGGACACACCAGGAACCGCGGTGTTGGCCGTCGAATGGCGCTAGCTGCGCAGCATTTGTGCACCGCCGTCGTCAGTGTCAGCCAGTTTGCCGTGGCATACGGAGCTCCATCGCAGTCTTTAACACTGGTAGCATGCCGCGACAGCGTGGACGTGAACCGTATGTGCAGTTGACGGACTTTGAGCGAGGGCGTATAGTGGGCATGCGGGAGGCCGGGTGGACGTACCGCCGAATTGCTCAACACGTGGGGCGTGAGGTCTCCACAGTACATCTATGTTGTCGCCAGTGGTCGGCGGAAGGTGCACGTGCCCGTCGACCTGGGACCGGACCGCAGCGACGCACGGATGCACGCCAAGACCGTAGGATCCTACGCAGTGCCGCAGGGGACCGCACCGCCGCTTCCCAGCAAATTAGGGACACTGTTGCTCCTGGGGTATCGGCGAGGACCATTCGCAACCGTCTCCATGAAGCTGGGCTACGGTCCCGCACACCGTTAGGCCGTCTTCCGCTCACGCCTCAACATCGTGCAGCCCGCCTCCAGTGGTGTCGCGACAGGCGTGAATGGAGGGACGAATGGAGACGTGTCATCTTCAGCGATGAGAGTCGCTTCTGCCTTGGTGCCAATGATGGTCGTATGCGTGTTTGGCGCCGTGCAGGTGAGCGCCACAATCAGGACTGCATACGACCGAGGCACACAGGGCCAACACCCGGCATCATGGTGTGGGGAGCGATCTCCTACACTGGCCGTACACCACTGGTGATCGTCGAGGGGACACTGAATAGTGCACGATACATCCAAACCGTCATCGAACCCATCGTTCTACCATTCCTAGACCGGCAAGGGAACTTGCTGTTCCAACAGGACAATGCACGTCCGCATGTATCCCGTGCCACCCAACGTGCTCTAGAAGGTGTAAGTCAATTACCCTGGCCAGCAAGATCTCCGGATCTGTCCCCCATTGAGCATGTTTGGGACTGGATGAAGCGTCGTCTCACGCGGTCTGCACGTCCAGCACGAACGCTGGTCCAACTGAGGCGCCAGGTGGAAATGGCATGGCAAGCCGTTCCACAGGACTACATCCAGCATCTCTACGATCGTCTCCATGGGAGAATAGCAGCCTGCATTGCTGCGAAAGGTGGATATACACTGTACTAGTGCCGACATTGTGCATGCTCTGTTGCCTGTGTCTATGTGCCTGTGGTTCTGTCAGTGTGATCATGTGATGTATCTGACCCCAGGAATGTGTCAATAAAGTTTCCCCTTCCTGGGACAATGAATTCACGGTGTTCTTATTTCAATTTCCAGGAGTGTATTTTAAAAACAGTATATGGAAAAATTCTGGATATGAAAAGAGGATACAAGCTGTTTCCACAGACGTTTGAACAGTTGCTGCAGATTAGAACGAATCGATGTCCTGGCAACCTTCAAATCAATCACGGAGGTAAATTTTACATTAAGCACAACAAAGCTGTAATGGAACGATACAGAATAAACCACAACTCAAGATTCTGCCATTTGAAAGCTAGTATTGTTGAATGGTTGGCCGGCCCCTGTGACCGAGCGGTTCTAGGTGCTTCAGTCTGGAACTGCGCGACCGCTATGGTCGCAGGTTCGAATCCTGCCTCGGGCATGGATGTGTGTGATGCCCCTAGGTTAGTTTGATTTAAGTAGTTCTCTGCTACTGTTGGGCCTGTCTTGTGACGTGTCACCTCCCCTTTTGTAGTGTCTGGTGCTCTGCCCAGGTGCTGCTGTTTTCTCTGTCTCTGCTCCCATCGATGTTGCCTCCACTGTGCTTTAAGAAGCTCGAATGCTGGAGCTTGTGCAGGCGAGATACAAATACGTTGAGAGGTGTATCATGTTATACAGCCTGCCCATGCATCTCCCCCCCCCCCCCCCCCCCACACACACACACAATAGGCCTGCCCATGTACCTGAGGCACTGCCGGTTTTAAGATTGCCTTGTCCGTAAGTATCAGGTTACATATCCTACCCACACACACTTTGCCATACTTTCCTCACCCCTTCCCCCTGGACCCCATTTATGACTTTTTTTGTTGTCATCAGTATACTGACTGGTTTGATGCGGGCCGCCACGAATTCCTTTCCTGTGCTAACCTCTTCATCTCAGAGTAGCACTTGCAACCTACGTCCTCAATTATTTGCTTGACGTATTCCAATCTCTGTCTTCCTCTCCAGTTTTTGCCCTCTACAGCTCCCTCTAGTACCATGGAAGTCATTCCCTCATGTCTTAGCAGATGTCCTATCATCCTGTCCCTTCTCCTTATCAGTGTTTTCCACGTATTCCTTTCCTCTCCGATTCTGCGTAGAACCTCCTCATTCCTTACCTTATCAGTCCACCTAATTTTCAACATTCGTCTATAGCACCACATCTCAAATGCTTCGATTCTCTTCTGTTCCGGTTTTCCCACAGTCCATGTTTCACTACCATACAATGCTGTACTCCAGACGTACATCCTCAGAAATTTCTTCCTCAAATTAACGCCGGTATCTGATATTAGTAGACTTCTCTTGGCCAGAAATGCCTTTTTTGTCATAGCGAGTCTGCTTTTGATGTCCTCCTTGCTCCGTCCGTCATTGGTTATTTTACTGCCTAGGTAGCAGAATTCCTTAACTTCATTGACTTCGTGACCATCAATCCTAATGTTAAGTTTCTCGCTGTTCTCATTTCTACTACTTCTCATTACCTTCGTCTTTCTCCGATTTACTCTCAAACTGTGTACTCATTAGACTGTTCATTCCGTTCAGCAGATCATTTAATTCTTCTTCACTTTCACTCAGGATAGCAATGTCATCAGCGAATCGTATCATTGATATCCTATCACCTTGTATTTTAATTCCACTCCTGAACCTTTCTTTTATTTCCATCATTGCTTCCTCGACGCACAGATTGAAGAGTAGGGGCGAAAGGCTACAGCCTTGTCTTGCACCCTTCTTAATACGAGCACTTCGTTCTTGATTGTCCAGTCTTATTATTCCCTCTTGGTTTTTGTACATATTGTATATGACCCGTCTCTCCCTATAGCTTACCCCTACATTTTTCAGAATCTCGAACAGCTTGCACCATTTTATATTGTCGAACGCTTTTTCCAGGTCGACAAATCCTATGAAAGTGTCTTGATTTTTCTTTAGCTTTGCTTCCATTATTAGCCGTAACGTCAGAATTGCCTCTCTCGTCCCTTTACTTTTCCTAAAGCCAAACTGATCGTCACCTAGCGCATTCTCAATTTTCTTTTCCATTCTTCTGTATATTATTCTTGTAAGCAGCTTCGATGCATGAGCTGTTAAGCTGATCGTGCGATAATTCTCGCACTTGTCAGCTCTTGCCGTCTTCGGAATAGTGTGGATGATGCTTTTCCGAAAGTCAGATGGTATATCGCCCGACTCATATATTCTACACACCAACGTGATTAGTCGTTTTGTTGCCACTGCTCCCAATGATTTTAGAAATTCTGATGGAATGTTATCTATCCCTTCTGCCTTATTTGACCGTAAGTCCTCCAAAGCTCTTTTAAATTCCGATTCTAATACTGGATCCCCTATCTCTCCTAAATCGACTCCTGATTCTTCTTCTATCACATCAGACAAATCTTCACCCTCATAGAGGCTTTCAATGTATTCTTTCCACCTATCTACTCTCTCCTCTGCATTTAACAGTGGAATTCCCGTTGCACTCTTAATGTTACTACCGATGCTTTTAATGTCACCAAAGGTTGTTTTGACTTTCCTGTATGCTGAGTCTGTCCTTCCGACAATTATATCTTTTTCGATGTCTTCACATTTTTCCTGCAGCCATTTCGTCTTAGCTTCCCTGCACTTCTTATTTATTTCATTCCTCCGCGACTTGTATTTCTGTATTCCTGATTTTCCCGGAACATGTTTGTACTTCCTCCTTTCATCAATCAACTAAAGTATTTCTTCTGTTACCCATGGTTTCTTCGCAGCTACCTTCTTTGTACCTATGTTTTCCTTCCCAACTTCTGTGATGGCCCTTTTTAGAGATGTCCATTCCTCTTCAACTGTACTGCCTACTGCGCTATTCCTTATTGCTGTATCTATAGCGTTAGAGAACTTCAAACGTATCTCGTCATTCCTTAGTACTTCCGTATCCCACTTCTTTGCGTATTGATTCTTCCTGACTAATGTCTTGAACTTCAGCCTACTATATTGTGATCTGAGTCTATATCTGCTACTGGGTATGCCTTACAATCCAGTATCTGATTTCGGAATCTCTGTCTGACCATGATGTAATCTGATTGAAATCTTCCCGTATCTCCCGGCCTTTTCCAAGTATACCTCCTCCTCTTGTGATTCTTGAACAGGGTATTCGCTATTACTAGCTGAAACTTGTTACAGAACTCAATTAGTCTTTCTCCTCTTTCATTCCTTGTCTCAAGCCCATACTCTCCTGTAACCTTTTCTTCTACTCCTTCCCCTACAACTGCATTCCAGTCGCCCATGACTATTAAATTTTCGTCACCCTTTACACACTGCATTACCCTTTCAATATCCTCATACACTTTCTCTATCTGTTCATCTTCAGCTTGCGACGTCGGCATGTATACCTGAACTATCGTTGTCGGTGTTGGTCTGCTGTCGATTCTGATTAGAACAACCCGGTCACTGTACTGTTCACAGTAACACACCCTCTGCCCTACCTTCGTATTCATAACGAATTCTACACCTGTCATACCATTTTCTGCTGCTGTTGATATTACCCGATACTCATCTGACCAGAAATCCTTGTCTTCCTTCCACTTCACTTCACTGACCCCTACTATATCTAGATTGAGCCTTTGCATTTCCCTTTTCAGATTTTCTAGTTTCCCTACCACGCTCAAGCTTCTGACATTCCACGCCCCGACTCGTAGAACGTTATCCTTTCGTAGATTATTCAATCTTTTTCTCATGGTAACCTCCCCCTTGGCAGTCCCCTCCCGGAGGTCCGAATGGGGGACTATTCCGGAATCTTTCGCCAATGGAGAGATCATCATGACACTTCTTCAATTACAGGCCACATGTCCTGTGGATACACGTTACGTGTCTTTAATGCAGTGGTTTCCACTGCCTTCTGCATCCTCATGTCGTTGATCATTGCTGATTCTTCCGCCTTTAGGGGCAATTTCCCACCCCTAGGTCAAGAGAGTGCTCCGAAGACGTTTTGATTATGAATCAAAGACGCTACCCCTTTTTTTTTAACCTCTTTTTGTTCGTTATAGTTCGTTGCAATTGTTCGTGGCGGACGTCCCCAGACGCCCTTTGAAGTTCGTTATTGATCCATTCACTCGGTTTCTTTTTTTTTATTACAGAGGGCAGCTAACCCTCTGAACGAACACGCTGAGCTACCGTGCCGGCGTCTAGACCACGGCCCCATTTATGACTACAGCAGGCATATGGCATGCTCCATTTGAGCTTTGTGGACTACAGGCAGGGGATCATCAGGTTTTTTGCAGATCAGGTTTTAATTCGGCATAACGAAAAAAGAAGAAGAAAGAAACTGGATAGGACACGCATAAGTTCAACAGAGACGGGATTTACAGTCGGAATGTGTCATCGACTCCAGACAGTACAGTACCAGTATGTGAGACAATTCAGCTGTACACTGAAGCGCCAAAGAAACTGGCATAGGCATGCGTATTCAAATACAGAGATGTGTAAACAGGCAGAATAGGACGCTACCGCCGGCAACGCCTATACAAGACAAGTGTCTGGCGCAGTTGTTAGATCGGTTACTGCTACTACAATAGTAGGTTATCAAAATTTAAGTGAGTTTGAACGTGGTGTTATAATCGAAGCACGAGCGATGGGACACAACATCTCCGCGGCAGCGATGAAGTGGGGATTTTTCCGTGCGACCATTTCACGAGTGTACCACGAATATCAGGAATCCGGTAAAACATCAAATCTGCGACATTGCTGAGGCCGGAAAAAGATCCGGCAAGAACGGGACCAACGATGACTGAAAAGAATAGTTCAACGTGACAGAAATTGCTGCAGATTTCAATGCTGGGCTATCAACAAGTGTCAGCATGCGAACCATTCAACGAAACATCATCGATATGGGCTTTCGAAGCCCCACTTGTGTATCCTTGATGACTGCACGTGCACGACACAAAGCTTTACGCCTCGCCAGGGCCCGTCAACACCGACATTGGACTGTTGATGACTGGGAACATGTTACCTCGTCGGACAAGTCTCGTTTCAAATTGTATCGAGTGGATGGACGTATACGGGTATGACGACAACCTCATGAATCCATGTACCCTGCATGTCAGCAGGGACTGTTCAGGCTGTTGGAGGGTCTGTAATGGTATGGAGCGTGTGCAGTTGCAGTGATATGGGACCCCTGATACGTCTAGATACGACTCTGACAGGTGACACGTACGTAAGCATCGTGTCTGATCGCCTGCATCTATTCATTTCCATTGCACATTCCGACGGACTTGCGCAATTCCAGCAGGACAATGCGACACCCCACACGTCCAGAATTACTACATAGTGGTTCCAGGAACACTCTTCTAATTTTAAACACTTCCACTGGCCACCAAACTCCCCTTACACAAACATATTGAGGATATTGTTGTGTCTAGACAAGACAGTCTAGACACAGGGTGAGGTTACCGAAGGGGCACGCGTCAACTCACGCCGACTGGCGCGAATTCTGAAACATGATAAGTAATGAATGCTAATAAGAAAAGTACGTATCTTTGGGAATACTTAACTTTAATCCATCCTTTTTGGTATACATCGTTCTTATTGAGACATGCTTTAGACGATAATTATCAATTGCTATGTAAGGCTAATGGCGCCTTGCTAGGTCGTAGCCATGGACTTAGCTGAAGGCTATTCTAACTATCTGCTCGGCTAATGAGCGATGCTTCGTCAGTGTAGTCGCTAGCAATGTCGTCCGTACAACTGGGGCGAGTGCTAGTCCGTCTTTCTAGACCTGCCATGTGGTGGCGCTAGGTCTACAAGTACTGACAGTGGCGACACGCGGGTCCGACATGTACTAATGGACCGCGGCCGATTTAAAGCTACCACCTAGCAAGTGTGGTGTCTGGCGGTGACACCACAGATATGTGGGATGTTTTGCCACGTGCTGTTCAGAAGAGATCTCCACCCCCTCGTACTTTTACGGATTTCTCTACAGCCCTGCAGGATTCATCATGGTGTCAGTTCCGTCCTGCACTACTTCAGACGTTAGTCAAGTCCATGCCACGGCGTGTTGCGGCACTTCTGCGTGCTCGCGGGGGTTCTACAGACGTAAACCCGGCCCGAAGTTGGAAATAATGAAAACTTTAACTCATCGGATCATACGACGTGTTTCCACTGATCAGCCGTCCAGGATTTATATTCCTGACACCAATTTTTACGCTTCTTTGCGTTGGTTGTCGTCACTAGTGGTTTAGGTATAGCAGCTCGTCCATGAATATTCGCTTTATGGAGTTCTAGGTGGACAGTGTCGATAGATACGATGTCTCGAGGATGGCAGTTGAGCACTGCAGTCACTTTAGCTGCCAAAGTTTTCTGTTGTTTCGACACAATTCTTTTTAGCGTATGGCGATCTCTGTCATGTAGTTTAGATTTGCGCCCACTATCCAGTTTACACGTGGATGTCTTTCCATGTTTTGTGTAGGCTGTCATGACTGTTGAAACAGTTGCTCTTGAAACATTCAATAAGTTGGCTGTCTTGTTCACTGATGTTCCAGCTAATCGGGCCCCCTCTATTTGCACTCTTTGGAACACTGTTGGGTCTTTGACTGTACGTCGATCTCGCCCTCGGAATGCAAATACGAAGTGTGCACTACTCGCAAACAACCTGCACTTATGCCTAGTCCATACTGAACACGCACAGTCCAGCGCGACACGTGCCTTACCTGCGTTGTCGACCGTCAAACACAATCATCCCATTACTACCACTGTTCACATTATTTTGCCTATCCCTGTACGTTTACACATGGAATATACGAGAGTCACTCCAAAAGAAATGCGCACTATTTTTGTAAAAATACATTTTTCATTCTGCGTGTGTGAAAGTTTTACAGTGTGTAGATACATCCTTCCCGCTTGTTTTCAAACTTAGTTCAACCTGTTCCCGTGAGTGGTGCCGTCACAGCATGTCTTCAAGATGGCTGCTACACTTGACGTTCGTCAGAAGCAACGTGCTGTCATAGAATTCTTGTGCTGTGAAAACGAGATAGTGGGAAACATCCACAAGAGGTTGTAAAAGGTGTATGGAGATGCTGCTGTCGACCGCAGTACAGTTAGTCGGTGGGCAAGCAGGTTACGTGATGAAAGCGGGCACGGCAATATTGAGGATTGTCCTCGCAGTGGCAGGCCTAGAACTGCACACACTCCAGACAATGAGCAAAGACTGACAGGCGCATCACAGTGAACGAATTGTCATTCTACGTTGGGATAGGGGAAGGAAGTGTTTGCAGAATACTGAAAGCGTTGGCGTTAAAAAAGGTTTGTGCCAGGTGGGTTCCCAGGATGTTGACAGTGGCTCACAAAGAAACAAGAAAAACGGTATGCAGCGAAGCTCCGGAACAGTACGAGAATGGTGGAGATGAATTTCTTGGAAGAATTGTGACAGATGATGAAACATGGCTCCATCATTTTTCACCAGAGACGAGGAGGCAATCAATGGAGTGGCATCATGCAAATTCATTCAAAAAAAATTCAAAATACCACCTTCTGCTGGAAAAGTTATGGCTACGGTGTTTTTCGGTTCCGAAGGACTCTTGCTTGTGGGCATCATGCCAAGTGGAACCACCACAAATTCTGATGCATATGTGTCGACACTCAACAAACTTCAAGCTCGACTTAGTTTTGTTCGACCAAATTGGCAAAAGCAGGATGTTTTGCTGTTGCACGACAATGCACGGCCACATGTCAGTCAAAAAACCATGGAAGCGATCACAAAACTCGGATGGACAACACTGAAACAACCGCCTTACAATCCTGACCTGGCTCCATGTGACTATCATCTCTTTGGGAAACTGAAAGACTCTCTTCGTGGAACAAGGTTTGAAGATGATGACTCCCTTGTGCACGCTGCCAAACAGTGGCTCCAACAGGTTAGTCCAGAATTTTACCGTGCGGATATACAGGCGCTGTTTCCAAGATGGCGTAAAGCAGTTGAGAGGGATGGAAATCATGTGGGAAATAAAAATATTGTTCCTAAAGGATGTATCTACACACTGTAAAACTTTCAAACATGTAGAATAAAAGATGGATTAAAAAAAATGTGTGCATTTCTTTTGGAGTGACCCCAGTAAATTATTCCTTTAAATGCTGTTAACCCTTTCACGGCTGCGGCACAGATATATTTCCAGCAGGCAGAACGCTGAGATGGCTAAGTGTGTATATGTACGCACGACTGTTGGAATGTACAGACGACTACAGGCATTCACCTACGCAAGGTAGGCATGGAGTCCTGACGACTACGGGCATTCCTGTATGTGCAGAAGCAGGTAAACAATAGAACGGCGACTCGCTGCTTTCCGTATTTCAACATTCCTACCAGTGCTGCCCTTATATGGGCTTCTTGGTAATAACGGAAAGCGCTACAGCTTTTACATGCTCCTGTGCGCTTTCCGCTTACGAGTCGTGCACTGGGACATTCCTGTTCCAGCGTTTGGTTAGCCGATAACGTTTACTTGTGCTGCATTTCCACTGTCGGGACGTTATTTATCGGACAAAGAAATGATGGAAACCCTTATGAATAGCGGTGACGAAGATGCTAGTGATGCTTCGGAGTTTTCTTCCGACGAAGATCTGGATGCGTCTGGAAGTAGTGGTGATTGTTCAACATTACGAAGAACTTGTTCAGTAGATACTTCTTCTCAAGAAGGAAATGAGGATGAAATGGTAAGCACAGTTTCGTCACGGAGAAGAACATATTACTAGTCGGATAATGGTCCTCTGACGAAACGCCACGATTTCGTGAACACATTTACCGGCGTAAGAAAAGATTTCGATGATTCAGCAAGTAATTTATACTTTTCCTTTGTACTTTGTCGTTTGAATTTGTTTCTGACACTTGTAATGGCTACGTAATCTTTATCGAAAAAATGGCGATAGAACCTAGCAGGCCACCGTCAGGTGGCTTGCGGAGTATGGATGTAGATGTAGATACATGCGTACAGAGCATGCAGAATTTTATTGCTTCTTGGTGTGTTCCCTGCTTATGCCAAGAACTAAAAACTTGGAAGTGAATGACTATTGGTCAACATATTCTTTCCTTAAAACACCAATACCTTCACACATAATGTACAGGGACCGGTACAAACTGATTCTGTGTTTATTACACTTGAATGACAATCCGGCCGCATCTCAAGATATTCTTGTGAAAATATCGCTCATTGCAGCATTCAGAAAAAAAAAATCCGTGAGGCCATTTTGAAAATTTTGTAATAGATGAAAGGCTGCTACTCTTCAAAGGAAGGCTCCGATTTAAGCAGTATATATCAAAGAAACGTAGCTGTTTTGGAATTAAAATTTTCTTTCTTTGTGCCATACAAAGTAATTATCTTCTAGATTATTTTGTCTACACTGGTGTCACCACGGAAACAGAATCCGGAAACGCTGACTGGGGAAAATCAGGCAAAAGCGGCTTAGCTTTTCTCACCTGATGATGGCGGCCAGGTGGACCGCGGAAATATTGATCGCAGATGACAGTTTGATCTGGCTGAAAACCCGACAAGAATTTTATCTGGCGATTTTGTTGTGAGTTTGTTATTGCCACACCCCAACAAAGGTCATACCATTTATTTAGACAGTTGGTATTCGAGCCCTAAATTATTCCTATGGTTCCATGAGAAATGTACGAATACCATTGGAACAGGATGCAAAAACAGGAAACAGTTCCTTGACGAAATGAAAAATGAGGAGGTACAATTCGAATCCCGTGGAACACTGTTGACTCTTTAATGGATTGACAACACAAAAGTTTGGATGCTTTCAACCGTAAAGGAACCAGATTTTGTTGACACCGAGAAAAGAGAACCCAAAACGGGCCAAAATAAATTGAAACCCACTTGTGTAGTCAGCTACAATGAGCCGTTGGGTGCTGTTTGTAAGACAGACATGATATTAAGTTCTGTGCAGTGAATCCGAAAGACAATGAAGTGGCACAAGAAGGTATTCTTCCATTTGATTTACTTGTGTGTGTTGAATGCAAAAACAATTTTGGAAATAAAAAAGAAACGGAACATGCCACTGACGTAATTTTCACTTGGAATTAATCCGCCAATTGCTGGATAAAGCCGGCCGGTGTGGCCGTGCGGTTCTAAGCGCTTCAGTCTGGAACCGCGTGACCGCTACGGTCGCAGGTTCGAATCCTGTCTCGGGCATGGATGTGTGTGATGTCCTTAGGTAAGTTAGGTTTAAGTAGTTCTAAGTTCTAGGGGACTGATGACCACAGATGTTAAGTCCCATAGTGCTCAGAACCATTTGAACCATTTTTGCTGGATAAATTTCGTCGGAAAACATGTAAAACTGAGATCCCACAGATATCAAATCAGAAAACTCCATTTCGACAGCAAAATAAACAAGGACATTATCCAAGATTCTTCGGAGCAACTAAGAAAAAGCAGGTTTTACAGAGACACTGTGTGGCATATACTGCTAAATCACAGGGAAAAATAAGCGTAAGATGCAAAAAGTGTAATATTGCTCTGATGCCACGTTTTGAAAAATATCATTCACTAAGGAAATACTAGGTGGTTTGAGTGAATGTGTATGTTTCAAGAAAAGAAAAGGTAAGGGAATAAAAATTAGAAACAAAATGAAAAATCAAAAAAAGTGTTTTTGGCTAAGCTAGCGTCAATCCAAAGCCTGCTTCAAAAATAAGGAAACCACAAAACTAAATCGGACTGAACAACATGACAAACGGAAAGAGAAAACAACTAGCAGGAAACAGGTAGAGTCTTGTTGTTCGATGTTTTATTATGAGGAATCGAGTTTAGGCTTTAATTAAAAACGAGCCAATAGACTTGTTGCAAAATGAGTTATACCAAAATTTTCCTTGATTAATTCTACGTCAGGCTGTGAGACAATTTGCTTTTAAAGCTCAATATTTATTATCTATTTATTATTACAGCATGAATCCTTTGTCCGAGTTTTGGGTGTCTTCATTCGGAGCTGCTCACTTGAAAATTATATACGTTGAAACGCATTTGTCCTGTGTTAATGAGTTTATATTGGGTTTTATTGGTAGTGTAAATTTTTCAATAACGAAACAAAAGTTCTTATTTTTCTAACGTACCTTTTTCTCAGCTCAGGGCTAGTTTTGTAGTTCTGCTACCACTGTGACCTCACAGTATGATACTGGTTTTTATAGAGCAGGGCTTCACAACATAACGTGCTCGTGGAGCAAGCTGTGAGCAACAAGGCGCGAGCACGGAGCAGTGCGAGCACGCTACCCCCACTACCGGACCAGAGCGGAGAGTGGGGAGAGTCACGTGGGGCACACAAAAGCTGCCGCCAGTCAACGTAAATCCGCGGCCACCTGCAGGGATATCACTCACGAATTATTACTGCGACAAATGAAACAAATAAAGGAGAATGTACACGTGCCACATGATTTTATTAGCTTAGTGTATGCCTCTACATTCGTATTAATTTGTGAACTGTTACACAATAAAAGGTGTCACTGAAGTGTGGGGCTCTCGGTTATCTTGTACTTTTTGCCCTTTACAATTGCGTCTATGTTCGGAGTAATTGTTCTTGTGCATTGTAGGCGCAGCGGGCAGTTTAAATTTCGATCAGACAATGCGTTTCTCAGGCGCGTCTTGTTACATTTCATTGCAGAGGACAGTTGTTGACAAACATACATGGAACCGAACTTTGATATTATTGTAGCCGCTAGTTTGTGCAAACGAGAAAATCTATCCTGAGGGAAGTGTCTGTAGAATCCAAAATGTTTTTCTTGTTCTGAAATTTGTCTCTGTATTCTCTGTCACACTGCAGGTCAATAATTTCTAGTTGCAGCTCAGGCCGCACCTCGTGGTCGTGCGGTGGCGTTCTCGCTTCCCACGCCCGGGTTCCCGGGTTCGATTCCCGGCGGGATCAGGGATTTTCTCTGCCTCGTGAAGACTGGGTGTTGTGTGATGTCCTTAGGTTAGTTAGGTTTAAGTAGTTCTAAGTTCTAGGGGACTTATGACCATAGATGTTAAGTCCCATAGTGCTCAGAGCCATTTGAGCCATTTTGAACCCTTGAGATAAAGTACACCATTTCTTCTGTTGTTTTTATTTCTATTTTAAATATATTAACGTTTGCATGTAACTCAAATCCTTTTACAGAGCGTTATATATTTGCATTTAAATCATGGACTGTGCGGCTGGTCCTGGCGGAGGTTCGAGTCCTCCCTCGGGCATGGGTGTGTGTGTTTGTCCTTAGGATACTTTAGGTTCAGTTGTTGTGTAAGCTTAGGGACTGATGACCTTAGCAGTTAAGTCCCATAAGATTTCACACACTTTTTTAAATCGTCAGTATTGTAGGAACAGAAGGTATCATCACAACTTCAGTACTTCCTAAATGCAGTTTATTGTTTCCGCTGTGACATTAGCTACGCTATTGTATGTTTCCAGACCAATGAATCCAATACTACGCTGCCCTTAGCTTAAATATGTTGGAGGAAAGTAGTTTCCTTTTACTGTAGATGACTGTTCGTTTAAAGTCAGAGTGTATGACATAATATCTAAACCTCAACTGATACAGGGAAGTGTCAGTCCCCTAGAACTTAGAACTACTTAAACCTAACTAAGCTAAGGACATCACACAACACCCAGTCATCACGAGGCAGAGAAAATCCCTGACCCCGCCGGGAATCGAACCCGGGAACCCGGGCGCGGGACTCAAGGGTTCCTAGGATCACTTGTATGGTTCTCGGGGGTCAAGTGCTGGAGAATAATACTGACAGGATTTACAAGTTGAATCAGCAAGTGTATCTACTGTCAGTCAGTACAACTGATGTTGAATGTAGTGTCAGGACGAATTTGTGCGTTAATGACAAATTAATCCATACTGTATACAGATCCATTCCTACAGTGGCCTAGGTTAGAAAATTGTAAAGGGGCCTAGCCATCCAGTATCCCCCCCCCCCCCCCCCCCCCCCCCCCCCCGCTGACTGTCCAGACATTAGACCAATTTGAGCTGAATATCATAGGTCAGTACACAAATCAAGTCCATTTTCAAGGCGAAGAAATTATAATACTTCTTCATCTGAAGCAGCATCATGGGAATAAAGTATAAATAAAACACACACATCCATCTGAAGACGGCTTTGTAGAGGAATCAGAACGTGATAACACGCGAGAATTACGAGTTTCTTAAATCCCTATGGCTGAAACCTCACAATAACGGCACTCGATATACCAACTCCAGTTTAGTAGGACGAATGTATCATCAGTCAGAAATATTTTTTCCCCACAAATCTTTTGTTTCAGCAATGTTTAATAGTAATGTCAGGAAAAGAGTCACATCGAGTCTCAAAACATTCATCTCTGCATCAAATCGGATATGAATGCTTTACAAAACGCTGGACCTCGATTCGTGGCTTCTGTTTTCTATTTTTATTTTACACGTCTAGTTCCGTAGGACGAAATTGACGAGCAAATCTCCAAGGTCATGGAACCTGTCAGTACATGAAATTACAACATAAAAGTAATAACAGATAAGATAAAATGTTTATGAACCCAAAAAAGGCAAGCCATAAGTTTATGTAAACGGAGTCAACAATATAACGTAGGAATCATCCTAATTTTTCAGGGTACACCTCGGAAGAATAGAAGAAGTGAGATTTCAACATCCTTTTTCTTGCACAATCACATACAAAATTAATATAACTAATTTTTGGTACTTCCTACAAAATGAACCAAGAACACTCTCTAGCTCTAGCAGAAATGCTCTGAAGTCAGAGTTAGGAGACCTATAAACAATAACTATAACGTGTTTAGTTTCACTAAGTTCAACTGCCCCTCCACAACATTCAAATACCTGTTCAGTGCAGTGCCGCGATATGTCTACGGACTCAAAAGGAATACCGTTTTTTACGTACATGGAAACGCTCCCACTCCACAAGGAACTCACTGAAAAACAGCCAGCCAATGTCCATCCTGGTAAAGGAAGCCTCTGAATTTCCAAATTATTTATGTGGCGCTCCGATATACTAATAATTTCAGAGTCAACATCTACAAGCAGTTCACTAATTGTATCCCTAATGCCTCTTATATTTTGATGAAATATGCTAATTCCTTCTCAATTTGGGTACTTGACCTCCTCTGAAGGTGATTCCTTTGTCAAAGGGACTTCCTTTAAGCAGGAATGCCTATGAACTGACTTCAATCTAAAAAAGGTGTAGCTCTAACACCAACTACTATAGGAATTTATCCATGAGTGATCCCACCACCACCCACTACACTGTCACCTATAAGCTTTGCCAGCCTCCCCTTCCCATACCTATTGAGGTGCAGGCCATGCCTAGTGAATCCCGATCTACCGATAGACCCAACTGGCACCACTAAGATGTGACCCATACCCTCTGTCATCAGCGCCCTCCCCAGCCCCATGTTAACACACTCAACAGCAGCATTAAGATGAGGCCGATCATGACGCTGAAACAGTTGGACAAAGAGCACATTAGTGCCACCAGTTTGAATAGCTCCACAGTCACGTCCGCAGCTCGTGGTCTGGTGGCTAGCGTTGTTGCCTCTGGATCACTGTGTCCCGGGTTCGATTCCCGGCTGGGTTGGAGATTTTCACTGCCTGGGGACTGGGTGTTTGTGTTGTCATCATCATTTGTGACAGTGGCTCGATCGGACTGTGTAAACATTGGACTGTGAAAAAATTGGGGCTTTGTACATATGCTTATGAACGCACGGTTGTGCCCCCACAAACCAAATATCCTCATCATCATCACCCACAGTCATTACCTGATCCTCTTTCTTAAAATTTTTAAATTCCCCTATGTTAACAATCACCTGCGCCAACCCTGCACTAGGCTTCACAATGCCGGTTACCTGGTACTCACTACCCAACACTTCCTGCAGCTGCTGGCTCACATCTCTGCCATGCGAACTAAATGACAGCAGAAACTTTTTCTTTCTGTTAGAATTTGCAACTGACTTAGGCTCCCTAACTACTGAGGACTGATGCATGTTTCCTACACCTACAGCTACAAGAGGCTCCTCTACACTCAACGCTGACAGTTGGTAAAATCTATTGGTTATACGCAAAGTACAACTGTCTGAATATCTCCCCCTTCTAGCTGCCTTCTTACCAACTGCCAGTTCCCATTCCCTCCCGCCCTTCACCCTCCTCAACCTATCTAGTTCCTCCTTTGCGTCTTGTAACTGCACGTGAAGGGCACAGGTATTACTCCTCTGCTCCTCTACCAACATGTTTCTGCTACAAATTCTGCATTTCCAGGAGTGGGTCTCGCTAGAATGACACTGGCTTCCCCACTGCATTCCCCCAATGAAAATACTTTGAACAAATCTGATACTGGAACTCGCTACTCACAAACTTACGACAAAGCCTACACTTCTCACTCATGGTAAAATTGTAACAGTTTCTGAAGAACCTAAACGTTAGCTTTATCTAAGTTCAATCGCAACAGTAGAACTATTTAAAGAACTAACAATAGTGATCTCGATATTTTCTCTCTACTAAGAAAGCCACTACTTTTATTAATACTACTAAACCACAACTAATGTCAAAAACACCAAAACTTCACATAACTTTTTATCTAAAACCAAAAATTCAAGTGACCATTGGAACACTCAATGAAATTAAACACAGCGAACTAAAGATTTGCTGAAATATTTCACTACAAATAATGAGAAACGTCAGCTGAAAACTACCGTATTAAATTTAAAAATGACTTCAACGCATAAACAACTCTAGAAAACACAGTAGGTGAAAGTTTCCGAAATTTTATTAAATCGTTATTTCGCCAGAAACAGCACAAGACACTGTTGAAAACTACTAAACTTAATAACTAGATAATAGTGTAGAGTGTGTATACCACTCAAAATGTTAATGGGCTTCTTTGGGGATAATAAGTGTGTCATTATTAACGCTTAACAGGAGCTAATTCTAGCTTGAAGCCCTGCTGAAGCTAACTCCTACGTTCTACAAGAAGGAGAAGAAGTGCATAAGTTTCTGCTGTATAAATTATAGTAGAAAGTGAGATGAAGAGTATCTGAAACGTATAAGCACCTTAAATTCCGGAGTTCAGCTGCCATTAATTTTCCATTCATGGAAGCTGTTTGAATACCCCGTCTTTCGAGGGTCATCTTACTAAGCGTGGACGATTAAGACATCTCTTCAGTTAGGAACTCCTCTTCTTATTTTTGTAGCGCTGCAAACTAGCAGGAAGGAAAATCTGAAAAGGATTCAAGTGTGTGTAATAACTATAAACTAACAAATGCTAGAGTTTACCTAAACTCCCAGTTTTTTCATACGATAACTCCCAGCTTGACTGAGACAAAAATTTGTATGGACTGTTATATGACATATACACAAACTTTTAGTCATCTTCCTGCAAGATCAATGATGGTTTCAGATGCACACTCACTCTCCAAAAGTTTAAGGATTTATCACGCATAGTGGTGACAGACTGTCACTGAAGACTGGAGCTGTGGACATAAGTGTCGAACTCAAATGACCACAAAACTTCCCTACAGGCACTGCAGAATACGCATTATCGCTACATGACCATTTCTTGAACCACTCGTGACTGACAGGAATTGTACAATGTGTACTATAGATATAGAGATATTACGCAATATGTGCGCCTCAAAGTGTGAAGATCATCACAGATACACAGGACTTTTATTATAACTTCAGTCAATTTGTGACTTGAAATGTTGTGTTCATAGCATTTTTCTGGCGCTGGACGCGTGTTAATGAGGTATTCCATAATCATCACTTCACCCAAACCGTTTAGTTCAGTGTAGTGTGCTAAAACTCGAAAAACAACAGTGTGGCTGCCACGATTTTTGCATGAAAAACGCTGGAATGAAAATGGAGTGGCATATGAAGATATGGTGTCATCGTTCTAAACAGAGAGACAGCATAGCTTGCGTCAAAGACGATGACAAGATGTCCTGGTTTCCAGAAATTTATAAAAATGCATCTATACAGACTCTCAGAACACATGGATATCCTGTCTTCAACCAGCAGAAGAAGAAGAGAGATGGACAAAATGAGTTTATGAACGCTTCAGGAAATATACAACTACTATTGAATTGGTTTATCAATGAATATTTTTGAAGCTTTATATTTGTTTAGTCACGTCATATTTTTCCACCTCCTCATGCAGGTAAGTATTTAACATATGTTGTCTGTGTTCCTCGTTCTAGCGTCCATGTCCCTTGTGTGGTGCAGCTGTGCATGGAGCAGACTTGGCTGAGAGCCAGAAGAAACTTGTCAAGTCATATGCGTGCTTCGCATAACATAGGCACTGCAACAAACGTGTTTTCATCCAGCTTGGTGGTACCACCAGCTATCTGACGTCATAGCTATCGATCTTGGTTGCCATCTTGTAATGTCATAGGCTACGTTGAACTAGCCCTTGCTTTCCACACCTGTACATGTGATCATGGGAAAATGTGAGACATCATTGTTTTAACAGAATCGCTTTCCACACAGTCATGGAAATGTTTGACAGCTCTTGGTCTCACCAGGACCAACGACATGTGTGTGGGAAACAAATGTAATGCAATATTTGTCAGAAGCTGCACACAGCAATTTCCAGAGAAATACGCTGCTGAAAGTGTCAACTTAGGTGATCATTTCCACAGAAACAATTTCTATAGGTACACGTGTACATGCAAGGAGATTCATACGCATCCCAACCGCCACCTGGATAGATTCAGCGCTGAGGAGGTACTACCCATTTCAGTCTGATCAGTGTTTAAGTATCAGTCATGAAGCGATCAATAAATACCGATGGTAGTGATCGAGTGAGGCAGTCATGATGATGCGAGTTAACCATCATCCCTTCTCGACAGTGCTTTGTATGCAGAGTTAATGCAGGATGAGGATATTGCAAGTAAGTAGCAAATATTTTATGTGTGTGTCTGATTTTTTTGATACTTATTGACTTTTCTTTAGTTTATAGGTTTGGTTGATAATTTTTAGATGAGCACCACAGATATGAGTCAGTGACAATATTTAATTGATCCTGATATGTAACATATCTCTCTACATGTGTTTGTGTCCATAACTTTTTCCTACTTACCCAATGGATTTTCCTCGCTGTTTTAGAACCTTTTGCTCATTACCATTCACAGAATCAGAGTGATGATGTGTGGATATAGCTCCATGTATTGCTATGTTGGCCATGCCATGCCAGCATGACAGTATGTGGTACATATATGTGTTTGTTTTGTATTTTATATGTATATGCCAAGTGCAGTTGTTTCATGTATGATTAACAAACATTCCTCTTTGTTCTGGCGAGCCAGACGCAACATCATTGTAGAGGAATGCCTGCTAGCCAAATTTCCACCGATGGTTATGTTGATGCCGATTTTCTATAAGTGCTTAACAAATATGAAGTGCTGCCTCTATCTCCTCCAGCCATAACAAGACGCCACCCCCCCACCCCCTTCCAATGATGAATTGAATGAGAAGATTGGAGAGTGTTGTGTGCCTTTTTAACACAGTCAGGCGACGTTTATGTGTGTCAACAACTTAGCTTGATATTTATAGACTGATATCATGTGTGTGTTTCAGAATTACTTGACAACATGGAAAAGCCCCCTTTATGGGAGGTGTCCTGAGAGGGCTTCCTGCATCTCTGACAGGACAGGACGTTCACAAGCTGCATTGTTGCCGACAACACCGCTGCCAGATCTGTCGCTGATGAGGCCGACACCGTGTACGTCATCATTACCTTGTCTAGGTCCATCTGGCTATCGTCCCTGGCATAGCACTAACAGCCCCACAGCCCTTCCTATTAATGAACACCAGGTAAATCATGCAGGCGCTCAGTGGTTACTGGTGCCTTCAGGGATAGGATCTTTCAAACCTACATTGGTATCACCAATGTAGGGTATCGGATCTGGCAACTACCTTCATGCCCACTGAGTAGTGCTGGAAAATGAGCTCCCTACAATCATCAAGTACGAGTGGTATCCCACCGTCAGGTGCAAAGCAGTTCTGGGCAGTAATATTTTGGAGGAAAGGGTCATAAAAATTTGGAGGAAGGGTGGTGTGATGTGGGGTGAGACAATCGGTCAGTGGTATGGAAATTTTAGTGAAAACATCATATTAAGGCGATTTTCCGATATACAGGAATGACTTATTCTCGCATGTTTTTCATCCATTTGATATGGATCCAGTTTCACCCATCTTCCGAAAGAAATTGCAGCTAAAAACAGATGTATTACTGCCCAGAGTACAAAAAGGGGTATAAATATTGGTTCGTATGGTCGTTTCTGGTTTCTTAAAGGCTTCTGAAAGAAATTCTTCAGATCAGGCACATCTTATGTGTGCACTGATATGAATGATATGAAACTTCCTGGCAGATTAAAACTGTGTGCCGGATCGAGACTCGAACTCGGGATCTTTGGCTTTCGCAGGCAAGTGCTCTACCAACTGAGTTACCCAAGCACGACTCACAGTTTTAATCTTCCAGGAAGTTTCATATCAGCGCACACTCCGCTGTAGAGTGAAAATTTCATTCTAGAAACATCCCCCAGGATGTGGCTTAGCCATGTCTCCGCAATATCCTTTCTTCCAAGAGTGCTACTTCTGCAAGGTTCGTAGGAGAGCTTCTGTGAAGTTGGGAAGGTAGGAGACGAGGTACTGGCGGAAGTAAAGCTGTGAGAACGGGGCGTCACTCGTGTTTGGGTAGCTCAGTAGTAGAGCACTTGCCCGCGAAAGGCAAAGGTCCCGAGTTCGAGCCTCAGTCCGGCACACAGTTTTAATCTGCCAGGAAGCTTCATATCAGCGCACACTCTTCTGTAGAGTGAAAATTTCATTCTACAATGCCTAGTGACATTAACAAACCAAACTGAAGAGCCAAAGAAATTGGTACACATGACTAATATCGTGTAGTGCCTCTCGAGCTCGCAGAAGTGCCGCACAACACGACGTGGCATGGAATCGACTAATGTCTGAAGTAGTGCTGGAATGAATCCTGCAGGGCTGTACATAAGTGGAGATATCTTCTGAACAGCACGTTGCAAGGCATCCCATATATGCTCAATAATGTTCATGTCTGGGGAGTTTGTGGCTAGCGGAAGTGTTTAAATCAGAAGCGTGTTCCTGTAGTCACTCTGTAGCAATTCTGGTCGTGTGGGGTGTCGCATTGTACTTCCGGATTTGCCCTAGTCCATCGGAATGCACCATTTTTTATCCTCACAACTGTTTGCGGTGGCATTCGGGTCTTTAATGGTTGCGAAGACAGCATATTGTTGTACAAAGCTCAACTATCACACCACGGATATCGCTACAATAGTCCTCCAGGTTATAGCACCCGGCTGAAGTTTCACAGCCGCTCTCCCGTCATTCTTTCCCGTTATTCTTGTATCTCCATGTAGAAAGGGAGTGTAGTGCCAATGGATGCAGGAAATCAGACAGGGGCTTACGTACACGTCACCTGTCAGAGTCGTATCTAGATGTATCAGGGATCCCATATCACTCTAACTGCACACGCCCCGCACCATTACGGAGCCTAATCCCACCATTTTTTATCCTCACAACTGTTTGCGGTGGCATTCGGGTCTTTAATGGTTGCGAAGACAGCATATTGTTGTACAACGTTCAACTATCACACCACGGATATCGCTACAATAGTCCTCCAGGTTATAGTACCCGGCTGAAGTTTCACAGCCGCTCTCCCGTCATTCTTTCCCGTTATTCTTGTATCTCCATGTAGAAAGGGAGTGTAGTGCCAAGACAAGAATCACGTCGTGTTGACATGCAATGATGGTTCTGCGTTGAATTATCTCAAGGTAGAGCCAATGCTGCTAAAAGCTGTGTTTGCCTAACCGAAACCATTTCCCAAAAGTAAGTCAACGATGTAAAAATGGCTAATGTGGCCATGAAGAAGGAAAGACAGGACAATTAGTGCTGAAACACTATGCTGTAATGATGGTCTAGAGTAAGACTAAGTTGATAAATCCTTTTACTGAAGACACGAGTGCTATGCAATGTTACGTCGCCGACTCGGAATTATTTTACATACTCCGTAAGGCCCATTTGGCCATTAGCCACGAAGGGCGGGACAGGATGTTAAAAGAACTTTCATCCAAATATAAGAACATTACCCGTCTGATATTAAGCTGTACATTCACCTTTGCAAGCCTTGCCAGTGGAAGCAAATAGGTGTTGTGGCTAAGCCAATGGTTTTTTCGGAATTCATTTCCCGTTGTCAAGTCGATCTCATAGATTTTCAGTCCCATCCTGGTAGAGAGTACAAGTTTACATTGGTCTACCAAGATCACCTCACTAAGTTTGTAGTTCTCAGAGCTCTAAATTGAAAGAAAGCAGAAGAATTAGCCTACAGCCTCATCGGCATATTTACGTTGCTTGGCTGCTCCAACGATTCTACAGTCCGATTACGGCAGGGAATTTGCAAACAATGTGGTAAGAAGCTTAACAAAGTATTGGCCCTCCTTGAAGATCGCCCATGGTTAGCTGCACCACTCACAAAGTCAGGGGAGCTTCGAAAGAGCAAATCAGGACATTGAAACTATGCTGTGCGCTTGGAAGCAAGGTGAAGAAACTAGCTGCTGGAGTGACGGACTGCTGTTTGTTTCATTCTAGAATCAACAAGTCACCACACGAAGCTCTGTTCGGCTGCAAAGCAACAAGGTCTCTCGACGTCGTCCCTGCTTGACGACGTTTTGCAACAAAACAGCAGAAAGAAAGAAGAGATGAATCAATGCAAGAGACATAGATTAGAATGCAATCCATGATAGAGGAAACCAGAACAGTGATGAAGCCATGGTTACCGAAAATACTACTTTTTTCTGATATCTGTTGCGTCTGCTTAAAAGAAACCACTGGTGCACATACATGTCAAAAGTGTGGTCGAAACGTCTATGCAATCTGTGGACATTCTTCCACAGACGACAACGGCGTCGATGTAGAAGGTTATGGGGTTAGCATTTTGTACAGTGTTTGCTTCAGTATTGAGAGAGCTATCCAAGGTAAAACGGAATCGAAATTGAACTTGAGATTCAACCCAAAAATGAAAAAGGATCCTGACAAAAAAATTCCTCCTGTGCCTTGGGTGCCACTGTGCAAGTTCTGATTCCCGACGTCGACAAAGGCCTGGCTGACTCTCGCAATCTGTTGGCAGTTATTATGAACATGACCAACTATGGCTTTTACCGACTTGTAACTGCAGAATAAATGTAGGTTAATTCTTACAAAGAAGAAAACAGCAACCAGCCACTATTAATACTGCTATTTATTTAGGTAAATAGCGCCGTTACCGGTTTCGAACTGGCAAGTTCATCATCAGACGGCTGTTCACATGATTTTCAAGATACACTTTACATTATCGTCCGTTTTCGATTTTTATTATTCCATTGTGGCGAAGTATTTTTGGTGTTTTGTTGCCGTCGAAAATTCCGCACGATTTTTTTGCATAGTTGCAGGATTGTATTTTTCGCATATTCCTAACTTACGTAACTTGTACATCACCATATTGTGCAAAGCACCACATACACACACACACGCAGACACACACCAAAAAGAATTTGCAATCTCTGTGATAACTTCACATGTGGCAAATTCTTTTTGGTGTGTGTGTGTGTGTGTGTGTGTGTTTGTGTGGTGCTTTGCACAATATGGTGATGTACAAGTTACGTAAGTGCTGGACATATTCAGGAATATGCGGAAAATACAATCCTGCAACTTCGCAACAAAATCGTGCGGAATTTTCGACGGCAACAACACACCAAAAATACTTCGCCACAGTGGAATAATAAAAATCGAAAACGGACGATAATGTAAAGTGTATCTCGAAAATCATGTGAACTGCCGTCTGATGATGAATTTGCCAGTTCAAAACCGGTAACGGCGCTATTTACCTAAATAAATAGCACTATTAATAGAGGCTGGTTGCTGTTTTCTTCTTTGTAAGAATTAACCTACATTAATTGCACACAGCCACGGCCTCACCATGTCAGTTTTAGACAAAATAGCAACTGCAGAATAAATCTTGAAGCAGCTCTACGCAAGAGCAGATTGCACCGCAAGTCCAAAGAACTTCAGAATTGAAGACGTTCCTGTCCACGAAATTCCTCTGCGATCTGCACCTACTTCTCAGTTCACGGGAAGCGGCCAAGGATTCGTCAGGTGTATGTGCAACACGAAATGTCAAAATATAAGGTGCCTTTGTGTCGAAAACAAAATTAAGCGCAATTCAAAATGTCATTCTAGGTTCCCCTGCTGCAGCAAGCAGGTCATGCGAGTTCTGCTTTGTGTTTTACCGATAAAAATATTCTCTTCGCTTTCTTCAAGTAGTGAAATGTATGCAGAAGATCAAATTGCCGAAATGTAAAGCGTTTTTTTTGAGAAGAAATGGTTCAAATAGCTCTGAGCACTATGGGACTTAACGTCTGAGGTCATCAGTCCCCTAGAACTTACAACTACTTAAACCTAACTAACATAAGGACATCACACACATCCATGCCCGAGGCAGGATTCGAATCTGCGACCGTAGCGGTCGTGCGGTTCCAGACTGTAGCGCCTAGAACTGCTCGGCCACCACGGCCGGCATTGTGAAGAAGAAAAGTGAATAATTACTGTAACAAGTTCTTCAAACTCAGCACTCCTTTCATTGTTTTCCGATAAGAATATCCTGTGCTTTATTTGATAGTTTAGTTCTTTGAGTTTCAAGTTCCCATTGGTTAATAAAGGCTTCTCATACTGTGACCTTTTGACACTTTGCATAGATGGTGCTGGTCATTCTGTGTGATGCCTGAGAATTGTGTAGAATGCCTAGGATAAGTACGTAACATTTTCACAAAAAAATGTATTTCATAGTTTGCCTAAAACCATCAGGGACTCTATACATTACCCAGGCATTCTATAGTATACCTGCATTTTACACAATGCCAGTAATACATTGCGTACTGTGACTTTATTGACTATTTGTGTGTGAATAGTGTGATTATAAATCAGATCATTGTATAAATAGCTGTCATTCAATACCAAAATACCCATCTGAAAACCATATAAATATAAAATCTGCGGGGGCTGAATTTGCTGAAGGAATGCCTATGTATGTAATTGCACCTATAGGTCTGAATATAATTCACGCTGAATTCGAGGTATCTAGAAAGAAAGTATTTGGACAGTACTGTAAAACTGAGTGATTGTGTGATACACAAAATTTATATCTCCGTGGTAGTGCCATGTATTTTTCATACTACCTAGAAGTATTTACAATATGTCCCCTGCTACACGCTTCTAATGTTGTGAAAATTTGCAAACAACCATTAGTTTGCTAAAGTGGTAGTAACTCTATTTCTGTACACAAGAATGTACAGAAAAGAGTTGCTAACATTGACGGAAGATGATGTGAGTTCTGTCCGCCTATAACTCTAATTGCTTAACGCGGGAAAATCGCTTACACACACTCAAACATTATTTATCATTCAGCAGTTGAATTGTCGATCTTAAAAAGTGCCCTGACTAAGGAACATAGAATTACCATTGGTCATTGCAGGTGGGCAAGCAAGACTTACAAATTATTTAAAACACCATACATCGAGAATATCTGGATGTGAGTGGGAAATACAAGGCATCAGAATTTAGTGTAAATAGAAGTTACTGAAAGCTGCCACACGCTGCTGTACTTGTGGAAAGTAATGGATTCAAGGACGATTAATATATTAAAGGAATGAAGAAAAATCTCTTAATAAACCTGCACTAGTTTTGGACCTGCTTATAAAATTTGGCTACATTGTATCTAAAAGTAAAGGACTGGATATTGTGGATAAATTCCAACACAATTTACGATTCGGTAACCAGTTCATACACACATCAAAATAAGTTTTGGATCACCACCGTTCCTAGAACTCCTGAAGATAGACGTTGACTGTGGATATTGTATTGGCCCCTTTGACTGTTCAGAGATGTCACTAAACCCGCCCAAAGACGTAAGCAACCATGCATGAGCAACGCCTATTAGACAGAGGGAGTCCGACAGCCGATCAGTTCCAGTCATTCCACCAGGAAGGAGGTACACGGCTCGTGTTGCCTGTAGTTCAACAATGCCTAGACAGTCAATACCGCGGTTCGATCGCGTCCGCATTGTTCCTTTGTGCCAGAAAGGGCTCTCAACTGGGGAAGTGTCCAGGCGTCTCGGAGTGAACCAAAGCGATGTTGTTCAGACACGGAGGAGATATACAGAGACAGGAATTGTCGATGACATGCCTCGTTCAGGCCGCCCAAGGGCTACTTCTGCAGTGGATGACTGCTACCTACGGATTATGGCTCGGAGGAACCCTGACAGCAACGCCACCGTGTTGAATAATGCTTTTCGTGCAGCCACAGGACGTCGTGTTACGACTCAAACTGTGCACAATAGGCTGCATGATTCGCAACTTCACTTCTGACGTCCATGGCGAGGTCCATCTTTGCAACTACGACACCATGCAGCGCGGTATAGATGGGCCCAACAACATGCCGAATGGACCGCTCAGGATTGGCATCACGTTCTCTTCACCGAAGAGTGTCGCATATGCCTTCAACCAGACAATCGTCGAAGACGTGTTTGGAGGCAACCCGGTCAGGCTGAACGCCTTAGACACGCTGTCCAGCGAGTGCAGCAAGGTGGAGGTTCCCTGCTGTTTTGGGGGGCATTATGTGGGGCTGACTTACGCCGCTGTTGGTCATGGAAGGCGCCGTAACGGCTGTACGACACGTGAATGCCATCCTCCGACCGATAGTCCAACCATATAAGCAGCATATTGGCGAGTCATTCGTCTTCATGGACGACAATTCGCGCCCCCATCGTGAATTTTGGGAATGACTTTCTTCAGGATAACGACATAGCTCGACTAGAGTGGCCAAATGTTCTCCAGACATGAACCCTATCGAACATGCCTGGGATAGATTGAAAAGGGCTGTTTATGGACGACGTGACCCACCAACTACTCCTGTCAGAGAGTTACAGTTCGTAGTAACTGACAGAAAGTAATCGAGTAAAACAGAAGTGATTTCTGGCGTTCCCCAAGGTAGTGTTATAGGCCCTTTGCTTTACCTTATCTATACAAACGATTTCGGAGACAATCTGAGCAGCCATCTTAGGTTGTTTGCAGATGACGCTGTCGTTTATTGACTAATAAAGTCATCAGAAGATCAAAACAAATTGCAAAACAATTTAGAAAAGATATGTGAATGATGCGAAAATTGGCAGTTGACCCTAAACAACGAAAAGTATGAGGTCATCCACATGAGTGCTAAAAGGAATCCGTTAAACTTCGGTTACACGATAAATCAGTCTAATATAAAAGCCGTAAATTCAACTGTATACCTAGGAATTACAATTACAAATAACTTAAATTGGAAGGAACACATAGAAAATGTTGTGGGGAAGGCTAACCAAAGACAGCGTTTTATTGGCAGGACACTTAGAAAACAGATCTACTAAGGAGACTGCCTACACTACGCTTGTCCGGCCTCTTTTAGAATACTGCTGTGCGGTGTGGGATCCTTACCAGATAAGACTGACAGGGTATATCGAAAAAGTTCAAAGAAGGGCAGCACGTTTTGTTCTATCGCGAAATATGGGAGAGAGTGTCACAAAATGATACAGGATTTGGGCTGGACATCGTCAAAAGAAAGGCATTTTTCGTTTCGACGGACTCTTCTCACGTAATTCCAATCACCAACTTTCTTTTCCGAATGTGAAAATATTTTGTTGACACCGAATTACATAGGGAGAAACGATCACCACGATAAAATAAAGGAAATCTGAGCTCGTACGGAAAGATATAGGTGTTCGTTCTTTCCACGCACTATACGAGATTGGAATAATAGGGAATTGTGAAGGTGGTTCGATGAAGCCTCTGCCAGGTACTTAAATGTGATATGCAGAGTCTCCATGTAGATGTAGATGTAGATGAGGGATCTACGCCGAATCGCCGTTGAGAAGTGGAACCATCTGGAGCGATAGTACCTTGTACTTGGGGATAGTATGCCACGACGAATATAGGTATGCATCAATGCAAGAGGACGTGCTATTGGGTATCAGAGGTAGTGGTGTGTACAGCAATCTGGACCACCACCTCGGAAGGTCTCGCTGTTTGGTAGTACAACATGCAATGTGTGGTTTTCATGAGCAATAAAAAGGGCGGAAATGATGTTTATGTTGATCTCTATTCCAATTTTCTGTACAGGTTCCGGAACTCTCGGAATCGGGTTGATGCAAACGTTTTTTTATATGTGCAGATGTTTCAAAGTTTCATGAGTCTTTCTGACTAAAGAACGTGCTATTTGTAAGTCCATATATCATTATGTTACAGAAAAACAGTGCTGACAAACTACTGTACTGCCAGTAAGAAAAGAAGGAAGACTGGGTTTTAAAGTCCCGTCGGAATCGAGGTCATTAGAGACGGAGCACAAGCTCGGATTGTGTCAGAGATGGGGAAGGAAATCGGCCTTGCCCTTTCAGAGGAAACATCCAGGAATTTACCTGGAGCGATTTAGGTAAATCACGGAAAACCTAAATGTGAATAGCCAAACGCAGCTTTGAACCATCGTTCTCCCGAATGCGAGTTGAGTGTGCTAACCGCTGCACCACCTCGCTCGGTTACTGGCAGTAAAATCTAGGTTCGAACACCTTAGGGTTATTTAGTAGAATACTACAACCAAGTAGGGATGTTTCACTACGTTTTAAATGTGTTAGCGAGTCCAGAAAATGGACCTGCGGCCCGCAACTCCAGACAGCATGGGCCTTGTAACGAGAGAACTGTCCAGGGGCACTTCACCAGTCAGTCAGTATCTACTAAATGCGATTACGACCATCAAAATCTAGTAAATAAGTTGGAAGTTTGGAATATGGCTCTAAGCACTATGGGACTTAACATCTGAGGTCATCAGTCCCGTTTGGTGGAATATGTATCATTTTACTGCACAGTTATGTAATATGTGATCTCTTCCGGGTGTTATGTTGAGTTGTTCTTTCTATTCTCTGCACAATATTTCGACGGCAGAGGCAGCCGCGTTCTTCAGGTGCTGCGAGTTCAGCTGTTACGTGTACTCACTGCCTGTACTTCATACAGGTTGTTATCTGTTGTTGCTCTCACGCTGCTGTTCATAGCCAACTGCGATTCCTTACGTCCACTACACCCTATGATGCCATTTCGTCTTTCAGAGCTGGCATTGATTTTCAGTAAAGCGTTAATTCTTCAGCGTTATCCAACTATGATTGATGTGACGGCCGGCGAGATTTTAATAAATTTAAATAAACTGAAACCTCCGCCACTGTTTACTAGATTTTTTGACATATTCATTTCTATAGACTCCTTAATTCTGCTGCCACAGAAACTTAGCATTGGCCTCGTGATACTGTTCTCATAGTATCTCATTTCATAATTTAAGTTAAAAAAAGGCGGCATGGTAGCTCAGCGTGTTCTGTCAGAGCGAAACTTACCCTTTGAATGTAAAGAATGACAGTGCTGGAAAAACTATTACGTTAATGGATTTGCAAACAGCTGAGCAAAGCTCAACGTACTCAAACAGTTCTCTCTTTACTTATTCTGATCATCACTAAACTGACACACAATATTTTTAGCGCAACGCAATCTGACTTTCAATAATCCCTACAAAAGAATGGCTCTCACTAAGAATAACCTATACCTTTCATGAATCACTTACCTCACAAAAATCTTCGTTACTCGAACTACTGCAATACAGCGAGCGCCAATACTGCCAGCTAAATAAAAGATTCTAACTACTGAAGGCGTTAACTACTGATAGGCATAGATAGCAAATGAAAGATTTTGAAGGAGAATAAACAATGTATTTACATTAATAATGTTCAAAAGTCATCATATATATATCTACCAATTCATGACATCCATCTTTACAAATTTCCTTTTTCTGGCGGACATACGTCCGGATCGTCCGTTCTCAAAACTCTGGCATCTCTCTCTTCACATCCACCACTGCTGGCGACTCACCTCCAGCTGCCCAAAACTACACAAGCGAATATTCCAACAATGCCAGCCAGCCACAGACTGCACACAGCACAGTCAGTGATCTTCATACAGAGCACTACGTGGCGTTACCAACATAAAAACCTAAACAGCCTACTTACAAGAGAACCGGCTAGTCTCTGTAACAAAAAAACTGAGTGAAGGGATCATCAACGAACTTCATCGGATGTCGTGTGACGTACGCTAAACCAAAGTGTGTGTGTGTGTGTGTTGGGGTTTATGGGCGCTCAACAACGAGGCCACTAAACCAAATACAACGAACAGGAATAACGGTAAAAAAAAGGTAGTTCGCATTGGAGCTTCGTAAGATGTACAGTCGCCTTTTCGTGCTGCTGATCAGCACAGCTTTAACGTCTACTACACAGCATAACAGGCAAGGCGACGAAGTCCTACCAACAAAGAAGCACAGGCGTGAAATTGAAAAACCATCCGAACTTTGTCAGACTGTTTTCAATCATGTGTAAGACTATATTAATGCTGATTAGAGTGTTAAACAGAAAACGTAAATATAAGATAAAAATCGAAGAAGAAACGCTAATTAATATGAACTGTACCAATAAAAATGAACTTCAGCTTATCGAGATAACACAACTGTTATAGTAAGACAAAGTACCCCAGATCGTACGAATTAGCAAAATATTATGCGCATTCGGCCGCGAAACGGTCTGTGTCAACGTTCAGACCAGTCATACTGGATTACCGTTGCTGACCTACCATGAAAGTGTGCAAATTTAGTAATGCGTGAAGATTCATAACGAAATTAAGTTAAAAATCAGTCAGTGCCACACTTAAGTCAAATCAGTTATTGACAGAAGCGGGAAAAGTAGGCAGTAATAAGTATGAAATTCTACAAGAGTTTCATATTGACATCCACAGGCCGCCGGTACAGAACAAAGGTCGCAGTACGTACTGGGGGCGCGAGAATTCAATAAAATTGCTTTACTGATAGTTTATCTGCGTCCATCGCGATTTGAACCGAAAACAAACCACAGCTCCCTTGTAGTAGCAAACTACTTCCACTACGCTAGCAGACAACCCAGGCAAACAGCTCTCTGTTATTACCCCAGAAATGAATAAGCCAGCAATTTCGCAATGAAAATGGCAAAATGATCTGCAGTTTCTGTTGCAAGAGCTTTCTGGACTGAAAAACACGAATTTTCTACCTTTATGTCACCGCTTATGTGACAATCATTCGGGATGTTTATCGAAATAACAAAATACTGTTATTAGAGAGTAAATTTAGTAGGATAATTCTGCACCTCCCCTGGATATAAACGGCGACATAGCTGCCAGACGTATTCTACAATGTTTCGAATTCTCCATTAGAATCGCAACAGCCAGAAAATGTTCATTAGCTGAAGTTTTTCTTAAGCAATGTGAATGCTCGCACTTCTAAAACGCGGTGGCATTAATACTGGGATCTGAATTACCACGTGCATTGGCAAATGGATTTTATTTGCATTCCTGCAAGCTGGGCAGGGTGGCCGAGCGGTTCAAGACGCTACAGTCTGGAACCGCGCGACCGCTACGTTCGCAGGTTCCAATCCTGCCTCGGGTGTGGATGTGTGTGATGTCCTTATGTTAGTTATGTTTAAGTAGTTCTAAGTTCTAGGGGACTGATGACCTCAAAAGTTAAGTCCCATAGTGCTCAGAGCCATTTGAACCATTTTTTGCATTCCTATAAACGTGATCTGGTTCGAAAGCGTAGCTACGATTAATATGCGGATGTTTCGACTGCAACTAGAACATTTCGCATAAAGAGTAGAGAGAATTATTTATGCGGCCCTAATCTTCAGTAACTGTCGTAGCTATTTTCTTTGTTAGGATTTCGTCACCTAAATCGGTAAAAATGGAACCCTACTAGTCTCACTTTCTTAACCGTCTATCCGTCTACCCAACCCTTAAAACACGTTTACCTCGAGTACGGGTAGACATAACAAGCGGAAATGTATCTCACTTCCTGCGGTATACGGTCTCTTGGTGGTGTAAAAAAGTTAGCTTCTACGTTAACGCAATCTAAAGATACGGCCGATTATGTAAAGAAAATTTATGCGAAAGGTCAAAAAATGGCTCTAAGAACTATGCGACCAAACTGCTTAGGTCATCAGTCCCCTAGACCTAGAACTACTTAAACCTACCTAAGCTAAGGACATCACACACATCCATGTCCGTGGTAGGATTCCAACCTGCGACTGAAGCAACCTCGCGGTTAGTGACTGAAGCGCCTAGAACCGTAATATATACTGTCTAGTGAGGATAAACTGTATTCGCCAGCAGCTCAGGTCGTTTGATCACGGAACCTTTACGAAGCTGCATTCATACACTCCTGGAAATTGAAATAAGAACACCGTGAATTCATTGTCCCAGGAAGGGGAAACTTTATTGACACATTCCTGGGGTCAGATACATCACATGATCACACTGACAGAACCACAGGCATATAGACACAGGCAACAGAGCATGCACAATGTCGGCACTAGTACAGTGTATATCCACCTTTCGCAGCAATGCAGGCTGCTATTCTCCCATGGAGACGATCGTAGAGATGCTGGATGTAGTCCTGTGGAACGGCTTGCCATGCCATTTCCACATGGCGCCTCAGTTGGACCAGCGTTCGTGCTGGACGTGCAGACCGCGTGAGACGACGCTTCATCCAGTCCCAAACATGCTCAATGGGGGACAGATCCAGAGATCTTGCTGGCCAGGGTAGTTGACTTACACCTTCTAGAGCACGTTGGGTGGCACGGGATACATGCGGACGTGCATTGTCCTGTTGGAACAGCAAGTTCCCTTGCCGGTCTAGGAATGGTAGAACGATGGGTTCGATGATGGTTTGGATGTACCGTGCACTATTCAGTGTCCCCTCGACGATCACCAGTGGTGTACGGCCAGTGTAGGAGATCGCTCCCCACACCATGATGCCGGGTGTTGGCCCTGTGTGCCTCGGTCGTATGCAGTCCTGATTGTGGCGCTCACCTGCACGGCGCCAAACACGCATACGACCATCATTGGCACCAAGGCAGAAGCGACTCTCATCGCTGAAGACGACACGTCTCCATTCGTCCCTCCATTCACGCCTGTCGCGACACCACTGGAGGCGGGCTGCACGATGTTGGGGCATGAGCGGAAGACGGCCTAACGGTGTGCAGGACCGTAGCCCAGCTTCATGGAGACGGTTGCGAATGGTCCTCGCCGATACCCCAGGAGTAACAGTGTCCCTAATTTGCTGGGAAGTGGCGGTGCGGTCCCCTACGGCACTGCGTAGGATCCTACGGTCTTGGCGTGCATCCGTGCGTCGCTGCGGTCCGGTCCCAGGTCGACGGGCACGTGCACCTTCCACCGACCACTGGCGACAACATCGATGTACTGTGGAGACCTCACGCCCCACGTGTTGAGCAATTCGGCGGTACGTCCACCCGGCCTCCCGCATGCCCACTATACGCCCTCGCTCAAAGTCCGTCAACTGCACATACGGTTCACGTCCACGCTGTCGCGGCATGCTACCAGTGTTAAAGACTGCGATGGAGCTCCGTATGCCACGGCAAACTGGCTGACACTGACGGCGGCGGTGCACAAATGCTGCGCAGCTAGCGCCATTCAACGGCCAACACCGCGGTTCCTGGTGTGTCCGCTGTGCCGTGCGTATGATCATTGCTTGTACAGCCCTCTCGCAGTGTCCGGAGCAAGTATGGTGGGTCTGACACACCGGTGTCAATGTGTTCTTTTTTCCATTTCCAGGAGTGTATTTTGTTCGAAGCTGTTTGCAGTATGTAAACACCCTAGGAACGTCGTATGCGATATCCACTTCTGAAGACACTGGCAGATACTACAGTACCGCAAACAAGTATTGTTATTGGTCCATGCATGAAACTTTATTTCAGTATCAATTCAACGCACCTAGGTTTCGTTTATGGCTGGAAATAATGAACAAAAAATAAATAAACAGCAAACAACTTCGATGTTCATATCAAATGTAACTCTCATGTCGCAATTACAACATAATTTCGTTGTTGCATCTACACCACTACATATACAGGTTTTCTTTGCAATGCACAGTTACGTGCCTGGCAGAGGGTTCACCGAACTACCTTCGGACTATTTCTCTACCGTCCCAGTCTTTAACGGCGTGCGGCAAAAAGGACAACTTAAATCTTATCTTAGGAGCCATGAATTACATTATTACTATGGTCATTTCTTCCTGTGTAAGTTGCACAGGAAATAATGTTTTGGCATTCAGAACAGATGGTGATGATTGAAATTTCGTGAAAAGATCTCGCGGCAACGAACAATGATTTTGTTTTCATGAATGTCACCCCAACTCGCTTATCAAATCTGGGAATCTCTCTCCCCTATTTCGTGACATTACATATCGTGCTACCGTTCCTTTGACGTTTTTGGCGTGCACCGTCAATCACGTCTGTCAAAGAATCCATACCGTGCAGGAATGCTATAGCAGTGGACGGACAAACGTAGTGTGGGCAGTGTTTTCAGTAGACCTGTTGCGAATTTTAGTGTGCGGCCAATAAAACGCAGTCTTTCGTTTGCCTTCCCTACGAAAGTATGTTTGCGATCGTTCCAGTTTAAGTTCTACTGGGTAATGAGATGAACTGACAGTATTTCGACTTGTGTTTTGTCATGTAACCGAAAGTTAATTATTCAAATGGTTCAAAGGGCTCTGAGCACTATGGGACTTAACATCTGTGGTCATCAGTCCCCTAGAACTTAGAACTACTTAAACCTAACTAACCTAAGGACATCACACACATCCATGCCCGAGGCAGGATTCGAACCTGCGACCGTAGCAGTCGCGCGGTTCCGGACTGCGCGCCTAGAACCGCTAGACCACCGTGGCCCGCGAAAGTTAATTATTGTTACTGGGCGTAGCTTTCGTGTTTAATGTATTCCTCATTCAACAGAGTACACTCCTCGTACACCACACGTAACTGTTTCAAAGTATTAAATTGTTACTGACGTTACCAAGTTGCAGTGCTCATCTAAACTTGCCGTTTTGAAACAAAGGAAAATATTATAGCGAAGTATGGCAACTGAGAAGCGGACTATCCAAATAAACAAACTTTTCCGATTCAAGTCGATGCAGTAGGTCTACTACACAGTAACGTAAATTAGGAGCAAAGTCCATTAGTAGATCGTTATCAGGAAAACCAGCCCTCATAATGCAGACTGCCACTACAAGAGCGAATGTTTCCAAACATGTCAATGAGTAGTCGAGGAAAGTGGACGCATTCTGTCTACTGAATCACAACGCACGCCACTTACGAGGGGACCCGCCAAGTTTCATACCCCGATTTTCCTGAAACTTCGCTCAGTGAAAGAGGGGACAAAATAAGCGAACACGTGTCTCGCCTTATCTGCATATACTCGACCGCTTCCGAGAAAACGACGGTCAAAGTTTTCAACGCGCTGTTGCTGTAGTGTAGATACCTTTTAGCGTGTACGGCTTGAATTGAAGTGGTGGCTCAGCGGCTACTGTCGCGACTTCAGAACTTTGCGCTGCGAGTTCGAAACCCGGTTGTTCCTTTTTTTTTTCCCCGTCACTCTCTGAATTATCTACGAATGTTTATTCCAATTTATGTTGAAACAATGTTGTCGTTATTCGTCAATTATTGTACTGTGTAATGAAAGAAGTTAAAAAAATAAACGAATGAGAAAATCATGTGAAATATTTGTAAATGTCCTTGTAATCTTACAGGTTGTGAGGAGGTTCAAAAATATTTCACATTACTTTCTCATTCGTTTATTATTTTTTCTGATTCATTAATTACACAGAAAAGTTAATTGACGAATAACGACAACATTATTTCAACATAAATTGAAAAAAAAAACATTCTTAGATAATTCTGATAGAGAGGGAGGAAAAAATAATTAAAAAAACCAATATGGTCTCGAACTCGGGAGTCAAAGTTAAAAAGGAACGACGGAAGCCACTGAACCACCGCTTCAATTGCATTCTCGGGCGCAAAAAGTATTTACACTATAGCAACAGCGCGTTGATAACTTTTACCTTCGTTTTCTCGGAAGCGGTCGAGTGTCTGCAGATAAATAGAAACACATGTTCGCTTATTTTGTCCTCTCCGTCGAGTGTCTGCAGATAAATCGAAACACATGTTCGCTTATTTTGTCCTCTCCTTCACTGAGCAAAGTTTCCGGACAATCAGCGTATGGCACCTGGCGAGTTCCCCTCGTTAGTCGCCGGCCGGAGTGGCCGTGCGGTTCTAGGCGCTACTGTCTGGAACCGAGTGACCGCCACGGTCGCAGGTTCGAATCCTGCCTCGGGCATGAATGTGTGTGATGTCCTTAGGTTAGTTAGGTTTAATTAGTTCTAAGTTCTAGGCGACTGATGACCTCAGAAGTTAAGTCGCATAGTGCTCAGAGCCATTTGAACCATTTGAACCCCTCGTTAGTCGAGTCGCTTCTTACGCCCGGCGAGAACTATGCATGCCTCAGAGTAAACTGCGCCACTTTGAAACACGGTGAGCGAGGATAAACACGTTTTCCATCTTCTAACGCAACCTTCTACAACTAAAATACACGGAGTGTTCTTAAGGTTGCCTCAGATATTTCAGAAATGTTTCTTGCGTTAGGCCTGCCGTATATGCAAAACGTAAACATTTCATTTCAGGTAATATTTATCAGGATATGACATGACAAGAGCGAACCAGTCCCTTCTGAGAAAAGTACCGATTCTAAGTTGCTCCACTATGCAATGACACGGGTACGGGCTTGCGATCTTTCGTTTATGCCATCGATTTGCGTGTTACACGTACTTGGCCATTGCGTTGTGGCTGCCGTCGTGGAGGAGGCAGTCTGTTTCCTACTGGCACTGTTTTCGCAGCAGATATTAACTGCGATGAATCATTCAGTCAACGCTAAATGGCCCATCTGGCTGAGACAGACAAGGGCGCTACAATAGCACTCCATGAAGAGGGATGTTCAAATAGCTATATAGCAAGAACTATGAGTCTTCACAAGTCGACGGTAGCCAGGTGGATTAGACGAAAGGAAGAGGGTGGTAACCTGTATGGAAGATACGCCGTTTCAGTCAACGCGCGACAAATTCAGCAGACTTTGTGTCTCAATGTTAGCAGTAAGACCGTCACTCGTCGTCTAAGGGAGGTGGACTAAAAGCAAGAAGCGCTGCTGTGAAAGAGACATTTACTGTTTCCCACAGAGAAGCACGCCTTGCTTTTGCTGCTGAAAATGTCAACAAACCTCTCCAGTTTTTGAGGCGAGTGATTTTCACGGACGAAAAGGTTTTCTCTACGGCATCAACCGGAAAAGTATTTGTTTACCAGCCAATAGGTGCTAGGTATAATCCAAAATATATTTACAGTTGCCGAAGGAGTGGCAGGGAGTCGGTAACGGTATGGGCATAGATATCGGCCGAAGGGTGTGGGCTCCTGTGTAAAGTGGAAGGAAGACTCCATGCGCGCAATTACATATCAATTCTGTAGAACGTGATGTTGCCTTCTGTGACAGGAAAGATTTGGCGATGATCAGATCATGTTCCAACAAGATCGCGTATTCATATGGCACGTGCCGCGGTGGTCTAGCGGTTCTAGGCGCGCAGTCCGGAACCGCGCGACTGCTACGGTCGCAGGTTCGAATCCTGCCTCTGTCATGAATGTGTGCGATGTCCTTATGTTAGTTAGGTTTAAGTAGTTCTAAGTTCTAGGGGACTGATGACCACAGATGTTAAGTCCCATAGTGCTCAGAGCCATTTGAACCATTTTTTTGGCACGTGTGGTTAAGAGGTGGTTCGACGACCATAGTAACATTACTGTAATGTAATGGCCACCTAAAGCAGCTGACATGAGTCCCATTGAGAATATTTGGGCAGAAATGGTCAGAGTAATACGGGAAAAGGGACAGTCAACGTCGACTCGCCGACAGCTTTCTGATGTGATGGTTCAAAAATGGCTCTGAGCACTGTGGGACTCAACGTCTTAGGTCATAAGTCCCCTAGAACTTAGAACTACTTAAACCTAACCAACCTAAGGACATCACACACACCCATGCCCGAGGCAGGATTCGAACCTGCGACCGTAGCAGTCCCGCGGTTCCGGACTGCAGCGCCAGAACCGCACGGCCACCGCGGCCGGCCTTTCTGATGTGATTCATGATGCTTGGAATGAGTTACTTGAATCTCCTAGTTATGTGGCTAGAGTTGTGGGCTCAATGCCCAACAGACTTCGAGCCGTTGTGGAAGCCGAAGGAGGGTATATGCGATACTAAGCAGCGTCAGCTGAGGTGTTTTTTCTTTCAGCCCCTAACCAATCAGCTGCAATAGATGTTTCAAGTTATTTCTTTTACGGAGTGTATTTTATATTATTTTGAGGAAACGCAGTACGTGGAATCTGGTCAAAGAAATTAATTCACAACAAGATATGTAATATTTAATTTGCTAAGAGAAGAAATACGTTATATATTCATGCAGTCTCTAAAAACTACATGACACAAGTGTATATGCAAGAAGGGTAAAAAGTAAGTCAGCACTAATGAAAAATATTGAGGAGAAGCTCGCCACTGAAGGCGTAATTGGAGAGAGAAGGTTGGGCTAGAAGGAGAGGTAAGGAGGCCCGAAAATGAAGAGAAAACTCAAATACCCAATGAGCTTCGAGTCGTTGTCGGAGCAGAGGGCGGTAGGTATATGCGATTCGGAGCAACAGTAGAAGAATAGTTTTATTTACTCGTTTTTGAGGTTTTATTTTGTGACGACTAAACAGTGCTGCTTCATAAGACCCACTATTTGTCCACATATGGCTAAACATCACAGGTGTAAAAAATTTTGAGAGGTGCCGAAGTTCTCCGGAACAGTAACGTGTTTTAGACAAGAAGACGATTTTTAATTCGTTTCATTTTAACCTTTCACATTATGCTTTGAGATTCTAATCTACGATTTCATTTTGTTATAATGTATCTTTTCTTCAGTGAAAGTGAACGGTAGTAAGTTTCAAGATATAAAGAATAAATGGAAGATTTTAATTTAACAGTTAATATTTTCAACAGATCTGTAGTTATAGGACATATTAAGAAGCAAGTCAAAAATGGCATTGTGGAAAGATCAGGTAGGTCTCTAAAGGGTGACGATGGTCAAATAGCAAATACAAAACTATGGGTAACAACTACTGTTGATGGTGAGGAGCCATAATCCATATGCTACTCTTCTGTAATTGTATTTCTGAAGTTTATCGTCGATCCTAGGACTGAAACCGATACTCTGTTTTACATGAAGAATATAACCTTTAAAATTTAAGTAGCAGCGCAGAATATTAATACACAGTATATAGATCAGGAACCTAATCACACCGTCTTTAATTTTATTCTCACGGATAACATTGAGACAGTAAATAAAAAGAGGAATAACAAAACTCTCAAAATCAATATAGAGAATTCAAGTGTCCAGTGGATTCAAAAGTTTGCTATAATAGCGAATAATTGCTTTCACTTACTCCATGCCTATGCTTTATCAGTCAGACAATATTTGAAACTAGGACTAGCAAGGTAAAACATATTTCCACAAATTGTCAAATTGGAAGTCGAAGAGCAAGTTACATAAATTACGATAACAGCAAACGTTTTTCAAGTAGACTGATCACTGTAGGTATCCAACGCTTTTATTGGGTGCTACATGCGCAGTATGTAAACTGGCAACGCCACCAATACACAATACCACTAAGCTATGAAACAACTGTAGCAAAACAGAGCTTTCTCGTCCGTGTGATGGCTAAGACGACTAATTCGCTACATAAATGTCAATGTAAGCAGCAATTTCTGTTGGGACGTGCTTCCTGGACCAAAGAACATACATTTCGTACGTCTTCAGTGCGATTCATGTAGCAAATGTAATTTGAAGGACATAAAAATATCGAGCGGATTTACTAACATAATTGTGAATCACTCAAGAACGTAAATCGATGGTCGCATATTTGTCAAACGTATTCTATGGAGTTGTCATTGTCCATTAGACTAGCAGCAGGAAGAAAACGTTCGCTCAGCTGATGTGCTGAGATAGCTAGCACTGGCGAAGCTCGCGCTTAGAAGACGCAACGGCATCGTCTGCACAACTTCGCGAGAAACGAAATACCTCAAATATGAGCCAATGTGTTGTATTCGCATATCTGTGACTATGACTTGGCGCTAAAGTGTGGTTAGGGAAAGTACGTACGCTCAGACTGCAAATCTAACATAATGATTAAAGACAAGGGAAAATGAATTAGACGTCCTTCCTCTTCTGTAACATCAAATATATTTTAGTTATTCTGTCTTAAACGAACTGTGCAGAAAATCATTCACCAGAAGAGAATAACTTTTTAGCAACACCAGATGATATTAACAGCTTGCCGGCGCGGGTTAGCCGTGCTTTCAACGGCGTCATATCGCGGATCGCGCGGCTGCTTGCGCCGTCAGTTCGAATCCTTCCCCCTGGCGTGGATGTGTGTTAGGTTAGGTAGGTTTAAGTAGTTCTAGGTGTAGGGGACTGATGACCTAAGCAGTTTGGTCGCATAGTTCTTAGAGCCATTTTTTGACCTTTCGCGTAAAATTTCTTTACATAAACGGCCGTATCTTTAGATTGCGTTGACATAGAAGCTCTACTTTTTTTTACACCACCAAGGGACCGTATACCGCAGGAGGTGCGTTACATTTCCACTTATTATGTCTACCAGTACGCGAGGTAAACGTGTTTCAAGGGTTGGGTAGACGGATAGACGGTTAAGAAAGTGAGACTAGTAGGGTTCCATTTTTACCGATTTAGGTGACGAAATCCTAACAACGAAAATAGCTACGACAGTTACTGAAGATTAGGGCCGCATAAATAATTCTCCCTACTCTTTATTCGAAATGTTCTAGTTGCAGTCGATACATCCGCATATTAATCGTAGCTACGCTTTCGAACCAAAACACGTTTACAGGAATGCAAAAAATGGTTCAAATGGCTCTGAGTACTATGGGGCTTAACTTCTGAGGTCATCAGTCCCCTAGAACTACTTTAACATAACTAACCTAAGGACATCACACACATCCATGCCCGAGGCAGGATTCGAACCTGCGAACGTAGCGGTCGCGCGGTTCCAGACTGTAGAGCCTAGAACCGCTCGGCCACCCTGCCCGGCTTGCAGGAATGCAAATAAAATCCATTTGCCAATGCACGTGGTAATTCAGATCCCAGTATTAATGCCACCGCGTTTTAGAAGTGCGAGCATTCACATTGCTTAAGACAAACTTCGGCTAATGAACATTTTCTGGCTGTTGCGATTCTAATGGAGAATTCGAAACATTGTAGAATACGTCTGGCAGCTATGTCGCCGTTTATATCCAGGGAGGTGCAGAATTATCCTACTAAATTTACTCTCTAATAACAGTATTTTGTTATTTCGATAAACATCCCGAATGATTGTCACATAAGCGGTGATATAAAGGTATAAAAATCATGTTTTTCAGTCCAGAAAGCTCTTGCAACAGAGACTGCATATCATTTTGCCATTTTCATTGCGAAATTGCTGGCTTATTCATTTCTGGGGTATTAATAGATGGCTGTTTGTCTGGATTGTCTGCTAGCCTAATGGAAGGTGTTTGCTACTACAAGGGAGGTCTCGTTTGTTTTCGGTTCTAATCGCGATGGACGCAGATAGATTATCAGTAAAGCAATTTTAAGGAATTCTCGCGCCCCCAGTACGTATTGCGACCGTTATTCTGTACCGGCGCGCTGTGGATGTCAATGTGAAACGCTTGTAGAATTTCATACTTGTTACTGCCTACTTTTCCCGCTTCTGTCAATAACTGATTTGACTTAAGTGTGGCACTGACTGATTTTTAACTTGATTTCGTTATGAATCTTCTCGCACTGCTAAATTTGCACACTTTCATGGTAGGTCAGCAACGGTAATCCAGTATGACTGGTCTGAACGGTGACACAGACCGTTTCGCGGCCGAATGCGCATAATGGAATATTGTACTGAAATGCACGGGGATCTGCAGTGAATTGACGCATGGTGCAGGGAATGGCAATTGAATCTCAATGTAGACAAGTGTGATGTGCTGCGAACACATACAAAGTAAGATCCCTTATCATTTAGCTACAAAATAGCAGGTCAGCAACTATAAGCAGTTAATTCCATAAATTATCTGGGAGTACGCATTAGGAGTGTTTTAACATGGAATGATCATATAAAGTTGATCGTCGGTAAAGCAGATGCCAGATTGAGATTCATTGGAAGAATCCTAAGGAAATGCAATCCGAAAACAAAGGAAGTAGGTTACAGTACGCTTGTTCGCCCACTGCTTGAATACTGCTCAGCGGTGTAGGATCCGTACCAGATAGGGTTGATAGAAGAGATAGAGAAGATCCAACGGAGAGCAGCGCGCTTCGTTACAGGATCATTTAGTAATCGCGAAAGCGTTACGGAGATGATAGATAAACTCCAGTGGAAGACTCTGCAGGAGAGACGCTCAGTAGCTCGGTACGGGCTTTTGTTAAAGTTTCGAAAACATACCTTCACCGAAGAGTCAAGCAGTATATTGCTCCCTCCTACGTATATTTCGCGAAGAGACCATGAGGATAAAATCAGAGAGATTAGAGCCCACACAGAAGCATACCGACAATCCTCCTTTCCACGAACAATACGAGACTGGAATAGAAGGGAGAACCGATAGAGGTACTCAGGGTACCCTCCGCGACACACCGTCAGGTGGTTTGCGGAGTATGGATGTAGATGTAGATGTAGATGTAGATATTTTGCTAATTCGTACGATCTGGGGTACTTTGTCTTACTAAAACAGTTGTGTTATCTCGATAAGCTGAAGTTCATTTTTATTGGTACAGTTCATACTAATTAGCATTTCTTCTTTCACTTTTATCTTATATTTACGTACTGCGTGTACCACACTAATCAGCATTAACCCTGCTGTTCTGTTCACTTTTACTTGACATATATACTGTTCGGGTCAATATGACCCGACATATCAAAATGCTTTAGAAACATAAATTTTGGTACAGTTTTAGCTATCGACATTGTTGTTCTATTCCAGTACCTTGTTAGTAATAATAATAATAATAATAATAATAATAATAATGGTAATAATAATAATAATAACAATGCATACAACTTTATTGAGGGATATTTTTCATTTAAATATGCACATAAATTTGAAACAACAGACAGTTTCCATTACAGGCATTCAACTTAGAAAGCACTACAGTTTTTCCATACTTCTATTCTTATTGTTGACAGTTTAGACGTAAGTATTGACATTTTCTAACAACAGACAGTTGTCATTACAGATATTCATCTTAGAGCACACTACAGTACAGAACACACTACAGTTTTTTTATTACATTCCAACATAGAAAGCACTACAACTTTAGAATCCTCTCTTCTTACTGATTGTAGTTTAGGCACAAGTATTCACATAAATTTGAAACAACAGAATTTTCAATACAATCATCTTATAAAATACTACAGTTCTTTTCTTACTGCTTGCACTGTGGACACAAGTAGGTTACATGTTTCTTGCAAATATGTTTACTACATTTTCCACACACCATGTTTGTTTTATTGTCATTACTTGATGGACAGAACTTACAGCGTGCACGTTTTGTAGATTTTCTTGTTGTTACCGATTCTGACACACCACCCACATCATTCGGGTTTTGGATGCTTGTGACCATTCTCAAAGAATCTTCTGTTCTTGGGAAATGCGTTCTTGATGCAATATGTTCTTTTATCAGTGACTTTCCAAGTTCCTCCAAGAATATTCTCCTTCTAGTCAATTTGCTTGCATTCCAATTAGGGTCAACCGAAATCCACAAAACGTATGCATTATAAGCAGAAACATCAAGAATATTGTAGAAAACTATCATTGGCCACCTATTACTTTTTCGTTTGCATGTATATGTACCTAATAACTGATCAAGCGTGTCTACAGCACCTTTGGTTGAATTATAGTCCAAAATCATTTTTGGCTTCTTATCAGCCCTGTCACTGATTTCCGCATCATGGTGGAGAGTGCTCATAAGTACAACATTCTTGTGTCTCTTAGGAATATAATTAACCACAGTAGTGTCATTTGTGAAGTAAAATGAAGAGCTGTGTACCTCCTTGTTGGTCATTTTGTGTGGAAGCTCCGGCTTATTTTTCCGTATAGTTCCCAACATAGTCAATTTCCTTTTCAGAAGCAGCTGCCCCAAATTGTACGACGTAAAAAAGTTGTCACACGTGATATTCTGACCACGTAACTCAGAAGTGAGATCAGATACCACCCTCATTCCCTGATTTCTTTCTGGTGCCGCTCCACTCACCTTTCCTGTATAAATTTGGGCTTTCAGTACGTATGAAGTTTTGCTGTCACACATGGTCCATATTTTGATCCCATATTTTGCCGGTTTACTTGGGATATACTGCTTGAATGGACAGCGACCTCTAAATGCTACTAACTGCTCGTCAACAGTAACATTTTCTCCTGGATTATACAGTTTAGGAAGGACCTCTACCCACTTCTCCCAAATACTACGAATTGCGGCAAGTTTGTCAGTACGTCGTCTTTCCTCTCTAGTAGATTTCTTGTCAAATCGCAGGACACGTGATATCTTACAGAATGTTTCATGAGACATGGTTGCTCGAAATATGTTTCGCCCAGTATCTTTATCCCACAAACTTTTTGTAGACTCCCCATGAGATCGATATACACCCGCTAGGAGTAAGAGTCCTAAGTATGCATGGAAAACAGAACCATCAATATCTGTCCACTGTTCACCATAAACTCGCTGCCCTTCAATATTTGTCATCTCTATTATTTCATTTTGAAGCGCTGTGTGAAATACTGCTTCAAATGAACATTTTACATCAGATATTCTGCTGACTGCATACCTGGTAACTCCTGGGGTACTCTTGATGATGTTCGAAGCTGGTAGGCGACCATGTTGTGCTGGTGGATGCAACTGCCATTCTATATTCCCATTTTTAGAAAGAAAAGTCTCTACACTATTTTGTATGGGCTGTGGACTGTCGTAACTGTCATCGGAACACTCGCTTTCAGATGCATTGCTGATGTGATCTTCAAACTCAGAAAGTGATCCTTCATCTGGTGAGGCATTTACTATTTCTTCCAACTCACGATCATTCAATGGTCTCATCGCCATGGTGTCACAAGTCAAACTGGGCAGAAACAAAGCATTCCAATTATTGAGAACTGCCAATTATTATTTCCTGGGGAAAGCAACAAACAAGCCCATTGTTGTGAACGCATGGAGCTTTAGGTGATTGTTGAGAGTAAGTTGGAATGATGCAGTCACTATTCCCACACAACACAACAAAAATAATTTTCGCCATTTCCAGATTTTAGAAATAAATACGAGTTACACTAAACATATTTGTGTCGGGTCATTATGACCCGAACATTACATATGCAACTATTACAGTTGAAGCCCAAACTTCTTAAACTTTTTTAAAACCTTTTAAAACACATGCTGCTCATCCATTTTCAGACAAAGTCACAAAGTTTCATAAATATATATTGGTATTTACATAATGTAAAATAACGTTCATATTCGTTTCGGGTCATATAGACCCGAACAGAACAGCAGGGTTAATATAGTCTTACACATGATTGAAAACAGTCTGACAAAGTTCGGATGGTTTTTCAATTTCACGCTTATGCATAGTATGTTGGTAGCACATCGTCGCCTTACCTATTATGTAGTGTAGCAGACTTTTATGCTGTGCGGATCAGCATAACGAAAAGGCTAGGGGTCTCGCTCGTTTTGTCACCAACTGTACGTGTATGAGGCGACGTTTCGACTCCCACCCAGAATTACTTTTTAATCTATTTTCTTTTTCATCACTGGTCATATTATTTAATTTATACGACATTTGAGAGGTAATGTAATTAAAATGACCACTTGTCTTTGCATGAAGTTCTAGTAAATTTCATGTTATTTGGCTACTTACTATTTTTAATTGCCGGCCGGAGTGGTCGATCGGTTCTAGGCGCTACAGTCTGGAACCGCGTGACCGCTACGGTCGCAGGTTCGAATCCTGCCTCGCGCATGGATGTCTGTGATGTCCTTAGGTTGGTTAGGTTTAAGTAGTTCTAAGTTCTAGGGGACTGATGACCACAGCAGTTAAGTCACATAGTGCTCAGAGCCACTATTTTTAATTAAATTCAATTATTAGTGCAAACGTATTTATAACTATCGACAAGTAACTGAATAAACACGTAAAGTTTTCCTGAAAATGTATGCCTGTCGTAATTTGCGAAATCCTATATATGCCTACGTAGCGGTGAGACGTTGCTAATGTAGCAAGAACGAATGGCATAGATGGAAATTTTTTGGATATTACAAAATTTACACTTGTACAACAAAAATGAAGGTTTGAGCGGGAGTCGAACCATCGTCTCATACATGTTCATCTTACGAAGCTCGAATGCCAACCACTTTTTTTTTAAGCAACCTTCCCGGTGCCCAAAGGGAGGGGTGGGGGCAAAGTTTACAACACGGAGAATAGCAGTAACCCGGCGTCGCGAGTAGGAGGGCGCAGCAAGACGTCGGAATCATTGAGACTATCGACGAATAGTTTTTCCGAGAAGAACATTCCGATGACCAGAGAATATACCGGTTCTAAGTCTGGAAGAGGCGGGGCTAAACTTTTCATGACAGAAACACCTCAGCTCTCGGGTGGGTTAAGGAAGACACTGTAAAGGAAACTGGAGAAAAATTGTCTGTATTTCGGATTGCGGAAAACTGCACAACGACGATCATTAAGGAACTTCAAAAAATCAAGGATACTTTTCTCGCCATCAGCAAACGAATAGTTAGCTGCGTGTCCACTAAACCACTCCACAGAGTTTGTCTTCGCTTGCGAGAAGTATCCCGCGTCCGGAAAGAGGAGCAGTTGAGTAGTTACCTGATGAGGAATCGCACGGGTAATTAGGGACAACGTCTGTCGCACCAAGAACCAGACACCTCTTGCCGATCTGCACACCAGGTGGTGCTCGCCTGTGTCCAAAACATCACAGGCGAAATAACTTGACCGACAGAAACTCTAACGTCCGACACCTACGGACAGATACATCAGTTACATAAAAGACGCGTAAAACTTCTCTTGCGGTTTTCTTGAATTTGCGAGAGCAGTGCACCTTACTAGTTGCATATAATGTTGTTTTAATGGCCTACTAAAGGTGTACAAAGTTTGAAGTAAATCCATGATCCCAACGACGTGGTACCCCGTTGTCAGTATTTACCTCTTTCTCAGACTGTCTTGATTCTGACTGCATCGCTCGTTCAATTTGATAATCTGAGAAACACGTTATGTGGATGACACAGTTGCGGTGCGGTCACATTGGGCGGGAAATCTTCAGAAGTTCCTAGAAATTTTAAACTCTATCGATCGTAATATAAAATTCTCGATGGAACTTGAAAAACAGGAGCATCTATCTTTTCATGACGTGTTAATTAAGAGAAGAACCTTCGTTCCCGTGGGTCATAGTGTATATAAGAAACCTCCATACACTGACCTTTTATCTGCACTCTTCGAGCCATCACAATTCGTCACAAAGGAATTCGGTGCTCAAGTCTCTGTCCCTACAGTTTAAACACATTGAGACAAGTAGTGTCTCGCCAAAAAATTACGACACCTACGAATAGTGTTCGAAGGAATGGGTACTCAGATTATGAAATAGAATGGGAGATTTATTCAAAATCAAGAATGCCTGAGAAAGACGTTGAGCCTAATACGAGGAACAGAAGTCAACAATCGCTTATCTACCTTATGCTGCTCTAGTATCCAGAAATATCGGTAAACTCTTAAGGAAACATGACACCCAGCGTATTTCGATCCCTTAAAGTAAAATAAAAAGCATTCTTTAAGTGTTGAAGACGATCTAGGTCTCCAGAAGAAGTGTTTGTATTGCATTCCACTCGAACGTAACATGTCTTTCGTGGGGCGGACTATTAGAAAGTCGAGGACAGATGCAAGGAACGTCAGCGACCCGCTCGACTAAAACAACCAAGTAAATCAGCTGTCACCGACGACTGCCTCGAATACCAAGCTTCTGGGACAGCAATATTAAAGAGTCTGTCGAAATAAAGATGTCACAAAATCTAATAAACAGAGACGCAGGTTTCTATTTAAATAACGCTTGGTGTGCCGCACGCTGTCTATTAAAATCTCGCAGGCCATCACATCCATCAGAGCTGGAAGACGCTGAGAGAATTTACGTTTCACGGAACGCCAGCTCTGAAAAACAAAAGAGTATCGTAGGGCGCAGTGGACGCTGGAAATCGAACTCCACTATAAATAGCCGCGTGAGACCAATTATAGTGCTCTGTCTGGTTGGAGTCCATGCAGTGAGCATACAAAACAGCAAAACTCGCAGCTCCTGGAGAAGACAGCTGGATCGGTCGTTCAAATATAGTTCATAAAATGGAAATAACAACTTACCCGTCAGGCTATCACATGCGTCACTTTTATACATACAGAGCAAAAACTTTTGGAAATTTGTGGTAAGTTCCTATGGCACCAAACTGCTGAGGTCATCGGTCCCTGCGCTTACACACTACTTAATCTAACTTAAATTAACTTACGCTAAGGACAACACACACACACACACACACCCATGCCCGAGGGGGCAGCCGCGCGAACCGTGGCAATGCGCCTGAGACCGTGTGGCACATACAGAACACTGAATTTCCTACTGAAGTAGGTGTTTTGGGGTGTGAAGTAACGGTATGCATAGAAATCACACTTAGGTCCCTTATTGTGATATGCAAGAATGATTACAGATCTCTGATCGCAAAATAAACAGTGTTACGTCATTGCTTTGGTTGTGGCTGACCTGGAATGCAGATTTAGCAACATAAATGATCCAGTGGATAATATCGGAAGCTCCAAGTGGCTGCTAGGATCGTATCAAGCTGGTATACACCATTCGAAAAATGTAACGGCAAAGCTGAGAAAGAAGCGGAACGCTACTGGTTAAGAATGTGATATCGTTATGTGACCGCCATCATATAGCTGAAGTAGCGATCATATATGAACAAAATAAGAGAGATTGGGGCACGTACAGAAGCTACAGACAATCACTTTTTCCTCCAACATTACGTGCGAGAAATCGATAAACTGTTACAATGCTCCCTCCACCATGCACTGTATAGTGGCTTGCGAAGTATTTATGTAGATGTAGGCTGTTCCTGGAGATGGCACTTCCTATAAGAAGATGTTGGTGCCAGAAGACAGCAATGAATTCCAGTCGATTAGTACAGAGATTCCGTGTAAATAAATATGACATACTGCGCATGTGTAGTGGAAAAAGTTATGTACTGTACGTTTAAATTATTGCTGGAAGCGGTAGCCATATAATACCTTGGAGTAGCCGTCCAGAGCGATCGAAAGTGGAATAAATACATACAGCCAAAGCATATTCCGGGAGATGGAGCTGGCCTGAGATTAATGTGGAGGAATTTTAACGACATGATTCTGCGCCACCCTTTAGGCACAGTCCACGCGTAGAAATAACACAGTATGAGAAGACGTTAGCAAGACTGCGACGCGTAACATAGAGAGAGAAACGCCGAACAGCGTAGGCTCTGCCTTGGAATACGTCACTTAACTGAGCAGACAAGGCAGGATCTAAGATCAACAACGTAATCCGAATATCCAGAAATGATCGTCTATCCAGACAAAAGGATGGCACGTAAACTTGGATGGTAATTTTCTCTCACTATAGATAGACTATTTATCACTACAATGACGCTATGCACTACAGCCACAGTTACTATTTTCGTGGTATAATCGGGCTAGTGCTAGCTACCTGGATGTATTAATATTTATCGTAATAACGCATCTTACTACTGGATATCACCCTGCTCGTAAGGTTAACTACCACCAAAATTAATCTCAGTCACAACGAAAAATACTATGCACAAGAATGTACGATGATTAGAAATCAGATAACCGGCGTAACACTTGCATCGACAAACTAAAATCTTCCAGTGTATGAATTGACAGTACGACGACACAGTTGACAGAACAACGACGTAACCAAAATATGCCACCAACGTACAAAATTAGTAAATGCGGGCTGTCTGACCTGCAGACTCCATATAAATGCATTTCCCACCAAAGCTTCAAAGTATCATGTAAACCCATCCATTCAGTGTAGGCTTTAAGTACTTTTACGTAAAATGAAGTATACGTTCAACTTCCAAAGACGTAATTTTATCTTTAACTATCAGTTGTTGCTAATCAACGATAACATCTACAAGTAGTGTCTGGCACAACAAGGTCATTGATTAGACTTTAGCTCTAAAATCTCAGCCGAACTGAACTAAATGAAGTTTATTTCTTTTAAAATCAATTATCTTTCATAAAGCGTGAACTATCTTTCTCTTTTCTTAAGTCGTTGATGTCTTTCCTCTCGTTGGAAATTAATGAATGTGAATTATTATTTCAATTTCTTTGAGAGTTAATATCTCTGAACTTTACTTCGACACAATGCCAACCTTTTACTTTAAGTATCTATGGATTCTCTCTAATACTTTGCTATATATGCGAATTAATCGTCTGCTTGAAGCTCTAACTTAGCTTTCAAATATCTTTCGACTGTTATTCGGGGATAAATGATGCTTGGGAAAACGTATTTATAGCATAAAACAAGAATTCTTTGTTCATCGTCTCTTCTTAATTCTTGTACAGGTCCAATTCAACGTATTTCGTTACGAGTGCTGGTTAACTACACTAAAACGCCGTCCGAACAGGCCATGAAGGCCCAACGGTACCGACCGGCCGCCGTGTCATCCTCACCCACAGGCGTCACCAGATGCGGAGACGGAGGGGCCTGTGGTCAGCACACCGCTCTCCCGGCCGTATGTCAGTTTCCGAGACCGGAGCCACTACTTCTCAATGAAGTAGCTCCTAAGTTTGCCTCACAAGGGCTGAGTGTACCCCGCTTGCCAACAGCGCTCGGCAGACCAGATGGTTACCCATCCAAGTGCTAGCCCGGCCCGCCAGCGCTTAACTTCGGTGATCTGACGGGAACCGGTGTTACCACTGCGGCAAGGCCGTTGGCTAACTACAGTAATCGGAACCATAATAACAAAAATCCAACAAAAAATCTGAGTGTCACAACCACTTTTAAACTATGTGAACTTCAAATGGGACAAAAATCTTAAACACGTCAGGCGGTGTCTTTCCGCGAAACCACTAATTTTTAAATGTATAATCACACAGCACTTGTTATACGTACATACTGAAGCGCAAAAGAAGGTTGTATAGGCATGCTTATTCGGATGCAGAGATACGTAAACAGGCAGAATACGGCGCTGCGGTCGGCAAAGCTTATGTAAGACAACAGTTGTTAGATCGGTTACTGTTGCTACTATGGCAGGTTATCAAGCTTTGTATTATCGCGATACATGGGACAGAGTGTCACAGAAATGATACAGGATTTAGGCTGGAAATCATTAAAAGAAAGGCGTTTTTCGTTGCGACGGAACCTTCTCACGAAATTCCAGTCACCAACTTTCTCCTCCGAATGTGAAAATATTTTGTTGACACCGACCTACATAGGGAGAATCGATCACCACGATAAAATAAGGGAAATCAGAGCTCGTACGGAAAGATATAGGTGTTCATTCGTTCCGCGCGCTATACGAGATTTGAAAAATAGAGAATTGTGAAGGTGGTTCTATGAACCCTCTGCTAGGCACTTAAATCTGATTTGCAGAGTATACATGTAGATGTAGGAGTGAGTTTCAACACGGTGTTATAGTCGTCGCACGAGCAATGGGACACAGCATCTTAGTTCAAATGGCTCTGAGCACTATGGGACTTAACATCTATGGTCATCAGTCCCCTAGAACTTACAATTACTTAAACCTAACTAACCTAAGGACAGCACACAACACCCAGCCATCACGAGGCAGAGAAAATCCCTGACCCCGCCGGGAATCGAACCCGGGAACCCGGGTGTGGGAAGCGAGAACGCTACCGCACAACCACGAGATGCGGGCAAACACAGCATCTCCGAGGTAGTGAAGGAGTGGGGATTTTCCCGTACGACCATTTTACAAGTGTACCGTGAATATCAGGAATCCGGTAAAACGTCAAATTTCCGACATCGCAGCCGAAAAAGATCCGGCAAGAACGGGACCAATGACGAATGAAGACAATAGTTTTTATTGCCTCTTCCGTCTGAATGCTGAAGACGTGAATGTAATGGTAGCGCAAATTCAATCTATTTTACTTTCTGAACACCGATAGCAAAATAGCATCCAGTAACCATTTTTCGGCAGATTTCTTGCAGACTGTCCTCCTCTGGACAAAGCTCCGGGATCCATTTGCTGTCTACCGGCAGCGGCCGTGGAGACAGAAGGGGGCTGCACTCTCCCGACTGCTACTACACATCGCTTTTGAAAATTTAAAACGCTTTATTATTATTAAAGGTTGCTCCAAAGAAAATTTCTACGATTTCAATTCACGCTCGAAAGCAATGGAGACAGACGCCCTGATTAATAGATGGATACTGTATTACATTAATCGGCAAGAGCTGAGTATGGCCCGAAATTAATTTTGTAGACTGGGGCGAAATTAAACCACCTCACAACATTCGACGAATTTATAAATGTTTCATACCTCGTTTCTTTTCCTTTCAAAGTCAATCATTTGTGCAATTTTTGGCCAATATTCGGATGTTTTCGTCAAGCCAGAGTGAGCGTCTGTGGTGTAAAGTGTATTACAGTTTCTGTTTCATTCCCATGGTATGTCTATGCGATAAACTGTGTGAATACCTTGCAATACATGCTCTGTAGCAGTGCAGGAACACTGCACATTTGGAGTTCCATGTATGGATTCATGAACTATTTAATGTTGATCGGAAGTGATAGTTAAGGTCATCACATTTAAACCAGAAAAGGTTTTCGTTTTTGAGGTTTCAGAGAACGGAAAGGAATTACTAACGCCGGTGTCAGAAAACGCCTACTGTTAAATGCTATTGCAAAAATTTAGGAGAGAGGAACTAAATCAATCAACATGTTCACTTCATAAACAACCTCCTGACATGTTAGACCTATATGACGAACAAAGCTCAAATTCGATATCGTTGACAGTCGGTTTGAATCTTTTCAGAAGCTATTTTACAGTGAAGCACCTTGGAATTTGCAAAGCAGACATCCATGATATTAACATAATTTACTAAGTCGAAATTGCACGAAGATTTATGTGTAAAAGCATTGTTCAGATTTTGTATAAGGAATTTTTACTAGCAAATTGCAACTCCATCAATTAAAATAGAAAATAAAAAGTTGTGTTCAGCAGCTTTCGCTGAGATTCGAACTGCCCTCTCATATAGCACTGACATCGCAACGCAGAAAGGAACCACTGAGCTAACGACACACTGGCGGCAATAAGCGGACAATAGTGCAAAAATGGTTCAAATGGCTCTGAGCACTATGGGACTTAACTTCTGAGGTCATCAGTGCCCTAGAACTTAGAACTACTTAAACCTAATAACCTAAGGACATCACACACATCCATGCACGAGGCAGGATTCGAACCTGCGACCGTAGCGGTCGCGCGGTTCCAGACTGTAGCGCCTAGACTATAGTCATTGCGATATTGCCTGAGCCTCAAAACGCAACATTAAACACACAAACAGGTGTTACTTATGTGAAGAACGCCATTCATGCAGTCCAGAAATTAAATATACTTTCTAAGTGTCTCATCTTGCAATGGATTATATCGTATGAGTCCTCGATGTGAAAAACGAATGCCAAGTGAATTTAGCGAGGTAATGCCGGGCTACACCCGGAAGTAAATGTACTCTCACAGTGTTGACAAATACTTGCTACGACACTGCCGATTCTCACCTCTCTTACGAGGCAGCTCTTTAGGGAAATGCTTGTCGTGATTGTCCGATACGGTTCTTCAGAGGAGAGACGCGCGCGCACGTTTGGCTTTTATGCGGCGTTCTTCCCTGATAGTTTCTGACTTTGCCTTGTGGGCTATGTATACATTTGAGGCATTCAATTATCATTAATCCAGAATGATACAAGTTTCAGCTTCCGGCATGGAAGAAGGCTGTTGATGCCGAAATATCATTTCAATGTAGGGAAAGCAAAACGGATGATTCAGTGTTTCTCAAACAGCATATAGCATGTGAGATAATTTTCCGTAACGTTCATAATTATCTCAAAATACAAACGAAGTAAAAATACATCGAAAGTTTATTTGAGTTGAATATAATGTAAGATAAGAAACGCTTTGCACCTCGATGTCGAATGTGTCCACGTGCAATCTTTTGCAGCATACATATAGAATGTCATGATTACCACGAGAATGAAGAAGAATGTTGGTAAGGATGGCAGCAAGAAGAGACGCAGTCAACAAATATTCGATTCCTTATGGCATTCATTTCATTTGTGATTTAAGAAGAGGTAAAGCGGAATATTATTTTAGTTAACACCAAAGATATGCCGCACATATGGATAACGATTAAGTTTGCGTCTTCATACGTTTCCTCCTTGAAATCTGTATACTCTGTTATACAGTAAGAAGCCTGATAATTGTTTCAGTAATGTTACCCTCTTGTTTGGCCCCTAAACGATGAACAGATTGCAAATGCATGTCTCTGCATGAAAGTAATTGTTCGAACCTTCCTGCGTTGTTTTCTGTGTATTTTTTCTTGGAATTCATGTAGCAGACTGCTGTTCCTCCCCCCCTCCCACCCCCTTAGAGGGTTAGGTCTCAAAACTAAACCGTTTTTTATCAACTGGCATCATTTATTCAGACAGCATCAGCACAAGACTATCAAACAAAGCCTTCCATTCGCAGATGCAACCCTCTAACCGGCAGCTGACCCAAGAGTAATCCACGGTCGTGGTCCGAAATTAGCAGCTCTCTGCTACTGTGATAAAGTCTGTACAACATTTTCGATTCTGCAGCACCAGTTTATCTGGTAATACTGCGTTAAATCAACAGGAGTAGTTGCAGAGTTGTGCCAGCATATCTGTCCTCCCATCGTCCACTTTATGTATCTCACTTCTCCTGTAGCGTTGATCACGAGGTGTCGAAGTAAATGAGTGTATTCTGCATGACGTAACATTCAGTATTCCCTTCTTTCATAGCCACTCTTCACATGCATCGATACCAAATAGGGATGTGAAAACTCTTGCGAGTGAGAGAACCACAATAATAATCGTAACAAGAATAAGCAAATAATGAATGAAGTTTATTTCAGTGCAGAACGAGAAAGGCTATGAAAATAAAAATCTATAAAAATAGGTTGATCGTTGAGTTGGCATAATGAAAATACCTTCTTAGCATTTTGTTACTGAATTTAGTTCTGGATGTTTGCAGAGAGAAAGGAAAAGTCGGTGCTTCTCGCTAGTGTAATACAATGTGAACCAGCAACTACCCTTTCCTTAGTACACGACTCAAGCGGGTCCCCAAGTAGCTACTAAGGCACTGCTACATTGGTTCAAATGGCTCTGAGCACTATGGGACTTAACATCTATGGTCATCAGTCCCCTAGAACTTAGAACTACTTAAACCTAACTAACCTAAGGACATCACACAACACCCAGTCATCACGAGGCAGAGAAAATCTCTGACCCCGCACTGCTACATTCTGTTCCCTGACGTTGCTCTGATGACGGTTAATGCAGATAGTTCCGATTATGAAATACAAAACGTATTGCAGGATAGTTCCTAGGATCGTAATATTAAATTTGCGATTTAGATGTCACATGAACGTGACGACTATCCAGATTACTCGTCAATACAAAAAGACAATATTATGGGAATTGAGCATGGTCCCTCAGCACCAATCCTGAAAGAGAGTGAATGACCACAGGCGTGCCAAACACTTTCAAAACGTCTGACAAGTACCGAAAACAGTAGCAATATGAAGAAAGCATTGGACAGATCAGAAAGGCCTCACTGCTATCCACAGCCTGTTTCTGTCAGCCCTAGTGGGGCTGCGTGGCCAGACGCCAACCCGATAGCACATTACACCACTGAATTCTACGAATGAATGGTTACTTATACTGATCAACTTCAGTGAAATTTGTTATACATGACTAGAATATCAGGTATTATTATGGATAATAGTCCAACACATCGAAATCATTTGGCGGATTCATAATTAATGTAATAGATGACTGAAGAAGAAAGGAAACAATGGGAAAATGCGCTGATGTGCATTTTCATACGTTTTTATCTTCATAGCTGCCATAGTTAATACGTCAATAATAACCTCGTTTATTGCTTCAGTAACTGTTACCGTCTTGTTTGACACCGAGATGATGTAAATAACATAACTTCGTGCCACTGACAGTTAATTAATTCTAAAAAAATGGCTCTGAGCACTATGGAACTCAACATCTTAGGTCATAAGTCCCCTAGAACTTAGAACTACTTAAACCTAACTAACCTAAAGACATCACACACACCCATGCCCGAGGCAGGATTCGAACCTGCGACCGTAGCAGTCCCGCGGTTCCAGACTGCAGATCCAGAACCGCTAGACCACCGCGGCCGGCCAATTGTATTCTCTTCAGGGACTTGGTCTTGTTATGTTGTTGATGTAAATTGGTATTCGCAAAGAATACTACTGTCGCAAATCCTGAGAGGTTTCCAGAACACACATGATACGGAGGGTTAAGAATAGTCTCTTAGTTGTGACCTTTAGAATAGGATTTGCCGCGCGGGTTGGCCGCGAGGTCTTGGGCGCCGTGTTAGATTTCGCGGGCCGCTTCCGCCAAAGATTCTAGTCCTCCCCCGGGCAAGGATGTGTGTGTTGTCCTTAGAATAAGTTAGTTTAAGTTAGTGTAAGTAGTTTCTACGTCTAGGGACTGATGATCCTAGCAGTTTGGTCCCTTAGGCATTAGAACTTAATAAACAGCACTAGCGGAAGGAATTGATAAGATAAAGCTTTTGCAGAAAAACTGGAACTAATGAAAAAACCAGCTATAGTTATATAAACTGAGCACTTTACTGCAGCAGTGCCTTGTTCGCACAGTATTAAGTACTGCCCTTACCATATTCGTAGCTGACGTATACAGCTCGCAACGTGAAACATGAGAGTACGGCCACCTTTTGCATGAAGCGACTATTTTGGACTGAAATACGTTTCCCAACTCAAAACCACTCCTTCTGTGGTAATTATTCACAATATTTGATCGAGATGTCAAAAAATATTAAATGGATGTAGCAGATATAACACAGTCCCACAGCTGCAAATCGTTCTCATACCAACACAGTTGCCAAGAAAAGCGTACGACGTTGTGAGTCGTTGACTACGTTAGTGGCAACAGGATTCCTTTTTCTTACCAGGAATTCTTCACGAACGGATGCGGATACAATGCAGTCCGAATGACAGATATGGCGGTATGCCTACATCTTTAAAAAGAGCAGAAAACCCTTTCAGTAACATTCCCACGTCTGTGAATCGTATCACTTTCATGCTTGCCGACTATTACCTACATCATCAAATAACAGCAGGAACGGAGAGAAATACTTTCAGAGTAGACGCCTTGATGTTTGAATTCATTTTCGGATGTAGCAGGTTTTCTTTTTCAGTGAAGCTATTGTTTCTGTTTCCCGACAACATTTCATATCCTTCTTACTTCATCCGCAGCAGTTATTTTGCTGCCCACATGGGAAACCACACCTACGACTACTATCGTCTCATTTCCTGACCTAATACCCTCTACATAGCCTTATTTAATTTTACTACTGCTCATTACCCTTTTATTAAAGGCTATACACAAAGGAAAGAGAAATAACATCTATATGTAATGTTTAGCGTGATGCAATCAGGAAACTGTGCTTATAAAAGCTTATAAAAGCGCTCAGAGCCGCTGAACGAGACTTTCAATTTTCAGCACAATCCAGACCGAATGAAAGAAAATATTAAGAAGAGCAAGTTGACGATAGCGAGCGTGGGGAGGGTTTGATGTAGTGCCATGAAATTGGACCAGTTTCCGTCGAATTTAGGTCCTGATAGACCTAAATGCGATCTTGATATAAAAGTATCAGTGTACTCATATGGGAACTACTTCCAACGTGTAATTGATAGAATACCCTGTCACGTTAGGCCGCGTTTCGCTTGCAGCCATCACTAGTTTTAATTTCATTCCATTCCTTGACGACGCACTGAAACGTTTTCGAACTTTTCTCATTGTTTCCTACCTCAGAGATTTCCTAAAGCGTTATATCGTGTGTTAGTCACACCGTAAGTTAGACACCCATAAAGCTCTGACTTGCTGTAGAGCGTCAAATCATTTGAGCAGCGATTCGAAAATACAGAAGACCACTTCTGAAGAAGGGCCTGCTGTCAGCAGGTCCTGGAATACAACACTGTGGGCAGTAACAATGCCCATGTTTTACGTCACAAGACGCAGAAGTGATTTATATGCTTTTCGAAAAACTCATTTCATGAATGCTTTCGAGTCTGGTAGCGTATGGGAAGGGTGTTTTTGTGATGATAAAAAGTCGAGTAACGCAGATTTCACTAGTTCCGTTGGATTTGAGAATGGGAGTCAGTTTCTGGGGTAGTTGAGTGATGTGATCATGGTCAAGACCAGGGGCGGGTAAACGTTGCACGCGGCTCATGAGCGCTCAGCGCTGCACGTGTGCTGCCCGCGTGCAGGCGTCGACCGGGGCTGTGGCGACAGCCGGCAGGTTGCGGCAGTGTAGTGCCAGGCTAAGCTGCGGATGTTGATGCGAAGCGAGCACTATGTAGTGAACGTTGTATTTCAAGAAACGGAGAAGTGGAGATTTGCTATCTTTTAAAAAGTAATGGGAGAATCATTTTTTCTTTGTGCAAAAACGTGAAAATTCGAAATGTTTAATATGTGGCAGTATTCTCGCTGGTCAACGGAAGTTTAGTATTGAAGGCCATTATAATAAATTTCACAAGGACGAGTACAATTTATTGTCGGATTCTAAGCGGATGGGGAATTGACTGAGCTTAAGAAGAGCGATCTGACGATACCAGATGAATCTGTCGTAGTTGGCCGGCCGGGGTGGCCGAGCGGTTCTAGGCACTACAGTCTGGAACCGCGCGACCGCTATGGTCGCAGGTTCGAATCCTGCCTCGGGCATGGATATGTGTGATGTCCTTAGGTTAGTTAGGTTTAAGTAGTTCTAAGTTCTAGGGGACTGATGACCACAGCAGTTAAGTCCCATAGTGCTCAGAGCCATTTGAATTTGTCGTAGTTGCTGTTGTCACGAGAGATCTGCGACTTTCTCTCGTCATGTCTCTCATCTAACTGATTTAACATTTTATGGAGCACTCTTTTCAAGTTTTCAGGACGACAACAATAATAGCCCAGCGGTATGTGCAAGTTGTAAGACTGCGCTTAATATAGCGAGAGCTGGAAAACCATTTGCTGAATTAATAAGTCTCGGTTATGAGCAAACATCAGTGATGAAAATTTACGTAACTGTTTGTGTTTGTCTGTATGTAGAAATTTTGTTCCAGATATTAAACGTATTGTAAACTCCACCTGTGATAATTAAATAAAACGTATCGTAGGTAATAGGTACTCTTTCAAACCATGATATCTTTCAAGCACTCCTACTAACCTTACTCATTCACTCAATAAAGCAAGCTAGGAAACAAAACGCATTACAGAGGAAGGAGCGGACAGAAGGTATGGTGGGGATGGGAGATAAGCGGGTGGCCAGCTTGCCCCTGTGTGCACGCGGAACACCTGTTAACTGCACGCGTGCAAGTGCACCGGACCGCAGGATTCCTGCCCGCCCCTGGTCAAGACGGACTGCTATTTCTACAGCACAGTGGCTGCCGCAGTGTTTCGTCAGCACAAACACCGCGTGACTGGGCACACTGCCCATGACGTCACATGCTGCGAGTGGCAGTGTCAAGGGGGCGCAGTGATTTTTCAACATGTTACTCAAGTAATAAGTCAAATGGATTACATGAATATTATAAGTGGGACAGGAACCTTAATTTACCTTTCATTGATTATTTATGGTCTGACTTAAATGAACAACAGCATCGTTTAATATCTTACCTAACGATTGTCGTTTGTTTCTTAATAGTGATTCTTGACAAAGTATTACAACGAATTTTATTTTTTTTCTGTCAGATAACTGAAAAAAGATATTATTTATTTTGTCAGTTTTCGTTTCTCCACTGAGTTGTAAATGGTTCTCTTTATAAAACGCGTGGTAACGTCACAAGGACGACAGTCGCAATGCAGTCGCAGTGGAATCCAGAGAGTAGGGTGCGTGTGGTTGTACTGATTGAGCATGGCAACTACTCGGCATCAGAAGCAGGAGAAAAGTGTGGAGTAACGGCAAGAACAGCTAGACGCTGGTGGAAAGAATACCAGGAAAGGGGCTATATAGGGCGGAAAAGAGGAAGTGGCCGACCCCGTGTGTCTACTGCAGCAGATGGTCAACGTGTTTTGGAGAATATACGTGCTAATCCATTCCTCATTTGCCGTGCCCTGAAAGAGATATCTCATTTTGCCGGCAGCGAAAAGACTGTTACGAGGAGACTGAAAGACGCCGGATTATATTGTCGGTGAGCTGCTATAAAGCGGCCATTGACCGACTATCAGAGGATTGACCGCATGGCTTTTGCAGCAGAATATATCGACTTTGACTGGAGTAGAGTAATCTTTTCGGATGAAAAAATATTTTATTCCTGTAGCGATGCCCATAATCAGGTGAGACACGAAATTTTCTCCATAAAGTTATTAGTTTATGCTGTTAGTGACTTTACATTTGTAGTAGGCACAAAATAATAAATATAAACAGTTCCCTATATCATTTAGTAGTTCATCCCTCATCTGATAAGTAAATATGACCCCTGAATTTGTAGCCGGCCGGGGTGGCCAAGCGGTTAAAGGCGCTACAGTCTGGAACCGCGTGACCGCTACGGTCGCAGGTTCGAATCCTGCCTCGGGCATGGATGTGTGTGATGTCCTTCAGTTAGTTAGGTTTAAGTCGTTCTAAGTTCTAGGGGACTGATGACCTTAGAAGTTAAGTCCCATAGTGCTCAGAGCCATTTTTCAACCCTGAATTTGTATGAACACGCAAATGTTTTTTGCGTTAGGTATACCGCCCACGAGGACAACGCTTCCAGCTAATGTATCTTAACGGAAGTCAAAGAAGTGGACGGTTCTCTGTAGCTGTATGGAGCTATATCTAGGCTCATGGGGCAGATCCTCTGTGGAGAATAGAGGGAATTCTCAACGGAGAGGCCTACATTAACATACTGAATTCCATTATGAAGCCGAGTGCTGAAATGCTGTACCCAGACGGTGAAATATACCATCTGCAGGTATGAACAGTGGACGTGTGGAACAATGAAGAGTATTTCCTACGATTTATTCAATACTTTGATAAGCCCTACTTCTTATTGAAGCGACTACTGTACTTTGTCAACCGTATAATTTTGATTTCTCCGCCTTTCTTTGATATCGATGGCTGTGGATTATAGCTTTCCCAGGCATCATCTTAGTTTCATCCTCAGTGGCTCTTTCCATAATTGTATGTGTAAGGAAGACGCCGTGTATAAATAACTGATATATATAAATTTTATTTTCCTACTTACCTTCTCTGTTCTTAGGCTTGTCTACTCAGTTACTTCTTATACGACTGTGCGATTCGTTTCTTTCTCCTTCTACCTTGCTTTGGACATTTTCCACTACATTCAGTATCCTGTTACCTGTAGGCGGACTATACTTTATTTTTTCAGATCCCAACTTTCACTTCCAAAGAAAAGAGTACTCCACATCATCCACTTTGCAGTGTGTTTCTGTATTTCTATCACTTATATGTTTACTTGAAAGAATATTATTCGTAAACATATATGGTTTGCTAGCGCTGTTCTTCACTTTACTTTTGGTAAGCATCTATTTCTCTCTCGTTCTGGTCCTGAAGTGGACGAAGGGCTGTACTTTTAATGCTATCAGTTTTTATTGCTGTGTTCATATGTTTATTACTTTTTCTCATTGACATTACCATTGTTCTTACATTCCAGTGTTATCCTTTTCTCGATTTTCGGATAATACCTGCAAAATGTTGTTCACTTTGTTTCTAAATCTGGAACTATTAGGAAATTGTTAACAAATGTGATGCAGCGTATCTTTTCACAATTGAATTTAACTGTTAATGTTTCCTGTCCCGTTGTTTGTATTGATTCTGTAATATATATATATATATATATATATATATATATATATATATATATGGACTAAAACAAGACAAACTGCATATCGTAGGAGCTACACGCACTTCGTCAGTACATGAGAAGTGTTTTAAGTAGAACAACAGATGTGTTTCGCTGTAGTATAGGTTCAAATGGCTCTGAGCACTATGGGACTTAACTACTGAGGTCAACAGTCCCCTAGAACTTAGAACTACTTAAACCTAACCAACCTAAGGACATCACACACATCCATGCCCGAGGCAGGATTCGAACATGCGACCGTAGCGGTCACGCGGTTCCAAACTGAAGCGCTTAGAACCGCAAGGCCACACCGGCCGGCGCTGTAGTAAAGGTGAAGAAGTGCTCATTGCTCTTAAGATCTTCATTTCAGCTTCATTGCTATTGTTTACTGGATATGTTTGTCTTGTTTCTGTCCATCCTATCAGCTCTCGAAATATGGATTACTTGTTTTTAATACCCTATGTTCGAAGCAGAAATGTGGACAAAGGACGTCCGCACTTACTCATTTCCAGACTTTATATTCCTATTTTATTCCATTTGTATCGATTATTGGGCCCTAATGTATTAAAAAATTGGAACTAATCAGCTCAGTACAGGCCAGTTTTTTATAATAGTAAAATTATACCTTCCATTTCGAACCATTCATAAATCGATGAAGGAATTATTTCTTTATTTCATTTCTTCTCTTTTAACTACCAGCACATACAAACCTGTAATTGATTTGGTTGTTCTTACTTTGTTCCCGAATAGGCCTACCCAAAAAACCGATCTATATGTCCTTTTATTAAAACTGTGCGATATTCGTACGTTTCTTGGAGGTATGCTGTACTTTTCACTGTTTACTGCCTTGGCTGATTTTTCTTTTAAAGTTAAGCATAGGATAAAATATACTTTACAGTACTTTACTAACATTACAATCATGATGTATAACATATCCCACAAGGTACACACACTTTTTCTCCAAGACACTTCTCGCAACTTAGAATATAATTGCGCAGTAATGTCCACATGTAAAATTAAAATGTGTTCAACGTTTCGTAAGTGTATTTCCTCACCTCCTGGCATGGTTGAATGACAATACAGCTGAACAGGAGAGGCGAGGTCTGTATCACGTAATCGCAGGTCGTTCGCGCTCGTTTCTGCCAGCGACTTTGACATGGGAAGTGCGTGATGACGGGTCTAGGAATCGGAGAGTGAACGAACTGGTGACGTAGTTTGAAGTTCCTGGTGTCTCAGCCTCTAGCCGTTCACCCTAGTGTGTTTTCTGTCAGGAAATATCGTCCTCGGAAAGTGGACAGGATGGTTTTCTCATCCTTTGAAATTGTGAGATAGCCGTATCAGCTCGTTTCCAGGATAATGCGCAGTTGTTCATGGGTTCGAGATTTGTTTCTCGTATATCTTTTTCTTTATTCCTCCGTTACATTCAATTTTGATATCAGCAGACAACTGCCTGCATTGCCTTGATTAAAAATTATATGGCAAAGAAACAAATTGTTTTCATGTTTAATATTCCGTAAGCGCATGCAAATATATGAATTGGGATACGATTTACAGATTTTATGATCTTAGTCATAACAGCAACGTTGCATGCACGAATTGTTCTTGAGCAATGAGCATTACATAAAGATACATACTCGTAGTGGTATTTAGTTCTCACTAATATGAAGGGACGACATATTTCATTAACATTCCTGAAATCAGCTATTTATCTCAACTGTAGGCGTTTACTCCGATGCGGGATTAGCCGTGCGGTCCAAGGCACTGCAGTCATGGACTGTGCTGCTTGTCCCGGCGGAGGTTCGAGTCCTCCCTCAGGCATGGGTGTGTGTGTTTGTCCTTAGGATAATTTAGGTTGAGTAGTGTGTAAGCTTAGGGACTGATGACCTTAGCAGTTAAGTCCCATAAGACTTCAAACACATTTGAACATTTTTTTTGTTTACTCCGACCGCGGGGCCGCGTTGACAAGAGGAGTGAACAGGCGACGTCAGCGGCCACGGTCGCCTTCGGTAAATGCAACACATTGAGCGAACGAGCACGGGTAAAGTCCGTAGAGAATATCTCCCTATAAAACAGATTTGTTTCTTCTATTTGTCAGTGGAAAGATAGAAAAAAGAATTGTATAATGAAGGCTAGCAATCGTTTTGAATAAGCGAAGCAGATTATTTTTACAACCATCCAACAGAGTCTAACAGTTCAACAGACTGCTGCACTGTATTGAACAACTTACACCCCACCTCATCATTACCAAAGCATAGGAGGACGGTGTATTCTGAAAGAAGGCCTACCTGCGTGTTACAACTGGCGCCTTAAACTATATTATCATTCACTCTGTATTCTGATCTCCGTCCCAGCACCCTCACCTTGTCAATATAGGTTTTTGGCAACAGCTATTAGCAAAGTATTTTGGAATGTGGAATCCTCCGAATAATTTATAAACCTGTTGCTTAGACTACACAGCCATTGCAGTTGTCGAATTTTTTCACAGTATGGAAATGAAGTACTCATAGTATTAGTCAGATGTATTTAATTTCTAAGTTAATGGATGATCATTTCGTTACAGGACCAGAGTCCGATTCAAAATAGCAGAGCCGTCCAGAACTGGTTCCAAGGAAAGCAGAGAATACAACTTCTTCCCTTCGTGCCAAAATCACCAGACCTCAACCCCATTGAAAATATGTGGGTGGAGGTTACGAGGTCCTTACCACCTGGGTCAAGGAATTCAGAAACTCTGTGGGAAAATATAGAGAATATATGTTGGGAGATAAACAATCATCACAATCTCTCGAGGAATTTAGCCTCATCACTTCCCATACGCCTACGAGCAGTTATAGAAAACGAGGGAGGACGGGTAGGATACTGAAAGAAAAATAAAGGCCAAACCAGTTGCGAGTTCCTAAAGTGTTCCGGAAACCTACTAAAGCTAAATGGTCCCTGTGTACTCTCATTAAATGTGTCACTGCGTGATTCTTACACATAGCAACTACTAATTAAATTCTTTACTCAAAGAAATAAATAAACAAATGTATCCGCAACGGATAAATGTTTGATTTTGTAGTATTAACCCCAAATTTGGTACACTGTTAATCACCCGACTGTGTTTAAAGAAAATGCGTAAGTAACTGGAATCGTAATTGGGCTTGCATAATAACTCCTCCTCAGTTCTGAAAGCTGTTTCTTTTCATTCTGTCTTACCTTCATCTCCCAAAACATAATAACGGTATTACCAGTAACATACACGATAAAACTGCCAAACAGCTGATATTGTAACCGCACATATAAAGATGTTTCTACTTCCTGTGGTCTCTTACGAAGATAATCTTTTTCTCACCCACAGGAAGGAATGAAGGATAGCCCACAGTGCTTAATTCATAACGTCACAGCAACACACTATCACTCTTATTACCATTGGGCAAAGCAATGATCGTATCTCCACGCGGACCAGTACTAGAATTATTTCTGTAACTTCTTCGATCACTGGCTGATCCCAAAAACACCTCTCATTTATTGACGTGCCTCGATGTTAACTAAGTCTCGCGTGGTTGGAAAGTTCGCGCGGTCGCGATTCTGAAATTTACGTTCCCCTCATATTCGTGCGCGGCACGTTATTGCAACTGAAAAAAAACCCTCCACAAGCTACCTAGACTGACTTCCTAGTTATATCTCGACACCATTAAGTAACATATCATCCAAAACCTCCCCTCCAAAAGATACATAAATACACACACAGAACTTTTCACAATACTTACAGTTCGTGTATAGCGCTCATAGCATGGCTACACGAATTACTATTATGTTGTTTCCCCTTTATTTAATTCAGGAAAGCGAACTCACTGATTCCCACGTATCTTTCAAATCCCGTTGTTCTAAAAATCAGCTTCACACGTAAATTTCTACTGACTCATTTCGCAAAAGGTGACTTCTTATTCTTTCATATTAAATTAGCCTTTATCCATGAATTTCAGAAACTCGTCAAATTACAAATTGAAACACAGGCTAGCTACAAATGGCTTCTTTGAAAACTAACTCTTTCAGATGAAAATTAAGAACATTACTTTCTACGGTGAATTTCTGTTAGCAGCTCGATTAGTTAAAGCCACGAGATAATATATCCCTACATTTCCAGATCATATTTTGAAACAAACTAACCAAAATCATGAATTTAAATTGACCATTACTAAAAAGAATTATGGTAAATCAACACATTCCTACTTATAAACTAATGGTTCCTAGCACTTAGTCATCCACACTTCATCATTTTCTTCATCAGCCCCATGTGGTGAGTGCCAGGTCTTTAGGCTATAATAGCTCGTCACATGCATCCTGTTTGTCTCATACCTGCTTTAAAATTGAATTATAACACTTTAATGTTCACCGAATTACTCAAGCGAACTATAAAATTCCGTTAACTTTCAAGTTACTCTTCGCGGTCGCTACATAGTATTCTCACATTCGCCTATCTTTTACCTGCCTATAAACAATTTGTTTCCCTCCAAAATATTATATTAAATTAAATCTACCCTGAAAGAGAAGGTTTCCACGTAAGGTGGAACATTAAAACCTCAAATAACTCATTTCCTTTCCCTTTGCGGAGAGCATTTTACCCCGCCACTTCCTCAGTCCATCCGGCTGCTTCAGTCGTCCCCAGGCAAGTGCCTTTCTCTTACCACGCTACCGCTCTCCCCCTGCCTACGGCGAGGGTGGTGTGCACCCTGGCCAATCAAGGCTCCAGAATTTCAAGCATTTGAAACTCCCGGCTGCCTTCTCCCCAGCACACAATGAAATCTGCCCGTGCTTTTCTACTCAATGAGCTTAACGTAAGAATACAGACAAACCTAGACCCCTTCTCTCCAGTGTCAGAGACAGACCTTTACCTCAGAAAACTCTCATGTCGCTGCATATCGATACGTCATTGTCTTCCCATGATTCTAATAATTTCGTTTCAATATTCACTCCCATTCTATACACACTGCATACTATTTACCTTGCTCTCAACCCAATCGTAGACTATTTAGGATAGGATAAGTGGGAAAAGTGGGTTTTCATACATTATACCAAAATAATAAACTCATCCAGTTGCTCTGATCAATTTCCTAAACACAGCAGGTTGTTGGCAGAATCTTCCGTCGGTTCTTGGTAGAACAAGATTATAATAAATGAAAAGCACCAGTTTGCTTTCGTTCTACAATATTACTTTTACTGTTAACCGGTTTTCGGCTTACAAGACCATCTTCAGACATTTAGTAAATGTTTAGTAAAACCGGTTAACAATAAAAGCAATATTGTAGAACAAAAGCAAACTGGTGATTTTCATTTATCACAGCAGGTTGGTTCAATAAAAATTAACTGCTCAGATTGAGCGTCTGGTAACAGATATCTTATACTTGACGTAGCAAGGTATTCTAGCAATTACATGTGGATAGTAATTCCCGTGTGAATATGCTGATATTTTTGTAGTGACAGCACCTTTGGGCTATCAGGAAGTAAATTCGGAGAAATATGGCCACATTCAGGGCGCTGCGTTGACCGTGCCCACGCTCAATATGATGAGCCTGCTGCTCTTAATGTTACTTTATTTCTTTCGTTCTGAGGTGTACCACGAAATAAAATTCCCATCCGATAAACGATTTTCTCTTCTATTCGAAATGCTTCTTGAGTAACCCCACAGTGAACATTACGTAGAGATGATTCTTGTACTTTTTGAAGTATAGGCATATGTTTAAGGATAACGAACTGTAGTCGAAATTAAACCAGAAGATGCTGAAGGAATCAGATTATGACATGCGACAGTGAGAGTGGCAGCCTTGTTTGCTATGTGGGAAGCAAGAAAGCGGAGGCCTTCAGTAGTAAAATGTATGCAAATTCAATAACAAGAAATCCTTTTTTGATGGGGTAAGGAAAATGGTTCAATGGCTCTGAGCACTATGGGACTTAACATCTATGGTCATCAGTCCCCCAGAACTTAGAACTACTTAAACCTAACTAACCTAAGGACATCACACAACACCCAGTCATCACGAGGCAGAGAAAATCCCTGACCCCGCCGGGAATCGAACACGGGAACCGATGGGGTAAGGATGCTAATATCATATTATCTGAGGTTCAGGAAACGTTATCTGAAAGTATATGACAGGCTTCCTGCAATGATGTAATGACGCTTGCTTTCAGTAGACATATAGATAAACCCATGGCAGGACTTTTCGTCATCCGAATCACATAAATGTAAATAACAATCAGAGGGTAATTACTAAATTGTAGGCATATGGCCACACCACAAATCAAAAATTTTGAGAGCAGAATCTCTCGCGATAGATTGGATGTCTGGATCCTATCATGAAATATTCAGGCTACGAAAACACGTTCTTCTTGCTGTCAGCGTGGTCCAGACTGCAAAGTTGTAGGCATGCTTTGGCAACCCTGTTGGCATAACAATGATTTGCAGCTGTGGGACTGATTTATCCTTCTAAATTCGCCTGACATTTTCTTGTCATATGTATGAAATATTCTGAATATTCCTTCTGAAGATATCTTACTGAGTTAGTAATATTTTGTGGGTACAAGGTCATTTCATGCAGAAGCTACCTCTTGTCGCATTCTTCACGTTGCGAGTTATCAGTTATCTACTGCAGCCGCGATTATGGCAATGAGAGTGTTTCCGCAGGAATTCCTTGGCAGCATAGGTGTAAAGTAGTGACGTTATAAAGCGGTAGTTGCCTCCGAAAGCAGTTTCAGGTTTGCTGCAAAAGATGTGTCTTATCAATTCCTTTCGGTAAGTTTTGACTCAGGTGCTTACTGTCACATGTAAGTGTGCCCTACCAAACTCTCAGGAGTTGCCACGATCGAAGACCTCACTAATCTTAATTCACATCAAAATTACTGACAAAATTATTGAACAGATTCGAAACACCTGTAAGAGTCAGGAATTTGTACCTTGTTCATCAACTCGGTTTGAAATAAGAGGGGAAAAATTACAGGGACAATAACCAAGCTTGTTAGTACACATTATCTGTGGTGGAGCTGGAGGTGAAAACGTACGAAAATGCACAACTGCACTTTGACGAACTTCTGTTTTATTTTCGCATCAATAGAGTTGTAGACCCACCATCTGGTATCAATGCATTACATTGGCATCCATTATATATAATAATTTTGATAGTACACCTGATATTACAGATGAGTAGGACACAAGAAAGGGCGTAGATAATGTCCGTTTGACGCCAACAGTAACATTTTATTTTTTTTGAATTGGACAATGTTGCTATCCAACCATTTTTAGTTCAGTTAAAATAAGCTTACGCTGCAAGAGAATTCGCCTGTATTTTTCAATGTGCGAGCTGTCGAAGACGATATTCATACTGTTAGTGCGATAGGCACTTCGCATATTCTTGACGAACCCAATTTCAGAATTCATGTTGAGTAATCCTGCTAAACTGTCATAATATTGTCGTTTCATATTGATGAGTCATCTGGATAGTCGTCACGTTCAAGTGCCATCTACATCGCAAATTTAATATTACTATACTAGAAACTACCTTGCAATACGTTTTGTATTTCATATTCGGAACTATCTGCATTAAGCGTCACCACAGCAATGTCAGGGAACAAAATGCAGCAGTACTGCAAACATCCAGAACTATATTCAGTAACAAAATGCTAATAAGATATTTGCATTGTGCTAACTCAACGATCAACCTATTTTTATAGATTTTTATTTTCACGGCCATTCTCGTTCTGCAATGCAATAAACTTCATTCATTATTTGCTTGTTCTTGTTACGATTATTATTGTGATTCTCTCACTCGCAAGAGTTTTCATATCCCTATTTGGTATCGATGCATGTGAAGAGTGGCTATGAAAGAAGGGAATACTGAATGTTACGTCATGCAGAATACACTCATTTACTTCGACACCTCGTGATCAACGCTACAGGAGAAGTGAGATACATAAAGTTGACAATGGGAGGACAGATATGCTGACACAACTCTGCAACTACTCCTGTTGATTTAACACAGTGTTACAAGATAAACTAGTGCTGCAGAATCGAAAATGTAGTACGGACTTTATCACAGTAGCAGAGAGCTGCTAATTTTGGACCATGACCGTGTATTACCCTTGGGTCAGCTGCTGGTTAGTGTGGTGTCACCACCAGACACCACACTTGCTAGGTGGTAGCCTTTAAATCGGCCGCGGTCCGCTAGTATACGTCGCCACTATCAGTGATTGCACACCGAGCGCAGACACACGGCAGGTCAAGTCTAGAGAGACTCCCTAGCACTCGCCCCAGTTGTACAGCCGACGTTGCTAGCAATGGTTCACTGTATACATACGCTCTCAATTGCAGAGACGACAGTTTAGCATAGCCTTCAGCTACGTCATTTGCTACGACCTAGCAAAGCGCCATATTCAGTTACTACTTCAAGAACGTATTTTGAACAGATAATATTGTGACTCATGTACCGTCAAGAGCGACATTCATCATTAATGGATTAAAGTTAAGTATCAAACTAATTATGTCCGCTTTCTGAATTCTCATTCCTTGTTATGTTCCAGACCTCACGTCAGTATAATTCAGGGCCGGCCAGAAATTCTGCACGCGTGCGGTGCTCCTGCACATGTGCAACTTCCGGGTCACAGCGTGCACGCCGCAGCCGTCAGCGTTCATGTAGTGCATGTTTCTATGCACAGATGTCGCTCCTCTGTTACACAAAGTGCGTTATCGACACCTTGTATGTATATCACAACCTGGGCTGTATCTGTAAGATCTGTTGCTTCATCGAGCGCAGCAAAGAAAGCAACAAAGTATTTAGCCTTATTTATTAGCTGCCTGTGCAGATCGCCGGCCATAGCACTTATATGTCTTGTCACTGTTTGTTTGGATAGACTGATTTCTTGAAACCTGCTAACGTTCGTGGGACACAAGTTCTGCAGCATCAATCAGACACACTTTCACAAACTCCCCTTCGGAAAAGGGTTTCCCAGAAACTAAGAGTTCAAGAAGTATCAGTTACTTTGACGTACAGTAAAATCGAGTTGATGTGTCTCATCCATTTTCTTAAGGACATTTAATTTTGCTTGCCGTTCTTCACTGTTGAGTACACTTCACTCGTCTTTGTGATATGTATCGTAATGTCTTTCAATTGAAAACTTACGCTGGCCGCCTATTTTTCGGCGGCACAGCAAACGCTGTGAGTTTTCGCCAACGGCTACAAAAAAGAATTGCAGTTCCTAGTCATTTTTAAACGACTGAGAACATAGATCTCCCGTCCTTTGCTTTTTCACAGTACTTGCCATTTCTCAGTACTTCTCTGTTAACGTTACGGTCACCAGGGGTAAACGAGACTGGATATGTTGCGCTCTTGCTTGCACCACATGGAAGTGGAGCCGCTGCCGTTCATTTAGGACACATGTCTAATAACAGATGTCGCTGTCGCTCGCTGCCGCACGCGTGCGCACATGTGCAGCACTTCTGCACGTCTGCACACTGTGCAGCGTTTGGCCGGCCCTGATATAGTTCTTCCCTCCTCACGCCAGCCTGCGTGAACTACGCATGCATTTCGGCCTGCTCTAGTAACACGGTGTTGGCTCTTCTGCCAACACAACAGTTAGAGTGTTGCAACTGTGAATGGAAGGCTTTGTTTGATAGTCTTCTGTTGACGTCTCAATTGATTATGCCAGTGGATGAAAAACTGAATATTTTTGGACCTAACACACGAGGGGGGGGGGGGGAGGAACAGCGGTCTGCTTCATGAACTCCAAGAAAAAATACACAGAAGCCAACGCAGGAAGGTTCGAACAACTCCTTTCATGCAGAGACATGCATTTGGAATCTGTTTATCGTTTAGGGGCTAAACAAGAGGGTAACATTACGGAAACAATGATCAGGCTTCTTAATGTATAATAGGTCAAGGAGGAAACGTATGAAGACGCAGAATTAACCGTTATCCATATGTGCGGCATATCTTTCGTGTTAACGAAAGTAATATCCCGCTTTACCTCTTCTTAAATCTCAAATGAAATGAATGCCATGAGGAATCCAATATTTGTTGACTGCGTCTCTTCTTGCTTCCATCCCTACCAACATATTTCTTCGTTCTCGTGGTAAAAATGACATTCTATAAGTATGCTGCAAAAGATTGCACGTGGACACATTCGACATCGAGGTGCAATGCGTTTGATATCTTACATTACATTCAATTCAAATAAGCTTTCGATGTATTTTTACTTCGTTTGTATTTTGAGATAATTATGAACGTTACGGAAAATTATCTCACATGCTATATGCTGTTTGACAAACACTGAATCATCCGTTTTGCTTTCCCTACGTTGAAATGATATTTCGGCGTCAACAGCCTTCTTCCATGCCGGAAGCTGAAACTTATATCATTCTGGATTAATGATATTTGAATGCCTCAAATGTATACATAGCCCACAAGGCGAAGTCAGACACTATCAGGGAAGAACGCCGCATAAAAGCCAAACGTGCGCGCGTGTCTCCACTCTGAAGAACCGTATCGGGGAATCACGGCAAGCATTTCCCTAAAGAGCTGCCTCGTAAGAGAGGTGAGAATCGGCAGTGTCGTAGCAAGTATTTGTCAACACTGTAATAGTGCATTTACTTCCGGGTGTAGCCCGGCATTACCTCGCTAAATTCACTTGGCATTCGTTTTTCACATCGGAGACTCATACGATATAATCCATTGTAAGATGAGACATTTAGAAAGTATATTTAATTTACGGACTCCATGAATGGCGTTCTTCACATAAGTAACACCTATTTGTGTGTTTAATGTTGCGTTTTGAGGTTCAGGCAATATCGCAATGACTATAGTCGTCCCATCGCCACCAGTGTGTCGTTAATTCAGTGGTTCCTTTCTGCGTTGCGATGCTAGTGCTATATGAGATGGCAGTTCCAATCTCGGCGAAAGCTGCTGAACAAGGCCTTTTGTTTTCCATTTTAATTAATGGAGTTGCAAAGTGCTAGTAAAAATTCCTTATACAAAATCTGAAGAATGCCTTTACACATAAATCTTCGTGCAATTCCGACTTAGTAAATTATGTTAATATCATGAATGTCTGCTTTGCAAATTCCAAGGCGCTTCACTGTAAAATAACTTCTGAAAAGATTCAAACCGACTGTCAACGATGCGAATTTGAGCTTTGTTCGTCTTATAGGTCTTACATGTCAGGAGGTTGTTTATGAGGTGAACATGTTGATTAATTTAGTTCCGCTCTTCTAAATTTTTGCAACGGCATTTAACTGTAGACGTTTTCTGACACCGACATTAGCAATTCCTTTCCGTTCTCTGAAACCTCGAAAACGAAAACCTTTTCTGGTTTAAATGTGATGACCTTAACTATCACTTCCGATCAACGTTAAATACTTAATGAATCCATACATGGAACTCCAAATGTGTAGTGTTCCTGCACTGCTACAGAGCATGCATTGCAAGGTATTAACACAGTTTATCGCATAGACTTACTGTGGGGAATGAAACAAGAACTGTAATACAATTTACACCACAGACGCTCACTATGGCTTCACGAAAACATCCGAATATTGGCCAAAAATTGCACAAGTTATTGAATTTGAAAGGAAAAGAAACGAGGTATGAAACATTTATAAATTCATCGAATGTAGTGAGGTGGTTTAATTTTGCCCAGTCTATAAATTTAATTTCGGGCCGTACTCAGCTCTTGCCGATTAATGTAATACAGTATATATCTACTAATCAGGGCGTCTGTCTCCATTGCTTTCGAGCGTGAATGGAAATCGTAGAAATTTTCTGTGGAGCAACCTTTAATAATAATAATGCGTTTTAAATTATCAAAAGCGATGTGCGTTAGCAGGCGGGGGAGTGCTGCGCCGCTTCTGTCGCCACGGCAGCTGCCGGTAGACAGCAAATGGATCCCGGAGCTTTGCAACACTCTCCAGAGGAGGACAGTCTGCAAGAAATCTGCCGCAATATGGTTACTACATACTATTTTGCTATCGGTGTTCAGAAAGTGAAATAGATTGAATCTGCGCTACCATTACATTCACGTCTTCAGCATTCAGACAGAAGAGGCAATAAAAACTTTTCACGCCAGCTGGTCTCGGTCCACAGACATTAACAACGCACACTACAACTAGACCACAGGCGTAAACAGTCTACGGTTTCTATAACGGGGTACAAGATTTCCTCCAGCGAGTGCCGCAGTCTACAATGCTGCCATATTGTGCAGATAGCCGGACTTAGAGAATTAGTGTGTTGGTCAGTTTATTTGTCCCATGTCGCGATCGGCCCCTGCAGCGGCCGGCCGCCGGTCGAGTTTTATGTTAAAGAGTGTACGTAAGCATCCTGTCTAATCAGCTGTATCCATTCACCTCCATTGTGCATTCCGACGGACTTGGGAAATCACAGCGGGACAATTCGACACCCCACTCGTCCAGAACTGCTACAGAGGTGCTCCAGGAACACTCTTCTGAGTTTAAACATTTCCGCTGCACCTCACACATAAGCAATATTGAGCGTATCTGGGGTGCCTTGCAATGTGCTGTTCAAAAGAGATATCCAGCCACTCGTACTTTTACGGATTTGTAGACAGCCCTCCATGATTCATGGTGTCAGTTCCCTCTAGCACTACTTCAGACAGTCGAGTCCATGTCACGTTGTGTTGCGGCACTTCTGCGTGCTCGCGGGGGCCTTACACGACATTAGGCAGGTGTACCAGTTTCTTTGGCTCTTCAGTGTACAGGGTGTTTCAAAAATGACCGGTATATTTGAAACGGCAATAAAAACTAAACGAGCAGCGATAGAAATACACCGTTTGTTGCAATATGCTTGGGACAACAGTACATTTTCAGGTAGATAAACTTTCGAAATTACAGTAGTTACAATTTTCAACAACAGATGGCGCTGCGGTCTGGGAAACACTATAGTACGATATTTTCCACATATCCACCATGCATAGCAATAATATGGCGTAGTCTCTGAATGAAATTACCCGAAACCTTTGACAACGTGTCTGGCGGAATGGCTTCACATGCAGATGAGATGTGCTGCTTCAGCTGTTCAATTGTTTCTGGATTCTGGCGGTACACCAGGTCTTTCAAGTGTCCCCACAGAAAGAAGTCACAGGGGTTCATGTGTGGCGAATAGGGAGGCCAATCCACGCCGCCTCCTGTATATTTCGGATAGCCCAAAGCAATCACACGATCATCGAAATATTCATTCAGGAAATTAAAGACGTCGGCCGTGCGATGTGGCCGGGCACCATCTTGCATAAACCACGAGGTGTTCGCTGTGTCGTCTAAGGCAGTTTGTACCGCCACAAATTCACGAAGAATGTCCAGATAGCGTGATGCAGTAATCGTTTCGGATCTGAAAAATGGGCCAATGACTCCTTTGGAAGAAATGGCGGCCCAGACCAGTACTTTTTGAGGATGCAGGGACGATGGGACTGCAACATGGGGCTTTTCGGTTCCCCATATGCGCCAGTTCTGTTTATTGACGAAGCCGTCCAGGTAAAAATAAGCTTCGTCAGTAAACCAAATGCTGCCCACATGCATATCGCCGTCATCAATCCTGTGCACTATATCGTTAGCGAATGTCTCTCGTGCAGCAATGGTAGCGGCGCTGAGGGGTTGCCACGTTTGAATTTTGTATGGATAGAGGTGTAAACTCTGGCGCATGAGACGATACGTGGACGTTGGCGTCATTTGGACCGCAGCTGCTACACGGCGAACGGAAACCCGAGGCCACTGTTGGATCACCTGCTGCACTAGCTGCGCGTTGCCCTCTGTGGTTGCCGTACGCGGTCGCCCTACCTTTCCAGCACGTTCATCCGTCACGTTCCCAGTCCGTTGAAATTTTTCAAACAGATCCTTTATTGTATCGCTTTTCGGTCCTTTGGTTACATTAAACCTCCGTTGAAAACTTCGTCTTGTTGCAACAACACTGTGTTCTAGGCGGTGGAATTCCAACACCAGAAAAATCCTCTGTTCGAAGGAATAAACCATGTTGTCTATAGCACACTTGCACGTTGTGAACAGCACACGCTTACAGCAGAAAGACGACGTACAGAATGGCGCACCCACAGACTGCGTTGTCTTCTATATCTTTCACATCACTTGCAGCGCCATCTGTTGTTGAAAATTGTAACTACTGTAATTTCGAAAGTTTGTCCGCCTGAAAATATTACTGTTGTCCCAAGCATATTGCAACAAACGGTGTATTTCTATCGCTGCTCGTTTAGTTTTTATTGGCGTTTCAAATATACTGGTCATTTTTGAAACACCCTGTATATACATACACTATGTGATCAAAATTATCAGGACACCTCCGAAAACATTCGTTTTTCATATTACGACCATTTTGTTCCCACCTACTGCCAGGTACTCCATAACAGCGACTTCAGTAGTCATTAGACATAATGAGAGAGCAGAATGGGGCGTTCCTCAGAACTCACGGACTTCGGAGGTCAGGTGATTGGGGGTCACTTGTGTATTACGTCTGTATGCGAGATTTCCACACTCCTAAACATCTCTAGGTTCAAATGGTTCAAATGGCTCTGACCACTATGGGACATAACATCAATGGTCATCAGTACCCTAAACTTAGAACTACTTCAACCTAACTAACCTAAGGACATCACACACATCCACGCCCGAGGCAGGATTCGAACCTGCGACCGTAGCAGCCGATTGGTTCCACTCTGAAGCGCCTAGAACCACTCGTCCACCGCGGCCGGCGACTGAACAGTGGAAAAATGTTGTGTGGAGTGACAAATCACGGTACACAATGTGGCGATCCGATGGCAGGGTGTGGGTATAGCGAATACCCGATGAATGTCATTTGCCAGCGTGGGTAGTGCTAACAGGAAAATTCGGAGGCAGCGGTGTTAGGGTGTGGTCGTGTTTTTCGTGGAGGGGGCTTGCACCCATTGTTGTTTTGCGTGACACTATCAGAGCACAGGTCTACGTTGATGTTTTAAGCACATGCTTGCTTCCCACTGTTGAAGAGCTATTCGGGGTGACGATTGCATCTTTCAACACGATCGAACACCTGTTCATAATGCATGACCTGTGGCGGAGTGTTTACACGACAATAACATCTCTGTAATGGACTGGTCTGCGCAGAGTCCTGATTTGAATCCAATAGAACACTTTTGGGATGTTTTGGAACGCCGATTTCGTGCCAGGCCTCACCGACCGACATCGATACCTCTCCTGACTGCGACACTTGGTGACGAATGGGCTGCCATTCCCCAGGAAACCTTCCAGCACCTGATTGAACGTATGCCTGCGAGAGTGGAAGATATGATCAAGGCTAAGGGTGGGCCAACACCATATTGCATTTCAGCATTACCGGTGGATGGTGCCACGAACTTGGAATTCATTTTCAGCCAGGTGTCCGGATACTTTTGATCACATCGTGCATGTATAAGAGGCCGCGTGTCCTCGATAAAATGGTCCTTGTTTTGTCGTTTAGGGATCGTGAGGAAAGCTACGAAATTGAGATCGCGTATGCAAATCTCCGACAGCTTCCGACTGGTTCTCAATACTAACAAGGGAACCTCCCCATCGCACCACCCTCAGATTTAGTTATAAGTTGACACAGTGGATAGACCTTGAAGAACTGAACACAGATCAATCGAGAAAACAGGAAGAATTTGTGTGGAACTATGAAAAAATAAGCAAAATATACAAACTGGGTAGTCCATGCGAAACATATGCAACATCAAGGACAGAATGAGCTGAGGAGCGCCGTGGTCCCGTGGTTAGAGTGAGCAGCTGCAAAACGAGAGGGCCATGGTTCGAGCCTTCCCTTGAGTGAAAATTTTACTCTCTTTATTTTCGCAAAGTTATGATCTGTCCGTTCATTCATTGACGTCTCTGTACACTGTAATAAGTTTAGTGTCTGTATTTTGCGAACGCACCGCAAAACCGTGCGATTAGTAGACGAAAGGACGTGCCTCTCCAATAGGAACCAAAAACATTTGTTCGTAAGGTCATAGGTCAACCGATTCCTCCACAGAAAAACGCGTCTGGTATATTCTATACGACACTGGTGACGGCATGTTCGTCACATGACAGGAATATGTTGTCGACCCACCTAACTTGCACACTTGGCGAATGGGTAAAAAGATTCTTCTACTTTGCCCGATTTAGGTTTTCTTGTGGATGTGATAATCACTCCCAAAAAAGTGATGAAAACATAAGAGTTTGCCAGATAAACTGCAACAAATGAATGCAACAGTTTCACAGTCGCACAATTTTCCCTGTGCTCTGTCAAAACATATGTTTTTTACGTTTTCAAATGTTTCTGTGTGTAGACCGTCAAATCCTGCATATTTCCAAGCAAATCTGAACATGGCCTGGAATTTTGGAGAGTGAAATTGATTATGTGTGAGTGCCTGAACTTTGATAATTGTCTGAAAATAAAAAATTAAACTTTTCACTCGAGAGAAGACTTGAACCAAGGACCTCTCATTCCACAGCTTCTCGCGCTAACCACGGGACCACGGCGCTCGTAAGCTCACACTTTCCTTGATGTTGCTTACCTTGCGCATGGATTACTCAGTTTGTTTATTTTGCTTATTTTTTTCAGAGTTCCACACAACTTCTTCCTGTTTTCTTGATTGATCTGTGTTCAGTTTTTCAAGGCCTGTCCCTGTGCCAACTTATAACTAAATCTGAGGGGGGTGCGATGGGGAGGTTCCCTTGTAAGTAACAGCGTGCGACGTCCGGTCTCCTCATTATCATTAGGCTTACAGCCTATCTCCAGAGTGGTTTCCAATATTTATTACGATAAACGACGCTCAGGATGAATTCACAAAATACACTCTAACACAAAATCGCTATGGCACTATTCCTAAGTGTTTGCTTTCTATTCTACTGCCACAATATACCAAAGCAACGCAACTATCCCCTTAGCGAGTGCTATATACCACCTCACAAAATCCAATAATGACTTACCGTGATAACATCTCTCCTCTTCCACAAACCAACTGAAAATCTCCAACTAAATAAGACACGGTACGCCTGGAAACATTTAGCTATCAAGCAACCCAAAGTTCAGTCACTGCGTCCCCACAAAATTAGCAAACAGGAGAAACAAATCTCGGAATTCAATTATTCGTGTCCTCAACTGCTACTACTCACTAAATTCTGCATTTATTCTCAGATTTGTTTTCTACTTTTCCTTTCATACGGCGAGCTCAAACTTCAGCCAAACTGGCGAAACAATTACTTTCTCCAACAAGCCGATAACATTTTCAAAGTATCTACCCAAACTGCTTAAGAGTTGCTTTGAACTTCCCAAGTCTGAGCCACGTAGCAGACTAACTTATTGCCCCCTTCTCATTCCAACTCTCTTGTCAAGACTAGTTCTTGAGACCATCTCGTGAGACTGTTTTGAGAGACTAACTGAAATTCTTAAGGAACAAGCCAAGAACCATTTAAGGTGAACAAACATATCACGCTAATTCTCTCTTTAACCATAGGTTTTCTTCTTAGCAGCCGCCGCTGTGATCTTGTAGAGCCAGCTACTCCGTGTCTGTAATTTATAACGCACGCCGCGACTCTGCAGTCGACTGAGCATAGTATACTCGGTTACTTGACTGGGGAGTGCTTTTCACGTACATCAAGCGACAAAATCTACGACATTTTAACATGCACACATATAAGAAAACTTTACAAATCTCATAAACAAACTGCCGATTCTTTCGAAATATAGTCAACTCTGATAATAAGATGAGGTGATAACACCCGCTAATGCACTTTAAATTTGGCGCATTACAAAATGTAACCCATCCACAAGAGAAACGGTTTACAAAACACTTACGCAGCAGATTTTTCGCGAATGTTGCTCGTCATCCTGGGACCCTCGCCAGATTGGATTAAGACAAGATCCAATGCAGAGCGAACGTTTAGCAGAAAATACGTGAGGGGCGGTTTATTTTTTACCCGTTGTAGTATCACTCTACACAGGTTGAGGGTTGAAACAGCTCTCTATGTAATGAAATCGTAGCGTTGAATTGTAATACAGTTCCGAGACATTATTACGCTGGAAGAAACACTTAAAATTCGTAGAATACCATTTACAATGCACAGATGAGAAGCCATTCTGGGAACTCCACATGTTTATGTTCGAACAACTCTCAGGTCGAACTGTTTGTGTGCCATACAAATTCCATACACATGTTACCTGGAAGCTCTAAACTAAAATTCTGTTCTGTCTTCTGAAAGTAGTGTAAGTAATGGGTTTGATTTTAAATGACTATCACTACGTGCATGTGCACTGCTCATGTGGGAAAAGATAAGCGCTGCACTGACGAATTCCAGCGTGCAAGTCTTTTCACTCTCACATAGCACACAATTAAAATGAATAATGGACGTATTAAACCCTAAAGCTATCCATACCCTTGCCATAGCACTGCGCTTTGTGTTATCGACTAGCATGAAAATACTGCTTGCAAAGTGAAGCCAGTCTGTAGATGCCATACCTTGCAATGTGTAATTAAAAGTGCAGCAGCAGCGTATATATGATTATTGCTCTGGAGAACTGTTAATCCATTTTTCCTTGCATTCTACTACTAACAACGGTTCAATTAATACTACGTTATTGAGAAATTCAGTATGTGAATCACAACTTTCATCTCCCTGATTTTCAAATGTAATTTGCTTATTGCCATCAGCACATCTCTCTTTCTGTAAATGTTACATCACAGTTTCGCCTACATGACAATGGCAGCATTTCTCCCATACACAGGGTGTTTAAAAATTTATATTACACACTTCTAGAGGTTGTAGAGGGGACTTAGTAGATCAAGTTTTACATAGGAATCCATTTCTGGAAACATCATCCAAGGACACTACAGAGCGTCAGTGTTATAGGAGCCGCCGCCCGTAAATATATGTATATATAAGGCGATTCCGTGATGATGTTACATGCTTTCAGGAATGATGGAGACGGATAAATCTATCAACTTGAGGTAAGGGTCCCTTGACCGGAAACGGAAGAGTCGAAATTTAACAAGTGATAATCAATCTGGTACCTTGACAGTGGAATACGTGTATCGGTATCGTTGTTGCTAGGTCTGTTGTTAAGCAACTTTCAAAGGTGGCAGTATGGACCAAGACAAGAAAAAAATGTCTGGGAAACGTGGGCTCTAAAATTCATACCTGAGGATCTATGACTACGTGTTCATCTTCGCTAGTGAGAATCACTAGATGTTAGGGGAAACGTCTCTAAAATTATTCGACCAGAAAAACACAAATACGGTGATAAGAGGTTGCTTGAAATAGAATACTGTACCAAGAACAATATCCGAAGTATTTACAAGACCTTCAGAGAAAATTTATCTGGCTACGAACCTCCTAGCCCATGCTTCCAACGACCAGACGGATCCGTGGAAACTGATACAATGAATAATTGTGACATTCTAGTCAAATATTTCACTATTTTCTTCAAGTGTGAAGAGCCACCTGAGCAACACCGATTTTTAAGACCAGCACAAAATCCTAATTCGCTTCCACCTTCACACGAAGAAACAGTGAAAATAACAAAAATCATTAAAAAACAGTACAGCACCTGGCGAAGATGGAATTATTGCAGAATTAGGGAAACTGGACCACAAAAACTTTTAACACCAAAAATTCACAGAATGATATCAGAATTCTGGAAAACAGAAAAAATCCCAAAAAAATGGAAGAGCACCCTGATACACCCACTCCACAAGAAAGAGACAAAACAGATCCGAACAATTACAGAGGAATCTCACTTCTTCCTATAACTTATAAAATCCTGTCTAAAGCTTTGCTGAAGCGGCTTGAGCAGCAGGATTGACGAGTGTCAGGCAAGGCAAGATTGGCGAGTATCGGGCAAGGTTCAGGAAAGTGAGATCATCTTCTGAACATATCTGGAATCTCAAAACGACACTAAACGTCAGACGATGACGAAATACTGCTGTGACATTTGTGGATTTCAAAAAACTTACAATTCTGTTGACAGAGAAACGCTGTTTGACAGCCTAAAAGAATTACGAGTCGATACAAAGACCGGAGCCATCATCTACGAAAATTCATCAGAAACCACCTCCAAAGTGAAATTAATGAGAGAAATCTCAAATCCATTCGAAATTCACACAGAAGTCCAACAAGTAGGCGGCTTATCACCACTCTTGTTCAACATCGTACTAGAAAAAAATAATCGGAGAACGGGAAAAGCATGTTGAAGGTATCCAGATTGGAAAAGAGAAAGGAAAAACAGTCACTGCGAAATGTCTGGCTCTCACTGATGACCGAGATGTATTAACAAACAACAAAGATGAAGCCAACCCAGCGCTAGATAAACCACATAAAACCTCTGCAAAAGCGAACATAAAATTTCGTAAGAAAAAAAACAGTATATGGACACCACATCAGATGGAAAACTTCCACTGAAAACATAATATGGAAAAATCTCACAGGACACTCACCTCAAGTACTTAAGAGAAATCGTCCAACCCACAGGACTGAATACAACCTCAGTCACAGAAAGAATTTCAAACTGCAGTAGGTGTACAAACTGACATGGAATCACTACAAAAGAAGAGCAATATCTCATAATGCAAAACTACGGCTTTACAACACAGTTGTTTTACGAAAAGCCTTGTATGCGGCACAGACCACAGTTATTACACGGATGATAAAAATTTGTGACAAACAAGTACGAAAAATTCTTGTAAAGATTTACGGTTGTGTTTTCCGAGACGGAACTTGGGTCAGTCTATCTACAGAGGAACTCGATGAACACACAGAAAACGCCTACACTTCAATGGACACCTCTTCAGGATGGTTGAAAACAGACCCACAAAGAAAAGTATTAATATCGTTAATGCAATCAAATTAAAAACCAATTAAATAAAAGAAAGACAAGGAGACCTGCAATAACTGAAAATTTCAGAAGAAGAACTTGAGAACAATGAACAGTTCAGGATGAAAACCAAAAACAAGAAACTTGAACAAGTCGCAATGAAAGAAACAACAGGGAAAAAATGGACAGACGAAAGGAATTAAAAACACAATTAATGGAGACGTTATGGAATTAAAAGAAAAGGAAGTGAAGCTGTGACTGACTCAAGTTTACGCGCTCTCCTAAAGAGGAATAATCGAGAATAATACATATGTATTACAGTTCGTACAGAAATGATATACATAGATGTAGCGGAGGTGATCTTTAATACAGATTTCCTGCGTCTTTCATATACTCAGGCAATAAAAAATCGTCTTTGGCTCATCCGTATGCGTGACCTAAACACTGTTGTATTGGATAACCACGTTATTTTGCCCCACTTTTTCTGCGTATGTGTAATTATTACAGACGAAAGGAAATCTTTATGCGCATTTGCCTGGAAAAAAGAAACAAGATGGAAGCACTAGTTGCAAGGCTGTCAAATAGAGTTACACTGCAATATAAAAGGGGAAATCTATGATTTAACAGAGACATTCTAGAATCGTTGTAATATATTGCAGGATCGATCATACAAAATATTATGTCCTTACTCTACAAAACTTTCATCTCCTTTTTAAATTTGTGATCAAAGTATATGTTGGGTTCTACACAGCAGATGCTTGTTAGAGATAGCTTATATGTCAGGGTGAGGTAATGTTAATAATAATATCTCATCCCTGGTAATATTACACTTATGAAATTGATAGAATTTAAGGCTGGCTGCTGCAACCTCACTGCAGCTGCCTTTAGTGGTGGTCGCAAAAACAGAGGCATAACTGTTCCAGCTGACATTCGGTGGCGCAATTTAATGTCTGTTCATGCATGTGTGCTTGCTAGTAGTGGTGGAAATGCCCACCTAGCACTGTGTTGCTGGTTGCGTTATTAGAATCGCTCCACATATCATCTCTGAGTCGACCGGAGGTGGCGGTGGGAACACAACTCTCTCCAGCAAAGCAAGATCCGCATTTTCGATGGCTGACGTCCATGTGGTAGTGGTGGTGGCAGCAGTGGCTGAAGAGTGAGGTGATGTCTAGATGGCCAGCGACGATGTGGCATGGACAGGAACACTTACAGTGCTGACAAAGGAAAATACCCTCCCGCACTATGCTTGTTTTAAATAAATGCAGCATTATTGTTCCTGTCTTATCCCAGCAATGGTAGTAGCAGTGCAAGTGCTTTTGATAGGTCATAAATTATGGTAGTTAAGATAAAAATGAGGAAGCTGTGTTATGATAATTGGTAATACATTTTAATAACTAAGATAAGGTGGGACATAAATTGTGGCCATTAAGACACCTGTGTCATAAATTAGATCCTAAATATACATGGGAAATCTGGCAACCTTGCAGACTGTGCTCCTATGCCTTTAAATTTCTTGCCATTTATACCTCACCCAATTGGCCAAGAAGGAGGGGTAGGGAGAGTGGGGTGAGCGGAGGAGAGGGAATGACCTTGAGTGTGACACATGATGTTCACATAGAGAGACCTGGCAACAATGCAGGCTGTACTTTGACATACCTACTAGAGGAGACTGGAGTCAACGAACAAGTACAGAGATATATGATATGAAGAGGCGAAATCTCGCTGCTGCACAGTCCTGAACTTACTCACTTACTTACTTGCTTCCACGAGCTCCTCAGAATCAGTGTCTGCCTTAAAGAGATGTATTCAGCCTGGAGAAGCTCTTTAAAAGACATTCCATACTATACATTTCAACAGAGTGCATATATATCCTATCCCATAACTGAAAAGATGGTTCATTCAGTCAGGTCTGACTGGAGCTGATAAATAAAACAAGTTCTTGGCTAAAATGTCTGTTCTATGATATCATTTTAGTAATATACATGCTACTACCAAGTCAGCTCTACAATAGAGTTCTTATCACAAAAGAAAATACTCAACAAAATTTGTGCTATTCCATTCATTAACACACTGTATCTAGCGTAAGCATAAAATGCGCGACCTACTGTCGAAAGAAGCAATTAAGCAATCAAAAAATAGTTTAAAATTTCACATGATGTTAATCAGTTTAATATTATTGCCCGATACTGTACAGTTTATGACATTGAATAACCTAAAGTTCATAAAATATAACTGAATGTTACGCTGAATTTTTCCATACTGGCATAAAGTCACAATTTTCATGTCATATCGCAGTACTGCCAAAAACGTCATTTGCAATGAGCCTCATAGGTTTCCAAACTCATCGGCTTCTCACCAAAAAGCAAATTAGAACATTTACATCAAACTGCCTAAGCTCCAGGAAATATGCTGTCGTGTTACTAAAGCTGAAGCTGAATCTGGACTCCTAGCTACGAGTACATGCAAATCTCTCCCACTTCCAGAACGTGGAATCTTTCTTCTCTCTGATGGTCTGGAACATACTGTAGCTCATAAGATTCGTAGCTTTTCCTGTACAACTCGATAATTTTCCTCCATACCGAATCACCAAATCCGAATTTAATTTAATCATCTGCCAAAGTTTCCAATCTTAAAAAAGTGAACAGACATATATCAATCACATTATTACTTGTCTTTAGGACAGAAGTCAAGATTTCATTTCTAGAATACCTAAACAAGCTACTATACAACATCCCATGTATGTGACTTACCGCCCGATTACACAATGCCATTCACACCCTCACTCATCATTAATTAGTAACAAATTCCAAGATTTTACATCACAAACGTATTTCATTCACCCTCTTGCTAATTCTGACAACATAACAACTTAAAATTCTAGTGTAATACAATTAAAAATAATAATTACTGAGCAAAATCAGTTTTATGAGCAAACTACTGTTTAATTAACAATTTAGCAACAAAATATTTCGTTAAAGTTCTTATATGACATATTAACAAAAAATTCAAAGTGTCATGAGATTTTCTATAATGGAAAGCTATAAAATCTAGATTTTAAGTAATTTTGAGTATGTCAAAAACCATTTCAGGTATGGAACTGAAATTTGTTCAGCATTTAGCTATTGTAATTCTGAAAGACTACATAGACATTCACGGCGATTGGTGTTGGTATGTGATTTTTACGATCTGCAAAGAACGCACGTCCGTAGCGGTGTCTACCTGCATACTGATCTCAAAGACGACAGATGGCATCCTCTCGGCCTGGGATCTTTCCTAATTGTCAATGTTTAGCGGGACATCTCAATCGGACCATAAAAATTGTGAGAAGCAGACAATGGTTCGCATGACAAGAATGCCTGAAAGAAAGTTACAATGCCTCAGAAGAGATAAAAACCACAGAAAACGTGTGCACGTGGTAGACAAAGAGTTTGTCGGTGGGATGAGTTGGAGAAAGACTCAATACACTCTGGTGTTACAGGAGACGGTGCAACGGGCCGTGGTAGTTTTCCTAGGTACATGGTTTTACTTATACGGATATTGAGCATACCGTGAGAGTGTGACAAGTGGTTATTGCCTCATTGTAACATGATGAACATGCAAATCATAATCATTGTCTGCACCAGGCAACCGTTAAGGATATTGTGTAGAAGTCTGGAAGATTATACGCTGACGGAAAAAAAACATCACAATGCCAAGAAGGAGTTATGTGAGATAAACGAAAGCTAGTAGGGGTGTTTTTATATCTGTAAGATTATGTCTATTCGTATTTGGCGGCAGCAATATAAGAGTTGCGCTGGTAGCTCTACTATGAGGATGGAAATCAGGTTTGCTGTAACGGTCATGAGCGTTCGTTACCTTTAAAATTGGACGTGGTGAGTTGCATCATTAATAACACAACGAACTGTTACAAATCGGTTACGTCAAGGACAGCTCCGAGTCAGATGCCCTATAGCATGCTTCCACTGACCCCAAACCACCAACATTTGCGACTTTAGTGATAATATAATGGCGTGTGACGAGGACCTCCCGTCGGGTAGACCGCTCGCCTGGTACAAGTCTTTCGATTTGACGCCACTTCGGCGACTTGCGCGTCGATGGGGGTGAAATCATGATTAGGACAACACAACACCCAGTCCCTGAGTGGAGAAAATCTCCGACCCTTGGGATTGACAGTCTGTCGCGCTGACCACTCAGCTACGAGGTCTCATTAGAGGTAAGGATGGAGGTCTGCTGTGTTTTCTGATGAATGCTGGTTCTCTCTCAGTGCCAGTGATGGCCATATGTTGGTTAAGAGGAGGCCAGTTGAGGTCCTACAATCAACCTGTCTGCGTGCTAAACACACTCGACGTAGACTTGGAGTTATGGGGCTCGATTTCTTATGACAGCAGGAGCACTCTCGTGGCTACCCCGGGCAGCCTGACTGCAAATTTGTTCATCAGTCTGGTGATTCGACTCCTTGTGCCGCCATTCATGAATAGCTTTCCATGGGGATCTTGCAACAGGATAACTGCTGTTGTAACCTAACATACTCTACAGAGTGTCGACATGTTGCCTTGGCCTGCTCGACCACAAAATCTGTCTCCAGTCGAGAACACATGGGACATCATCAGACATCAACTCTATTGTCATCCACAAACTGCATTAACGGCCCCTGTACTGGCCGCCAAAGTTTAACAGTTGTGGAACTCCGTCCAATAAACTGACGTTCAGCAGCTGTACAACACAATGCACACACGTCTGCATGCTTGCATTCAACCGTGTAGCGGTTACACCGGTTATTAATGTACCAGCATTTCACATTTGCAATGGCTTATATCGCGCTTACATTAACCTGTTATCTTGCAACGTTAACCACTTAAATACACTCCTGGAAATGGAAAAAAGAACACATTGACACCGGTGTGTCAGACCCACCATACTTGCTCCGGACACTGCGAGAGGGCTGTACAAGCAATGATCACACGCACGGCACAGCGGACACACCAGGAACCGCGGTGTTGGCCGTCGAATGGCGCTAGCTGCGCAGCATTTGTGCACCGCCGCCGTCAGTGTCAGCCAGTTTGCCGTGGCATACGGAGCTCCATCGCAGTCTTTAACACTGGTAGCATGCCGCGACAGCGTGGACGTGAACCGTATGTGCAGTTGACGGACTTTGAGCGAGGGCGTATAGTGGGCATGCGGGAGGTCGGGTGGACGTACCGCCGAATTGCTCAACACGTGGGGCGTGAGGTCTCCACAGTACATCGATGTTGTCGCCAGTGGTCGGCGGAAGGTGCACGTGCCCGTCGACCTGGGACCGGACCGCAGCGACGCACGGATGCACGCCAAGACCGTAGGATCCTACGCAGTGCCGTAGGGGACCGCACCGCCACTTCCCAGCAAATTAGGGACACTGTTGCTCCTGGGGTATCGGCGAGGACCATTCGCAACCGTCTCCATGAAGCTGGGCTACGGTCCCGCACACCGTTAGGCCGTCTTCCGCTCACGCCCCAACATCGTGCAGCCCGCCTCCAGTGGTGTCGCGACAGGCGTGAATGGAGGGACGAATGGAGACGTGTCGTCTTCAGCGATGAGAGTCGCTTCTGCCTTGGTGCCAATGATGGTCGTATGCGTGTTTGGCGCCGTGCAGGTGAGCGCCACAATCAGGACTGCATACGACCGAGGCACACAGGGCCAACACCCGGCATCATGGTGTGGGGAGCGATCTCCTACACTGGCCATACACCACTGGTGATCGTCGAGGGGACACTGAATAGTGCACGGTACATCCAAACCGTCATCGAACCCATCGTTCTACCATTCCTAGACCGGCAAGGGAACTTGCTGTTCCAACAGGACAATGCACGTCCGCATGTATCCCGTGCCACCCAACGTGCTCTAGAAGGTGTAAGTCAACTACCCTGGCCAGCAAGATCTCCGGATCTGTCCCCCATTGAGCATGTTTGGGACTGGATGAAGCGTCGTCTCACGCGGTCTGCACGTCCAGCACGAACGCTGGTCCAACTGAGGCGCCAGTTGGAAATGGCATGGCAAGCCGTTCCACAGGACTACATCCAGCATCTCTACGATCGTCTCCATGGGAGAATAGCAGCCTGCATTGCTGTACTAGTGCCGACATTGTGCATGCTCTGTTGCCTGTGTCTATGTGCCTGTGGTTCTATCAGTGTGATCATGTGATGTATCTGACCCCAGGAATGTCAATAAAGTTTCCCCTTCCTGGGACAATGAATTCACGGTGTTCTTATTTCAATTTCCAGGAGTGTATGTTACCTAGACTAATGTATTCCAGAAATATCATTACTCTGCATTTTTTTAAATTTTTTGTGTTGCGATTTTTCTCTCAGAGTATTATCGCGCAGAACAAATGTCTCATTAATTACACAGTGGGGAGGGTGGGAACGGTACTCCTTGTTGTACCACCGCTATTCCTTTACTCATCCTCTAACTCCCCGCTCCTTTCCCTTTGCAATTCGCCGATAGTGTGTGGGAAAAACAACCATCTGTCACCCTCCGCATGAGCCCTAATTTCTCTGTTTTGTGTGTATGTGCCCGAACATATGTTGCTCGTCTCTTCTTGGAACTAACGCTCCTGGAATTTCAGTAGTAAACGTCTCAGTGACACACCACGCCTCTCCTGTATCGTCTGCACTGGAGTTTGTAGAGCATCTCTGTGTCACTCTCCCCCTGGAGTATACGATCCAGTGATGAAATTCGATGGTCTTAGTTGGATCTTTTCTATTTTTTCTGTTGATTCGACTGGACAGGGGTACCGATTGATGTTCAATACTCAAGAATCCGTCCTACACTTGTGAGTCACTTCTTACGTGTATGAATTACGTTTTCTTACAATTCTTCATATAAGTTTCAGGCTGATATCCGCCTTTTTTCTGCAACTAGTTTTGTGCTGATTCCACCTTAGGTCGCTCCACCCAGTTACTGCTTAGTATTCCATGTCGGTTTCTTATCTCCAAGGATGCAATCGAACGATAATGGATCCTTTCATCTATTTCTACGCAGTACGCTACATTTATTTACGTTAAGGGTCAACTGCCAGTCGATACTCTGCAACTCTTCCTACATTTCGCTACCGTTTTCTGGCGCTGTAACCTTCTCGCAGACAGAAACATCGTCCGCGAACAGCGCCGTGAAGCTTCTGACGTTAACCAACGGATCCTTTATATACGCTGACAAACATGCACCAGCCTCAACGCTACACTTCCCATAACTCTTCCAAGTACTGGGAAACATTTTACCGTTTTACGGGTACAATCCTATTCCCTCCTTCCCCCTTTTGCACCCTCTACCCGACAATCTAAGCAAAGCCAATCACTTCGTGTCCTACTTATGTGACATCTTCACAATCCCCCTTGACTCCCACTTCGATTCCTCTTTAGTCCTGACAGTCCACGAGCGCTCCAATACTTCCCTCTCACCCCTTGCTCCTAGCTTGCAGTACCTACACAACATCCCACAGACACAGCATTTCAATCACAACACAACACGTTCAATAGACACTCCATGAAAAACGCAACGCTGCTCTCTGTCACGACTGCATAACATACAGACACCTGAAAGAATGACCCCTATCTTTCATGGAAATCCTAGCCACCATTCATAGTATAATTTTTCACATGTGTTTCTATTCTGAGCTGTGGAAAACCTGCCTAAACTTTCTCTTCCTCAAACCCAACAAACCATCCAATGACACTTCTTTCTACCGTCCCAGTAGCCTCACCTCACTGTTTAGCGAGATTTTTGCGTACATCCTATCCTAAAGCATGCATAAACACCTACAGCAACACCTCCCCATTCCTATCAATCAATACAACTTCCGTCCCAGTTTCTCTTCCGATGACCAACTCCTTTTACGTAACTCACCTCTTATCCCACCCAATCAACATCTACAATATGAACATGTATGACATTTCGACCTTCTTTTTAAGCTCCAGGCTCATGCACTTCCCATAATTTGTGCGCGCCTTATCGCAACCTTTCTCTCCAATCTCCCATCTTATGTCACCATCAACAACGCCAACTCCTGCATCTTCCACCCCACTGCAGGTGTGTCCCAATGATCTGTTCTCTCTCCTCTCCTGTATGTGCTATATACCACCGATATACCGAAGCTACCTCCTACTGTTCATCTCCTCCAATTAGCCAATGACACAGCCTTTACCCTACTCTCCAGAAATTGCAAAATTGCAACGAACCCTTCACCTCCGTCCCAATCAGTTCACCTTCTGGTGTAAGCAGCGGCTCCTCAAAATCAGTGCAATAATAGCAGGACGAACCATCTTGCAGCTTTCACCCCCCCTCCCATCCTATTTAATTATCTAAAACACTAAAATACCTCGGATTAACACTTGATCGCCAACTAACATGGAAGCCCCGTCCACTACCCATTCAAAAGGAAGCACATAACGGACTGAAACTACTAACCAGCTGAGCATGAGGACTACACCCTTCCACGATTCTCCACACCTATAAATTCGTGATGGGACCTATCCTCTGGTATGCAAATGTGGCATGGATTTCTGATCCTCCCTCTTTCTGTCACACCCAACAGACTCTCGAACACCATGCACCCCCCGAGCCTTTCGGGTCAGCTTACACTCCCCTACCCAAATCTTCTACCATCTTATAAAATTCCTTACCCTACTCTTCCATCGCTAATACCTCTGATTATCCTACACCACACGCAAACTCGACACTAACTGCCCACTAGTTTCCCCCGTGCTATCTTCACATGATACTCTGCTGTGCCTCTAACACCACATTTCCCAGCGCTACACCCTCCACCTCCTCTCTCAAAGAAATTTTAATCACTCTTCCCCAGTCATGATATCTGCCCTGATACATACCTATCTTATCAGATATAGGAGAATCCATCTCTCCTCCCGTTGTCAGGGCTCCTTTCCTCACCACTCACTCCACCCACATCCCAGGGCTTGGTTTCGGACTGCATACCTCTTCACTCTCCCAAATCTTTCCAACAAACATCCACCCAGGCAAACCTCTTCCTATGCCTATCCGAAACGTTATAATACCATGATACTTCTATCGCTGGCAGAGTACATTCAGTCATCACTTCATTCATCTGTGTATATTTTTTAATCAATCAACAAATCAGATTTTAACTCTTAGCTTATGCAACTGACCATCTGCCTTATTTATTGTGTAAACGTTCATTTTTCTAACGTCTTGTAGATATTTTTACTATGTTTTCAATATTTAAAATGGTTTGGCCGAAGAGCGGCGAACTGTAACCGTTGACAGTTTATCACACCCATTCCCCCAACTCATATGTGGTGTGGGGGATGAAATAACAATAAAGAAAAACCTCCAATGCCATTTCCCAGCCATAATAGTTACAAATAATATGATAATCGTACACTTGACATTGTAAGTTAGGTCCAAGAGAGTAATGTCGTAAAAGTACCATGCGAAGCTCATAATAGCAGAAAGTATATGTCAACTAAAATACTACGTTAAGTAGGCAAGCAAGCAACCAAATAGGTAGTCTGACTTACTGGTAGAATGTAATTATTTAGGCCTGATATTGATGTAAGTCGCAACACTCCCTGAAACTAAATGTTTTCACAAGTAAATTATTCCCAAACGCTGTTTAGAAAATTTAATCGATGATATTGATTGGTAGTTATTAGAAATGACTCAGGCCTACTAGAGGTCGTGTACAATAACAACTTTTGATGACGGCTGCAATATTTACCAATCGAAAATATGGCGCCAAAGCCCTCTAAAGTATTTCCTATAATCAACTATCAAATAACACCAAAATCTAATAAACATACATGACGTAAAAACACACACTTGCGCATGCAACGGAAAAGCTCTCCTATGTTTCTACACATCGCAACCAAGTACAACGACAGATATGAAATATACCCAAAGCAAAAGGTGCAAAAAGACAGAGTCGATATTCGTAAGTAAACTCTCTTATAAAATCATTTATCATGCCTCGAGCACATGCAGCTTCTTTATAGCGTTCTGTCATGAATTTTGAGTGTCACCACAAGCATATAATACAATTTGTGGTATTTTTCTTTCTTTCTTTTTTGGGCAAATTGATACATGAAAAATGGATGTGAACAGTGAAGGTAAACAATAAACTTTAAATGGTAAACGGTAGAACAGCTATCGTTTACCATCTATTAAAGTTATCAAAATTAATTACAAAGCGTGCTACTAATTTCATACGTTTCATATTGCTTATCACTAACATCAAATCCAGATTCTATCAATCATAATATTGCACTATTATACTTTTGCGTCAAGTCTAATACCTTTTGCACTCATTATGTAGACAGCAACGAACAACAAACACAGTCTTTTAAAGTAATTACTGTGGCTTCCGAAAATCTTGGGAAGAACTAGCTATCTGCAAGATACTGTGCACGAGACACATCTGTGGTGTTTCCTCCATAATTTTGGAACTATAATCTGCTCTAGAAAGTGAATTTGGTAATGAAATGTGACAGAGGCTTCAATACAGCTTGAATACGTTATTCGCAACGAAGTCTAGGAAGAAATACTTGAGACGTTATTATAAATATTGCCATTAGCTTACACCGGAATGGGAGTGGATGTCCTTGTTAAGGTCGTTGCATTTTTATACTCTTCTCCAGTCAGAACAGTGCACTTTTTGCTCCTCATGTAACTAGAGATGACCATTTAAACATAAGGTCGTTGTCGGTTTGTAATGACAAGTCTTCCAGTCCAGTTCACATACGACTTAGGTCTCTTTTGAAGTAAGCTGGTAAAATAGACCCGTATTTAACAATCATATACAAACTCTCGCTCAACGAAAGATCTATAACTAAAGACACGAAAGTTGTCTAGGTCGCACCAGAAAATATCTTTCTTCTGGGCTTTTATTCACATGAAGTAATGAGCCCTATCGACAAAGTGTCCAAGGGTAAGCACTACCATTTACCGGTTAACTGTTCACCACTCACCGTTAAGCAAGCTACATGTATTTAACAATTTCATTTGTAGTTGGCCCGCTGCTTCCCCTAAAAATTCCACACGAAGTACCTAAAGAACATACAACGGAAACTTTGGAGGAAATGGGATTTTGCACTCATACAAATAAATACGCACAAGACATCCCCAACGAACAAACAGATTTTAAACATACAAAATTCCTCAAAACTTTTGTTGAAACTGTAGGAGAAAAAGGGTACATTATCGCCATAAACATAAAACAACAGAACACTCGTCATTTACGTAAGAACTGTTTAAGGGGACCACACCGTGGTTCAGGTCGAAAAAAACCGATTTTCAGTTTTCATCAATTTCGATAGATCAAGGTTTAATTTAAGTACTCTCAAAAGGATTTTAGTCAAAAAAAATTTTTTCGAGCATTTAAAGAGCATTTTCCTACCACGTGTGTTTATGTGCCACGCCCACTTTTGTCACCCACTTTTCTGCATATATTTTAGATCTTTATATCCCCTACATTTCATGTTAGGGATTTTTTTTTACTCAAGAGTGTGTTGGATATCCTTGGAATGCAGCGGTTGGTATTCTTTTGGGTCTGCTGTTTGTAAACAACACGCTTACAAACACGCGGTTAGTTTTGTTCAAGTGTGGTTGCGAGTTGTTGTTATACTTACGTTTGCAGTGATTGTTTAGGTGTGTTTTGTTATGTTTATTGAAGATGACGAAACGTAAAGGCATTTTTCAAGAAACGACAATTTAGAGAAAACAAGTTTAGAGAGCTTTCTGTACAAGAGGTTATGTCGCCTTACAACGAATTTACTATAAGTGACAAGGGGTGTAGTACCATTATTATAAATTTGAGAATATTATCAGAGGTAATTTCTAAATTTTTACAATGTAGACACTGTGGTGAGTCACAGGGCATGAAAATTTGTGAGAGTGCCAGTGGGAGAAAAGGCCTAGGCAATTGCTTTGGATTTAATTTGCACTAAAGGTTCATCTGTGATTTCATTTATGAGTTCTTCAAAACCAGATGCAAGTGTCCCTTATGAAATCAATAGATTAGTTTATGCCTTACGATCCATTGGCAAGGGCTTGGCTGCAGGAAGAACATTTTGTTCAGTGATGGATTTACATCAACCACAAAATAAATTTGAAAAACTGACTGCAATATTAGAGAACGCTGTATGTGAGATCAGTGAGGAAATCATGAAACTGGCTGATAGGGAAGCAGTGGAAGAAAATAATGGATGTTCGGATATTGCAGTTGCACTTGATGGAAGTTGGCAGAAAAGAGGACATTCTTCTCTGAATGGAGTAGTGACTGCCACGAGTGTAGACACCGGTAAAGTGTTAAATATGGAGATAATGTCTAAATATTGCAAATATTGTAAAGTCAATGAACATAAAGAACACAACTGTGTGGCTAATTTTAGAGAAACAAGAGGTGGTATGGTAGTTCATGGAGTACAACAAATATTTCGTCGCTCCGTAGAAACAAGAGGTGTACGGTACACCAAATATTTGGCCGATGGTGACAGTGAGGCATACAACAGTGTGGTGAACTCTAAGCCATATGGAGATGCCATTATTAGCAAAATAGAACGTGTAGGCCATGTTCAAAAACATTTGAGAACAAGGCTGAGAAAACTAACTGTTGATATGAGAGGAAAAAAATTAGAAGATGGAAAATTGTTGACTGGACAAGGTCGGTTAACTAAAACTGAAATAGAAAACTTGCAGGTATACTATGGGCAGGCAATTAGGAGTAATAAAGAAAATCTGGAGGCAATGAAGAGAAATGTTTGGGCCATATTCTTCTGTAAGTCCTCTGCTGATGATAAGCCATGTCATGGATTGTGTCCCTCAGGAGAAAATTCGTGGTGCAAACTGGAGAATCTTATTCCCACCAGAATTCTCTTCCTCTTTGCTGTTATTACAACAATTAAACATATTTTCAGAGACTTGGGCCATCCTGACCTTCTAAGGAAATGGCTGCATGGGCAGACACAGAACCCAAACGAATGTTTCAGCAGCATAATTTGGAACCGCCTCCCTAAAACTGTATTTGTAGGCATGCGTACAATGAAACTAGGAGTTCATGTTGCTGTTATTACATTCATTTGTGGTAATATTGGAAAGTGGTGGGTACTGAAAAAGCTGGGAATTAATCCTGGTGAAAATATGATCACTGGGCTGCAACATCGCGATAAAATGAGGATAGCCGATGCATGAGGTTGTTATCTTATGGTTATAGGTCAGATTTATTACTATACTTGAAAGTTGAGTAACTCAATGCCCGTTGTTTGATGCATTGGCAGCGAGTCACAACTCATAATCTGAGAGAAGCAGATACTGAAAGTCTGAAATCGTCATCATATTGTGAAATTCGTCCCTCGTTCATCTGTAGAAATATTTCGAAATCTCGTGCATTCACCCGCGAGAAAATTCTTAATCACATTCAAGAAGATCTTGCCCGTGCTTTATGACCTTTAAAAGATTCAGTGGAGATTCAGTTACCAATCTTCTGCTTCATTTGAACGCGCCAAATATATATATATATATATATATATATATATATATATATATATATATATATATATATATATATATATATTTCACCCCACCTCACACACAACCGAGTTCGCATCTATTGTTGGCTGAAAGAAAGCAGAATATTGAAATGCGGAGCTACAGTGTAACGTAGAACCCGAGCCATGTCTCGTTTCTGGCTAATCTCCACATCATTGAGAAGTGAAGGCTAGGTTAAATGGCAGAGTGAAAAAATATGACCCAGCCAGGATTAGATCCTAGCCAAACGCTCTACCGCTATACCATCACACCAGATAACGAATTTTGTCACGCTCTATGCTGCCTCAGGGCACTGTTCCTTTCTCGAGTTTGGCGGCTGTTCACTATATGGTAGTGGCATCGTTTTCTCATTTTAACTTTCATTCATCATAATTCAGATAATTTGTACGAAATATTTATAAATTGCATACAAAAACATTCCTCGTGAATCAGTGTATCTATTAGTGAAAACCGGATCAAAATTGAAACTTCCTGGCAGATTAAGCACTTGCCCGCGAAAGGCAAAGGTCCCGAGTTCGTGTCTCGGTCCGGCACACAGTTTTAATCTGCCAGGAAGTTTCACATCAGCGCACACTCCGCTGCAGAGTGAAAATCTCATTCCGGATCAAAATTCTTACAGCAGTTCCTGAGATTAGCCTGCACGTACAGACGGGCGCAAGGAGGCGACGTAAATTTATACATACAGGGTGTTTCCGTAAGAGCGTGCAAAAATGTTAACAGGACATATAAAATGCTCCACTGAACAATTTGAGATAGGGAACCTGGGTCGGAGAAGCCAGCTTAAAAAATATGGAAGTAAATTTGTCTACCGCTTTGTCTAGCATTACTGTTTTCCACCTTATTTACAACTAACATGCGTACAAGTTTATACGTACTGTGCTGTCTGTTTACATGTACATTCTTTATTTCCTGCAAGGAAACGAGGAACACGAGCCTGATTACTAGGAAGTCACGATGGAAGTTTTGTTTACTTTACTTGTCCATAAGATGGCTCTGTTGTGTCGTATTCAGATTGTCCCATGGCTGAACGTGCTATGAATCAAAGAAAGAAGCATGACGGTGCACCGCCTCACTTCACTGTGGATTTCTGCAACGATCTCAATGCTGTATTTCATGGTCGCTGGATTGGAAGAGCAGGTCCTATTCCATGGCCTGCGATGTCACCTGACCTGAATCCCCTCGATTATTTCCTGTCGGAATATCTAAAGTGACTTGTGTGTGAGACCCCAGTGGATATGGAGATGGAATTAGTTGCCAGTATTGTAGCTTCCTGTGATGCGATTCGAAACACACCAGGGATATTTGTCAGGTTGCGTCAGAATATTGTTCACCGATGTCATGCTTGCAATGAGGTTGATGGCCGTCAGTATCACCACATTATGTAGGGTTCACTACAAATGGTACGGTCATTGTGTCAATGATGGTATTTTCTGTTATCTGTAACTAACGTAAATAAAAAAGTACGCAGTAATGTGGTTTATTCCTATTATCTCCTTAAGCTGGCTTCTCCAACCCCAGGTTCCCTACCTCAAATTGTTCAGTGGAGCATCCTCTACGTCCTGTTAAATTTTTGCACGCTCTTACGGAAACACTCAGTATAGAGATTTGAACTATAATTGAATAATAACGCATTCTGGCTATTAAGAAATATGCTGTAGTGAACCAACTTTCCCATAGCGCAACGGAAGAATAAAGGGATATTTAACAAAATTTAAGTCAAGACAAATTGCAATAAATTGGAACCAAAGTCTTCATATTTGTACACCCTCATTATTCTACAAACATTGTAAAATTATTTAAAGAGTGCAAAGATAATGAAATAAAGGACTTTTGTGCTTGGGTGACCAGAGAGAAATTGGATATCGATCCCCATGTGTTCTAATCAAGGTGTGAATTTGTCCAATGTACTAGCATTGCTCATATGAAACAACTGTAAAATGTGTCGTGCAAGGAATCACGAATCATCACATAACATATAATGACGTAAATGCACCACGATAAAGAAACCATCTCACCAATTTCCTGTATGACGTAGTTCCAGCGTGCTCATGTCAATATCAGAAGACAAAGCGTCCATACTTCACAAATCAGTACATTCACGGCAGCTATCAAAGAGATTGTTCACTTCAGCCATCGGATGACGAGAGTGTCTTTATCCAGCACTCAATGCTGCCCTGTCGAACTCAGACTTCAGATCCAAACCAATTCGTTGACTAGCTAGACTCAACAGACAAAGTACTGACTAGAGACATCCCTTACGGTTAGCAAGCAAAAATAAAGCTACTCCAGCAGACAGAAATGTTGACTATAGAGGGTTTGCATCATACAAGTGCTTATTATCTTGCGTAGGACTACGTGTCATGAAAGTAGTCAACAGCAGATGACTTTCAGCCTATGTAACTTACGTTTCTATACAACATTCCCCTTCTAGCATAACATATGTGTTATATTCGCCAAAAATTCATTGAGATAAATACGAATCTGCAAAGATATTCTGTGTGATCGTATGTTGGTTTGCTTTGGAATCTACATTTTTAACAGCATCTACTGTTTTCAAGACAGTGTGTATGAATAATGCAATCTATGTTTTTCGAAAACCCGTGCTTTTACCCTGAGAGAAGCTTGTTTCTCTCAAGAAACGTCGTTATGTTGGTGTTCAGTGTATGCCTTAGGATTGTGAAAGAGACGGATGTAAGTATTGTTGCTCTGTAGTTCTGTGCATTCGATCTGTTATCTTCTTTTTTTTTAAACAGGGGTGACCTGCACTCCTTAGTCACCTGGAACTGTTTGCTATGCAAGAGTGTCTCGTCAGATGTGAGATAAGAAAGTGGCTAACCTCACAGTATATTCCATGTAAAATCTAACTGAAATTCCTTCAAGGCCTGTTGCTTGTTTACTTTCAGTAAACTTAATTGTCTTCCAAACTGGGGGTTAAATACTAATATCTCTCATTTGTGAGACCGTGCAGTGGTCAAACATTCGACCAGTAGCACATTCTTGCATAAATGCATCTTAAATGCAGAATTTACTATTTATGCTTTCTGCCTGCCACCTTCAGTTCAATACCTGATGCATCCACGATAAACTGCATCAGCGGTGAAAGATGTATGTTATGAAAATGTGAATTAATCTTGGGAGCTGTCGCCAAACGGAAAGACGTATTTATTACTAGCTTACTGAACGGCTGAACTGGCCTTGTAGTGCATAGAGTGGCAGTCGAATAAACTAATTAATTTAAATGGTTAAGTGATAGAAGTATATAATATATTACTTTAGTTCTAGTGTAAATGAGTCATTCCTAGTACGGACAACCCATGGAAAGCGCAAGTTTGTGCTGTCTGTATCAGATCAAAACTACATAAATGAGTAATTGAAAAGTATACATACACCTGACTATGATAACATATTCTCACTGTTTTATCTGCAGTCCCAAAACCCTTGAAGAACTGGAAAATTTTGGCTGCTTCCGGAGGCCTCAACTGAATTTTACTCCTGTCAAACAGCTTTAAGGTTTGTATTGGACGTGGTCGCAACTAACTGAACTTACCTTAACGAAAATGAAAATTACAAAAAATAAACATAACTTTGCTGATGTCGGAGGTTTTTGGCAGAGAGAGTATTGCGCAATAAATTAGAATTCTTAGAATCTGACAAAGTCTTACAATGGTCTCTTATTAAGGAGCAGAATGAAATGTTACTGTGTTTCTACAAAAATCACTCATGAGGCCGAAATTAATTTGTACAAAAAATGGTTCAAATGGCTCTACGCACTATGGGACTTAACATGTGTGGTCATCAGTCCAATAGACATAAAACTACTTAAACCTAACTAACCTAAGGACATCACACACATCCATGCCCGAGAAAGGATTCGAACCTGCGACCGTAGCAGCAGCGTGGTTCCGGACTCAAGCGCCTAGAACCGCTCGGTCACAGCGGCCGGCTTAATTTGTACACATCCATCTATTTAAACAAGATGTTACACATGCAGCCACTGACGGTACTTTCACCAACCACCAAAGAAAATCATTAACTATACATGAGTCCGCTCACCAAATTCAATCCGATCGGTGTGGCCGTGCGGTTCTAGGCGCTTCAGTCTGGAACCGCGTCACCGCTACGGTCGCAGGTTCGAATCCTGCCTCGGGCATGGACGTGTGTGATGTCCTTAGGTTAGTTAGGTTTAAGTAGTTCTTAGTTCTAGCGGACTGATGACCTCAGATGTCAAGTCCCATAGTGCTCAGAGCCATTTGAACCAAATTCAATAGACGAAATAATAAATAAGTCTCTTGCAGATAAACGACAATTAAAAAAAAACTAAGAAAATTACATTATCAATACGTTTCTATTAAAATTTCTAAGCCAACACGTAGGGGTGTGTACAAACAAAAACAAACTTGCAGTTCACGTGGTCTCCTACTGTACCAAACAAAACAACATCACAAAGCCTCCTAGAGTACAATCTAAACGCTATCATCACAAAACATTGTCTGCAAACATTCTTATTTGAAAGATGCTAGCTAGACTTGATATTTGTGCAGATGGGTAAATATCAAATGGAAACACTCGTCAATGTGACCTCATCGTGCAAGAATCATTCTTAGAATCGTCAAGTCCCTATTCTAGATAAGATTACAATTAATACAAAACAGTGCTTATTTAGAATTGGCAAATCCACAGGAATAAAGTAGACAGTTATTAATGATAATAAAAATTGCCTGCGGCAAAATATTTCACATACAAAGCATGGCTAGATCTCATCAAGGAAAACCACAAACGATGCTGTCAAGGTTTGTGTCCTTCCTTCTCAGTTACCAGAACAGCATTTTTCCCTGCCTATCTTTCTCCTTTCTACTAGCACCATCTGCACTGTGGATCAAAGAACTTGCGAAAATACTACTGTCACCTCCCCATGTGTTGCGTCAGAAATCGTTGTAGTCTGCAGAATAGACGCGGCCATTTCACTACCTTTGGAGATGTCATTCGTCAGCAAATGCGTGCATGGAACTATTTTGTTGTAATAATAAAACGAGGGTGACAGCCACGTTTCAGTGGTTTGGATCTATTCATTTACCAAAACTTCCTAGGGTTTTCTGAGATATTTTCACTAGTGTGTGACTAAAAATTATTGTATCCTTGTCACACAGACATTCTTGTGAATGCACGAGTTACTGATAGATTTTCTCTCACAGCTTCGTTGCAGTATCTTTTGTAGTGAGATTGTAATAGTTTCTGCTGTCGCAAAATTTTCCAAAACACCATTGCTGTCTTTTAATATTTTACTTTTGTGCGTTTGGCAGTTCTTGTGGGGTAATGGTAAGATACTATTTTCGCACTGGGAAGGGTGGTAGTTGAAATCCCTGCACCGCTAAAATTTAGGTTTCCTGTAATTTCCTTAAATTACTCAATGTAAGTATCAGAATGGCTGGTTTGAAAAGGACACGGACGATTGTCTCTGTTTCGAAACGTGTTACATTTTTCATAACTAAATCAAGTAAAAGGGAAAAATGTGTACTACTAGAGTAAATATAGAGGACGTCGGATCGTTGCAGAAACTGAATTTGTCAATTTGACGCAATAAAGCCACGTTCCAGAGCAAATGATATACACTAATTTTTCGTAGTACAAACATGAAAAAGAGACAGTACAATATACGTTCACATATACAGGGTGTTTACAATTAAACTTTCGCTACTTGAGCCAGTATAGACGGAAAACTATTTATCATATGCGTAGGCCTTCCCAACTTAATGGGAATGATGTTGAGACTGAGCACTGCGGGATTTGTGTTGTTTGCAGTGTGTCACGCGTTGTCGTTAGGCACCGGTACTGATACGGCGATGTAAAGCAGAAAGAAAACATCAGTGTGCGTTACAGCTGCGGACAGTCAACATGGGTCTTGACAAGACCAACAGGGCTTTACTGTAAAGCTGTTTTATCAAAACTACAGCAACAGTGCTGCTGTTGTGGTGTCACCGCCAGACACCACACTTGCTAGGTGGTAGCTTTTAAATCGTCCGCGGTCCGCTAGTATACGACGTACCCG